>NC_063354.1:19088066-19181925 GCF_021869965.1 Rhincodon typus | reverse complement strand
TGCTGCTTAGCCTGCTGTGTTCATCCAGCTTTACACCTTGTTATCTCAGATTCTCCAGCATCTGCAGTTCCTACTATCTCTGATTGTTCTTTTGGACCCGAGGTGTAAATTGGAATTCCAAGCTGAGCAATAGTCCAGACAGCAATCCCCATTCTGCTGGCTGTGTTGTGTATTTGCTGCAGTCTGAGTCCAGGGTTCTGCTCAGTATTTTAGGTATTGGAAAAGTCCAGGGTCTTGCCCAGTATTTTAGATAATGGGGATTTTTGCTTGATGCTATACCTTTTCTTCACATTCTTGTATATCTTCAATTTAAAGAAAACTGCTCAGCACATTTTTCACACACTGCTGGTAGATTTAAAAATTCCCTTTTCAAATTAAATTCTAATGGGTCATGCAGAGGCCATTATTTGTTCTAGGCTCCAAGCAACACCCCTAACCTTCGTCAGTTCTGATAGGTTACCATTCCCACTAATATCGTGTTACTTCATTTGATTTCAATCCACCATCTTTTTGGATTTTTCTTTCCAAATGAAGTCTTCAGAATGAAATCTGTACCTCATGAGTGTCATTTTGATGTTTCACAAATGCTTAAGCAACTTTCTCTAAACTTCCAAGATTAGACATGTCAAATTAAATCTCCAACTTATTGGTTTTAGATCTTACATTTTCCTAGCTCCAATAATTGAGAGATTTATCAATTTCTTCTTGAAATCTGGGCACGAAACAATCAAATAGCTGCCTGCCAGCCGTTACATACAATGTAATCTTTCATATCCAGTGTCATGATAGTCCACTCAATGGTTACCAATATTGCAGCCTTGTGTTTTGAGCCAACTGTTGAGTCCATAATCATTGAGGATGCACATGGAGCCTTCTCCTCTCATTAATTGCCAGACAGTATGCCACCAGTGGCAAGGCTTCAGGATTTTGATCGGATCTGTCAGTTGTAGAACCAATTGGCTCTGTCCATGGTGCACTGCTTTCCTTGTTTAGTGGGCATATTGTCCTGTGTCATAGCTTCACTAGTCCGACATCTCCATTTGATTTCCATACATCTGGTGCTGGTTACTATGTTAATATTGATACTAATACTTCTGCTCCAAAGAAAAACATTACTGAAATGTGGTTTTTGCAGATGTTTACATAGACCTCACACCTTTGCTTTCACTAGGTTATTCATCCTGGCCTACTATACAACTTTTGACTACAAGTCAACATAACATAAATTGAAGAACACAGAATAGATAGGAGCAGAATTAGGCCATACAGTTGACCATGTCATTCAATAAGTTCATGCTTGATCTTGGCTTTAAACTTTCCCACACCATTGCATATAGACATTAAGAACTGTCTATCCCAGCTTTAAATATAGTCAATGACAAAACACCCACAATCTTCTGTGATGGAGAATTCCAAACATTGACAACACTTTGAATGAAGAAATTCCTTCTCATTCCAATCTTAGATGATTGGTTCCTTTTCCTGAGACTGAGTCGCATGTTCAAGATTCCCCAGCCACTGCCTACTCAAAAGCAAGAAGAATGGCCAGTAAATTCTGATTCAGTCAGTGCTGTTTGCATCCCAAGAATGAATAAAAAACAATGCTCTTCCAATGGGGAAGCCACTGCTGTCTTCATAAATGTCTGCCCCTTATTTCTATTCATTCTGTAATCTGATAGAATCATAGAATGAGGCACCCTGGAAGGAGAACATTCAGGCTGATGTGCCTGTATGTTTTTGAAAGAGCTGTTCAAGTATTCCAAGTCCTTGCTCTTGCCCCATATTGCCCTGTAAGTTTTTTTTTTATCTTTTCAAGTATATATCCAATTTTCTTTGTACAGTTATTGTTTAATCTGTTTGCAACACCCATTCCAAATCATAAATCTTCTCTCTTAACCGTGATGCTTTTGCAGATGACCTTACATCTGTGCCCTTTTATTACTGACACCTCCACTATTTTTTTCTAAATTTACTTTGTCAAAATCCTTCATGATTTGAACACTTCTATCAAATCTCTCTTAAACCCTCTGATCAGAAAAGAACAACTTCTCTAGTCTCTCTGAAGAAGTTCTGCATCCCTTGTGCTATTTTATAGTAAGTCAGTCAGTACTCCTTGTAAGAACCTGACATGATCTGAAAGTCTTGTGGGCAGAATTGGATCTTCTGTGAGGCCCTAAGCAATGAGTTCTTAAAGTGTAGCCACAGATATAATCTATGCAATGGTAGTAATTTTCCAAGAATTCTTACATTCTGGAAAAGTCCCCGAGGATAATAAAAATGCCAATATAACATACTAATTCAAAAGAGAAAGGGGACAAAATGTAAGTAACTCTAGGCCAGCTAACAACATCTGTTGTTAGAAAGACATTAGAGTCCATTATAAAGGATGTAAAAGCAGAGCATTTAGAAACCCATAATATAACCAAACAGAGTCAACATGGTTTCATGAAGAACAAATTATGCCTATGAAACATTTTACAATTCTTTGAGAGATAAGGTAGTTAAGGTAATTAAACGTGAACCAATAGATATAATCTGTTTGGATTTCCACTCAATAAGAAACCACACATAATGTTAGTTATGGAAGTAAGAGCCCATGGTGTTTTAGGTAGTATATTTTATGGAGAGTGAATTAGTTAGCTAATAGAAGACACAAAGTTGGAATAAATAGGACATTTTCAGGATGGTAACCTAGAACTAGTGGAGTGCCACAGGGATTACAGTGGGCCCCACAATTATTTACAATATATCTTAATTAGTTAGATTACAGAAGTGAATTGTTTGCAGATGACACAAAAATAGATGGAAAGGCAAGTGGTGAGGATGACACAAGGAGTCTACAGGGAGATATAGGCAGGTTAAGTGAATGGGTAAAAACCTGACAAATGGAATATAATATGGGAAAATGTAAGGTTATGCATTTTGGTATGAAGAATAGAAGAACTGAATATTATTTAAATGGGGAAAGGTTTCAGAAAGCTGCAGCATGGAGAGATTTGTGAGTCCTTATACATAAACAACTAACATCCAAGTTCGGCAGATAATGGGGAAGGCAAATGAATGTTAATGTTTATTTCAAAGGGAGGTCTTGCTAAAACTGGTCATTTGGAATACTCTGAACAGTTTTGGACCCCTTATCTAAGAAAAGACATACTAGCATAGCTGGCAATACAGATGAGGTTCACTAGCTTGATACTGTGTAAGGGGGATTTTCTTAAAAACTGATGTTGATAGGTTGGAATTAGGAGAATGAATGGAGATCTCATCGAAACATATAAGATTCCTAAACAGCTTAACAGGGTAGCTATGGAAAGATTATCTCTCCTGGTGAGACAGTCAGAGAGTTACAGACTCATAGAGTCATACAGCATGGAAACAGACCCTTCGGTCCAACTTGTCGATGCTGGCCAGATTTTGCAAACTAAACTAGTCCCATTTACCTGCGTTTGGTCCATATCATATCTCTCTAAACCTTTCCTATTCATGTACTGTCCACATGTCTTTTAATAGTTGTACTTGTACCTGCATCAGCCACTTCCTCTAGCACTTCATTCCATATAAGCACCACCCTCTGTGCAAAAAGTTGCGCCTCAGGTCCCTTTTAAATCCTTCCCCTCTCGCCTTAAAACTATGTCCTTTAGTTTTGAATTCCCTTAGCCTGGGGCAATGACCTTTGCTTTTACCTTATCTATGCTCCTCATGATTTTATAAATCTCTATAAAGTCACCCTTCAGCCTCCTATACTCCAGGTAAAAATGTCCCAGCCTATCCAGCCTCTCTTTATAACTCAAACCCTCCAGTCCCAATAACATCCTTGTGAATCTTTTCTGCACAATTTGTCCAGTTTAATCATATCCTTCCTAGATCAGGGTGGCCAGAACTGTATGCAGTAGTCAAAAAGTGGCCTCAACAATGTTCTGTACAACCACAACATGATTTCCCACCTCTTATACTCAATGCTCTGACCAATGAAGGCAAATTGCCAAATGCCTTCTTCACCATCCTGTCTACCTGTGACACCATTTTCAAAGAACTATGTATCTGAACCATCAGGTCTTTCTGTTTAACAACACTTCCCAGGGCCCTGCTATTAACTGTGGAAGTCTTGCCCTGTTTTGTCTTATCAAAATGCAACACCTAGCTTTTACCTAAATAAAACTCCATCTGCCACTCCTTGGCCCACTGGCCGAGCTGATCAAGATCCTGTTGTACTCTGAGATATCCTTTTCCACTGTCCGCTATACAACAATTTTGGCATCATCCACAAACTTACTAACCATGCCTCCTATATTCTCATCCAAATCATTTATGTAACTGACAAACAATGGTGGACCAGCACCAATTCTCATGACACACCACTGTTCACAGGTCTCCAGTCCAAAAAACAACCCTCTACCATCACCCTCTGTCTCCTACCGTCAAGCCAATTTGCTAGCTCTCCCTGGATCCCATGTGATCTAATGTTACTAACCAATCTACCATGAGGAACCTTGTCGAAGACCTTGCTAAACCATGTCAATAATGTCTAGCATCTGCCCTCGTTTATCTTCTCGGTCACATCCTAAAAAAAATGAATCAACTTAGTGAGACCCAATTTCCCACACACAACACCAAGCTGACTATCTCTAATCTGTCCTTGCATCTCCAAATCCATGTAAATGTTGTCTCTCAGAATCCCCTCTAACAACATCCCGCCACTGTCGTCAGGCTCACCAGTCTGTAGTTCCCTGGTTTTTCCTCGCAGCCTTTTTTAAATAAATGCACAATATTATCCATCCTCAAGTCTTCCTCTGTGCCTGTAGGTGATACAAATATCTCTGCCAATGGCTTTGCAATTTCTTCCCACACTGCCCTGGGATACACTTGATCAGGTCCTGGGGACTTATCTACCTTTATACATCTTAAGACTTCAGCACCTCATCATCTGTAATGTGGATTCTTCTCAAGACATCACAATTTATTTCCCCAAGTTCCCTAGCCAGTATATTGAACCCCTCCAGTTAAGATGCAACCAGACTCTCTTTTACAGGTCTCTTCCAGTCCCAGAAGAGATCCCAATGATCCAAAATATGAATCCTTGCCCCCTGCACCAGCTCCTCACCCACACTTTCATCTGTCCTATCCTCCTTCTCCTACTCTCACTTGCATGTGGCATTACTGCCCTTGCGGTCCTGCTTTTTAATATCCTGCCTAACTCCCTGCATTCAACCTTGTTCATCCCTTTTTTCTAACTATCTCACCAGTACCAATGTGTACAAAGACCTCCAGCAGCTCAAGCTAACCTTTGAGAATTTGCTTCAACTGCTCCGAGATGTCCTTGATGCAGTGAGGCAACACACCATCCTGAAGTCTCACTCATGGCTGCAGAATTGCCAGTCTATGCCCCTGACTGGAAAGTCCCTTATAACTATTGCTCAGTTGAACTTTGACAACCCCTGCTTAACAGAAGGTCCAGCTGCAGTGACCAGGACAGTTTTAGATTTCAAGTTTGCAAAAAAAATTAAGATTTATTTTCTTAAATTCCAACACCTAGTTTCACTCCCAGAATTTGAAAACAGTTGCTGATCCTCAGGTTCACTATCAGGTACAGCCCTCTCCTGCTTTGAGTGATGGTGTGCTAGTCCCTTGGCCTTCTGGATTCTGCCTTGCAAAGACAATGGTTCCAGGAACCTGCTTCCCATGGTGATTCCTCGTCCATTGCTGCTAAGACGACCCCCTCCAGACACCCCGACAACCGTGTGGAACAGGCTGCTCTCCCAAGTTCCCTCCGCTGCTACGATATTCCTCCCGGTGTCCACGACAATCGCGTGGAAAGTTTTTCTTCCAAACACTGCCCTCTCCTGTCTCTCCTTCTTCCCATTTCTTAATTTCTTTTTGAACTTTAAAAGTTCCAAAGCAATTCTAAAATGAAAATAAAAAATTCTGCTCTGGATAGAGGAAATCCAATTAAAGACCTCTAACTCAGGAGCAGTTCTAAGATCCACACTACTCACCATCTGCCATTTCCTTTCGACAGTCTAGGACATAACCTCAGAGTAAAGGGTCACCCATTTAATACAGATACAAGGAGGACTTTTCTTTTGTCAGAGGGTGGTGAATCTGTGGAATTCTTTACCACAGCAGGTTGTTAAAATTGGATTGTCGATTATGTTCAAGGCCAAGATAGTCACAAAACAGTAAGGGTATCAGTGGTTATGGTGCAAAGGCAGAAAAGCGGAATTGAGGATTGTAGATCAGCCATGATCTTATCAAATGGCAGAGTAGAGTTAATGGGCCCAATGGCCTTCTTTTGCTCCTTTGTCTTACGGTATCATGATGCAGCCACAGAAAACCCCAGAATTCAGTCTATCATAAAGTTTGTTACATTTTCATTTAAGCCAATTAATTGTGTATCCACTATTTCAAGAACCCCCTTGCAAATCTGACAGCTGAAGGAAGTTTCATTTCTTGAATAGCCATAACACTGTCTAACTCTATATTAATTGAACCCAATAACTCAAGGATCTGCTGTATAGTTCATCACTTATGCTGATAACAATCTAAAAAAGCCAACACTTAAACAATTCTATATCTAAGTGGAAGGTAGAATTACAGCTATTATCATTCTGGTAGAGTGCCCAAGAGCAAAATTAAGGGCCATTCCAGTTCCATAGCTACGCCTGGGACTGCTTCCTATCAGGTACTTGCTCTTGCCACTTGAAAAGCTGCAATATTCAAACTCCACATCTTTATGAGATAGTACAATGTAGACAGAGCTACCTTTGAAGTGCTTACCTATGGCAAACTATCTTTTCACCCAGTATTGAAGTGGGTCCTCTTAAATGGTACTACTACGATTTGTTTCTGCAAAATGTTGGGAAATGCCAGCAAAGCGAGAGCCCATGGAATACAGAGAATAATTGCAGCATGGACATGAAGTTGGCTGGAGACAGAGTGCCGATGAAGAATTTTTTTGGGAGCAGTGGAAGATATACAGTGGAGTTCACCTCAAGTTACTCCTAGGACAACTGCTTTTCTTGACAGGTATTAATAATCAAGTCTTGGATATATAGGATACAATTTCAAAATTTGCAGATGAAAAATGAAAGATTTTCACTTTAGTAAAGAGCAACTTTTGATAGAGGTATTCAATTTTATGAAGGGTCCAGACAGAATAAACAAGGGAAAACTATACCTGTTGGTAGAAAGGTCAAAGATCAGAGGAGATAGTAAGAACTGCCGATGCTGGAATCAGAGATAACATAGTGTGGAGCTGGAGGAACACAGCAGGCCAGGACATTGATTTGAGATGAATGTTCAAAGTACTGATGGTGACATGAGAAATAGTTGGGATCTGAAATACATCGCTTGCCTGAGTGTGTTGTAGAAACAGATTCAGTCATGGCTTTCAGAGTAATTGGATAAACACGTGAAGAGAAAAAGATGCCAGACTACAGGTAATGCTCAGAGAGCCCGCACTGACACAAGGGCTAAATAGCCTTCTTTTACCGTAACAATTCTATGATTCAAAGAAAGATAGAATACTTCAATTGCAGTAGTCTTCATGTTGTTCCTATAGACTTTTGTTAGGATCACCAAATTTGGATCAAATACCAAAATAGATTCTGCTAAGATGAAAATGACTAGATGATTGAGTGTGCTGCTCCTCTTTCATGGAAGGCAGAAATAGCCAATCATAGTCCATTGAGCAAATACATGACCCCCCTATAATGTTGAACTTGTGAATTCCCTGGGCTTTATTGGATCCATGAGTGATTCCTGTGATGCATGAAGAAAGAATTCATTACAGAATGAAATGGAATCCACCAATGTTGGCACCAACCAGTGTAAAATATGTAGGTTGACAGAATGAGTATTGGGTCTCATTTACAGGGCATTGGAAAGCTGTTAGCACCTGCTGGGTATCACTGGGTAATTTACTAGTGAAGAGGATTTCAAATCTGCACCACTCCATCATTACAGAATGAAATGGAATCCACCAATGTTGGCACCAACCAATGTAAAATGTGTACGTTGAGAGAATGAGTATCATTACCAAAAGGTTTCAGATATGTCCTGGAGGGAGAGGGTGCTGTACTATTTGGTGACAGTTCTGAAAGAGTTCATGTTGAAATTGCATTATCCCCACCCAATCTGATGATGTCACACTATCTGTGGGTAAATTTCAGCGCTACACTAGCCTTCATAGGGAATATGTCAATTTTGTATAGCTCCCAAATTAAGCTTTACTGCTAATTTAAATTGTACTTATTGTTATCATGCAATAAACTACATTGTTAACTGAGACAAGTGCCTCTTCTGTTTAGACTCATCATTGAATGGTCCTCCTCCATTGATAATTAGACAGGTTCAAGATTTAGGATAAACAAAGGAGATTGGTGGTAACAAACTACTTCAATCTCTGCTACCCCAGTGCCACCTACTGGCAGTGGTGTAGATTCAAACTCCATTCCATCTGAATTCCAGAGAGGCCCACACCGAAAGGAGGAAATGACAAAATAAAGCCCATTTTGAAGAAAAATGAATTTACCACTTTTAGAGTACTATCGTTTCAAGGACACACAATCTTTCTGGAACATGATTACTGACCAAGAGAAACAGCAGCAGCTTTGGAAGCAGCAACAGAACCAACTCAGAACTTCAAAGACAAACATTCACCAAGGAGATGTTAAGAGGGACAATGATAAAGGTTTGTGCTAGGAAAAGAGAAAAAAAAAAATCAGACACATTTAGAACAAACCTTAAAGAAAGAGACTGCAAGGTGCAGGAGAAGTCTCTGGCAGTAAACTTTGGAATCCCTGGAGTAAATGTGGATAACAAAAATCAGAAAGTGAAGGAAAAGGAATGTAAAAGAAAGCACTACGCTCCCACAGCAATCATCACCACCATGGACTTGAGACTTCAAGATGCAAAAGACAGTGAAAGGACCAAAGAAGTAATTTATACCAGGGCTGTAAAATTGGGAAGGCCTCAAACTATATTGAAGCTTGAAAGGAGAAAATTTAGAAAGTCCAGTGAAAGTACGTGTCAGAAAAAGGACAGGTAGGTGACATTAAAGATTTAAGAAGACTGAAAGGCAATAATCAAATTGTGATTTTAGCAGGAAAATTGATAAGGTTTCCATCAAGAGAATTTTATTGAAAATTTTGTGGACAAGAAAAATTAGCACTTCTTGACTCTTCTTGTCTGGCTGACACTTCTTGACGTATCGTGACAAATTAGACATTTTCAAGGAATTTATGCATCTTTTACAAATAGCCTTCTTCACAGTTAACAATTCCACAGGATACCTGATCCTCTGCAAAGGTTCCCTGATGCTGCCTCACAAAAGATCTCTGACCCCTCCCCCACGGTGTCCTGGGAACATATCCACCAGAATAGTTCAGTAGTTCAGCTCGTTAAAGGAGTTCTCTTACCATACAAAAGAAACAAATCGAGAACAGATGTGCTGTTACCTGGTCTGGTCTTCACACTCCAGGAGAAACCAAACTCTGATTTGAATGGATGTAGCTGATTGGCTGAATGGTCAATCATTTCCACAAACTGTGTATGTATGATCCATGGCCTACTCCAATCCAATCCTTCACAAAATGGAAAATACTAGGTTCAGGAGTGGGACTTAGGATTTTGGAAATCCTCTGCCATTTTAACCACAGCAGAATGGTTACTGTTAGAGTGAAAAAAAAGGGGCAAAGTTTGAGGCCAAGCATGTTAATAACAATATTATGTTCTACAATCTAAAAAGATGAGACTGCATGATGCAGACAGAATAATTGTACAGAAACACACATTAAACAGTTGAAAATGTGTACATTTGCAATCAGAAAATCTTTACTTTTAAGCCTGCACCAATTTCCTGACTTTAACTCCATTAGAAGAATTAAAGGATGCTGACTACTTCCTGGAGATCAATTAGTCCAATAAGAAACAGTTGTCAAAACACTGCTTCAGGAACAAACAATGAATAAATAATTGGTCAAGGTGGCAACCAGTAGAAAATTTCATTCATCTTCCTAGACTCATGGTGAAACCCAAACATGAAAATGGATCCAATGGGATTACTTAGGTTAGCACAACTGAATTATTTCATATTATCAACAAGAAACAAGTCACAGACTTTACTGGGCAAATTTCAAGTTTAGTGAGTTAGAAGGAATTTGGTAGGGCCAGGGGAGGAGGTACTTCTTTCATCTACCATTTTTAGGCTCCTGCAGTTGGCTCTTACTCCAGTTCAGGGAGAGATGTTGATTGGTGAGTACTGGCAAGTTACTCTGCTATGTAAATGGGAATAAATAGATTTTAAAGTTATGATTTGGCAGCTCAGCTTGGGTAAGTTCAGCGGACATTCTGTAATAGGTGTGAAGTCATGGACTCACCATGTGTCCCAGATAAATCTACCTGCATTAGCTGCTTAAGCTTAAATCCAAGCTTTGGAACTTGACCAGTAGCTGGAATCACTGTTGTATATCCATAAGGGAAAGGATAATATGGGTAGCATATTTATGGAGATAGTCATTCCCCAGGTCAGAATCATATCGACAGGGAGGGAATTTGTCTCTGCAAAGCAGGAGTCCCCTGAGTCAACTTGCTTGTTAATTGGTGTTTCATTGCGCATACTGGTGAGGAGATGGTTCATCAGGACAGTGCATGTACAGTCAGATTGCTATCACCATGGGTGACTGGATAGAGAAAGAAGAATGGAAGAACAATAGTGATATGGATTCCATTGTTAGAGGATCAGGCAGGCATTGCTATGACTCCAAGCTGGTTTACTGCCTCATTGGTGTCAGGATCAAGGATATTATGGAGCAACTGCAGGATGTTCCTCTTAGAGAGGGTGATCAAACAGATGTTGTGGTCCATGTTGATAACGGTGACATCAGTAGGAATGGGAATGAGGCCCTGAAAACAAATACCAGACAATTATGTAGCAGTTTGGAAGGCACGACCCCTAAAGCAATAATTTCAGGGTTGCTCCTAGTCCCATGTGCTAGTGAAGATAAAAATAGGAGAACTGGATGATTTACCACATGACTGATAATCTAAGCATCAGATTTCTGGACATTGAGACTAGTTTTGAGGAAGGTGGGACCTGTATATGCCTATGCCTGTAGAGAACTGGGATGAACATCGTTGCAGGACATTTGCCCACACTACTTGCAGGTTTTGATCTCGCTTGACTGGGGAGGGAACCTGAGGGCAAATTCAGAGCGGCAAATGGGAGGCAGAAATTTAGGGAGAGACTCTGAAAGACAGATCACCTGAAGGTAATGGAATGTGTGATTAGAATGGGCAGCTAGTTTAATCAGATGGAGCAGGCATGAAGGGCTGAAAGGCCTTTTTCTGGGCTGTTATGTTTCTATGGTTTGGAATAGTGATATGTATAGTAATGTGAAAGAAACTTACTTCGGTTGTGGGTAAAGTGTTGGAAAGGATTATAAGAGATAGGATTTATAATCATCTAGAAAGGAATAATTTGATTAGGGATAGTCAACACGGTTTTGTGAAGGGTAGGTCGTGCCTCACAAACCTTATTGAGTTCTTTGAGAAGGTGACCAAACAGGTGGATGAGGGTAAAGCGATTGATGTGGTGTATATGGATTTCAGTAAAGCGTTTGATAAGGTTCCCCACGGTAGGCTATTGCAGAAAATACAGAGGCATGGGATTGGGGGTGATTTAGCGGTTTGGATCAGAAATTGGCCAGCTGTAAGAAGACAGAGGGTGGTGGTTGATGGGAAATGTTCATCCTGGAGTTCGGTTACTAGTGGTGTACCTCAAGAATCTGTTTTGGGGCCACTGCTGTTTGTTATTTTTATAAATGACCTGGATGAGGGCGTAGAATGACAGGTTAGTAAATTTGCGGATGACACCAAAGTCGGTGGAGTTGTGGATAGTGCGGAAGGATGTTGCAGGTTACAGAGGGACATAGATAAGCTGCAGAGCTGGGCTGAGAGGTGGCAAATGGAGTTTAATGCGGAAAAGTGTGAGGTGATTCACTTTGGAAGGAGTAACAGGAATACAGAGTACTGGGCTAATGGTAAGATTCTTGGTAGTGTGGATGAGCAGAGAGATCTCGGTGTCCATGTGCATAGATCACTGAAAGTTGCCACCCAGGTTAATAGCGTTGTTAAGAAGGTGTACGGTATGTTAGGTTTTATGGGTAGAGGGATTGAGTTTCGGAGCCATGAAGTCATGTTGCAGCTGTACAAAACTCTGGTGCAGCCATACTTGGAGTATTCCGTATAGTTCTGGTCACCGCATTATAGGAAGGATGTGGAAGCATTGGAAAGGGTGCAGAGGAGATTTACTATGATGTTGCCTGGTATGGAGGGAAGGTCTTATGAGGAAAGGCTGAGGGTCTTGAGGCTGTTTTCGTTAGAGAGAAGAAGGTTAAGAGGTGACTTGATAGAGACATACAAGATGATCAGAGGATTAGATAGGGTGGACAGTGGGAGCCTTTTTCCTCGGATGGTGATGGCTAGCACGAGGGGACATAGCTTTAAATTGAGGGGTGATAGATATAGGACAGATGTCAGAGGTAGGTTCTTTACTCAGAGAGTAGTAAGGGCGTGGAATGCCCTGCCTGCAAAAGTAGTAGACTCGCCAACTTTAAGGGCATTTAAACGGTCATTGGATAAACATATGGATGATAATGGAATAGTTTAGGTTAGATAGGCTTCAGATTGGTTTCACAGGTCGGCGCAACATTGAGGGCCAAAGGGCCTGTACTGCGCTGCAATGTTCTATGTTCTATGTTCTATGTATTATGATAAACAATGGGAAAGAAAACTATGGGGAAGATGTTGCATAAGGCAATGGTTGTGTAAGAATTCATTTTTATTTTGCATTAGCTCCACACAATCTGTTGATGTCGCACTATCTTTGGATGAAGGCAGTTGAGATTTATATCCACCTTCTTAGGTAGCAGATCTATTTCATATTGCCCGCATTTAATAATTGCGTCCGTCTAGTAATGTAAGTTGTATTTATTGCTATTATGCAATAAACCTCTTGTTAATAAAAACAAGTGCCTTTTTTGCTTGGACCCACCAGTGTTTTATCATCTAACACTGATAATTAGACAGGCTGTTGAAATAGTCTAGATTATGGAGAATTTGTGGTGGCAACATACCTCAACCAGCCCTATCCCACTAGCAATTTGGCAAGTGCTACAGCTGTAATTGGAAAATTGGGGAGTTGTATTGTGATATTGGGAAGTTAGGAATTGTAAAGCAGCTCCTGTCGGTAAATGGGGATGGGTGGGGGATCAATAGAATTATAGTGTATCCAGGAGGAACAGAAGCAAGTCTTTCCTTAAACCTATCTTTTAGGTTGTGGTCTCCAGCACATCATTATATAACCATGTAATGCCATATCAATGGAAAACTTCTCAGCACATATGGTTCAATTACCTGTATTCTTTCCATATTTGTATTTTCTGATATAGTTAATCATTCCTCTCTGAAATTCCATTTTAGACTAAAATATATATTTTTGGCATAATGAACATAAAAGTTCATCTCTTCCTTTCCACCCTACGGACTGAGATTTCCAGCACCCCATCAGAAAACCTGGAAACCTTCTTTTTGGACTGCTGCTCCCTTGGTAACCTCCAATTCTTCTTGAAAAACCTTTGGAGATGGTTCTACCAACTGCTGCATCTAGAATGATCTCTAAATAGATGCAGGTTGTCTTTAAGAAGTGTTGGCTGGTTATGAATTGTGCTAGCCTTGCGTGTACCTGAGGATGCCTTCTAAATACATAGCTGGTCAGCAGTATATTTGGAGCATAGTTCCATGTTGCAATCATGTTGATGGGTAGGTAGCACAAAGTTTGCATGTTGCCTGCATCTTTTCAATGAGACAGGGGTTACACATGCATCATGATCCCCATGCTCTGTAAGTGACACTGTTGAGGTTTTAACCCAATGATCCTTATTGATCATTTTGGTCTTACAAAGAGCCATTCTGCACAGGATTGCATGGCAACATTAAGTCATTCTGAGCTCCAGCAATTTAATCAGGTGCCTCAGATCACAGGGTGTGTAGCTTCCATTATCCTACATAGCAGAAACATAAGAACATTCCTTTGAAATAATTTACAAATATGGTTCCACTTTCAATGGTTAATAAACTAAAATGCATTATGATTACTACTCTTCAGAGGATATATTTGCATAGATTTATGACCAGCTCATTTGTTTGACCTTCATTAAAGATGCTACTACTAAGCAATAGTCCATGATATAATATAATAATTACTGGACATTACCCCTGTAAATAATACAGATTCATTTTATTTGAGTTAAAGCACTTACTCATAAAAACAACAAGGAGGCACTAAATATGTGTGGGCTGAAGCATCTCCAACTAATAGAGGGCATTTTTTATTTTCCTGCAGCTTTCTATTTGTTGCAGATTAAGGGAGAAGAAAAAAAGCTCTACCAAGCGGCCTTTGTTCAAAGTTATGACTGAAAGCATATAGCGTCTGTAAGCGATTCCAGAATGCTTCCTACATTGAAAGGGATTACACATCAAAAGTGCCTAATTGGTTATAAAGAGCTTTGGGATGTCTTGAGGGCATGAGAAGCATTACATAAGTGCAAGTCTTTTTTCGTTTTAAGTTGAACTGATGCAAATACATTTTTGCGTTTAATCATGAGCTTATTTCATTTATTCTGTCATTCGGAACAATTTTTATTTATGGAGGTAAAAATTTTCCATTCAGTGAAAATGCCAGTATCATGCCAGGCATCCATTGTGTACCCTATTCGTCATGTAGTTTCTCAAACTTCGACAGAGCTGAATAGCAAAAGAAAGGAGTTATGAAACATGGGTGGGTAGATGGTGCAAAGATACAGGTCAGTCATGATCTATTTAAATTGTGGAACAAGCTAGAAAGGCTAGTGACTTACTGCCGTTCTTATGCTTATGCCTATATTGTCCATTTTGTAATTGTGCTCAAAGCAAATTTGGACTTTGGATCAGTTATTCAAAATGGAACAGTAGCAATCTGGCTGAGGTTCATCTACCAACCATGCCCCCATTTGTAGGTTTTTTTTTAAATCAAGCTTTTCAGAGATATATAAATGCAACTTTTACCCAGGCCTCCTGGTTTAGAGGTAGGGACACTACTATAATGCCACAGGAACCTTTGCCCCCATTTGTAATTTTGGCTAAAGCAGTCTGGATAATTTTGGGATTTAATTTCTTAAACTGAACTGTTTGACCAATTATAAATCCCCTGTCAGCAAGTTGCAAATTTGGAACACAGGAAACAGAATGTTAGAACGTGAAATCAAAATGTTTGAAGGAAATAAAGATTTGTGAGGAAAAGAATAAATATTAATATCTTGAAAAGTGTCCATATTACAGAAGATTAGACACTGGATGTTGTAAAATGCATAAAGGTGGATAACTTGCTGGGACCTGATCAAGTGAATCTCAGAACTTCGTGGGAAGCTATGGAAGTGATTGTTGGGTCCTTTGCAGAGATATCTGTATCATTGCTAACCAGTGGCGAGATGCCATAGGACTTGAGGTTGGCTAATGTTGTGCCACTATTTAAGAAAGGTGGTAAGGAAAAGTCAGGGAACTATCGACCAGTGAGCCTGACCAGTGGGCAAGTTATTGGAGGAGATTCTGAGGGATAAGATTTGCATTTATTTGGAAAGGCAAGGACTGGATAGGGATAGTCAACATGGCTTTGTGTGTAGGAAATCCTATCTCACAAACTTGATTGAGTTTTTTGAAGGAGTGACAAAGAAGATTGATAAAGGCAGAGTGGTGGATGTTGTCTATATGGACTTCAGCAAGGCATTTGACAAAGTTCCACATGGTAGACTGGTTAAGTAAGATTAGATCACATGGAATCCAGGAAGAGCTAGCCATTTGAATACAAAATAGGCTTGTAGGTAGGAGACAGAGGGTGGTGGGTGGAGGGTTGTTTTTCAAACTGGAGGCCTGTGATCAGCGGTGTGACCCAAGGATCAATACTGGGTCTACTGCTTTTTGTCATTTACATGATTTGGATGTGAACATAGGAGATTTATTTAGTAAGTTTGTAGATGACACCAAAATTGATGGTGTACTGGACAATGAAGAAAGTTATACCAGAGTACAACAGGATCTTGATCAGATGGTCCGATGGACTAAGGAGTGGCAGGTGGAGTTTAATATCGATAAATGTAAGAAGTTGCATTTTGATAAGGCAAATTCAGCAGGACTTATACAGTCAATTGTAGGGTCCTGGAGAGTGTTGCCGAACAAAGAGACCTTGTGGTGCAGGTTCATAGTTCCTTAAAGTAGAGCCACAGGTAGACAGGGTGGTGAAGGTGTTTGGTACAGTTGCCTTCATTGGTCAGTGCATTGAGTATAGGAGTTGGGAAGCCATGTTGCAGCTGTATAGGACATTGGTTAGGCCACTTTGGAATACTGCATTCAGTTCTGGTCTCCCTGCTATAGGAAGGATGTCGTTAAATCTGAAAAGGTTCAGAAAAGATTTACAAGAATGTTTGAGCTATGGGAAGAGCTGAATAGGCTTGGGCTATTTTCCCTGGAATGTTGGAGGCTGAGGGGTGAATTTATAGAGGTTTATAAAATCATGAGGGGCATGAATAGGGTGAATAGCTAAGGTCTTTTTCACAGGGTAGGGGAATCTAAAACTAGAAGGCAAAGCTTTAACGTGATAGGGGAAAAATTTAAAAGGAACTTAAGGGGCAACATTTTCACACAGAGGGTAGAACAGAATGAGCTGCCAGAGGAAGTGGTGGAGGCTGGTACATTCACAACATTTAAAAGGCATCTGGATGGGTACGCGAATAGGAAGGGTTTAGAGGGATATGGGCCAAATGCTGGAAAATAAGGTTAGATTAATTCAGGTTATCCGGTTAGCATGGATAAGTTGAACTAAAGGGTCTGTTTCCATGCTATACAACTCCATGTCTCTATGATTCTATGAATCCTTGTTTACATAAAAGGATTCAAAGGGTAAATATCAAGGAACTTGTTGTGCATCATTTTACATTGTTTTGGAGGTGTGGAGCCAGTCTGAAGTAAATTAATGTATCGATTGCTGGAACTGTTGCCTTGTTCTTATATGAAGCAGAAGAATGAATTCCTTCACATCGGTTGTACTATAGTTTTACAATAAGCCCTGCTTCTCTTACTACATTAGCAGATTTTACACTTGCCATTGAATCACAGAGCTTCACATGTTTTCATGCAAGAGGAGCCCAAGGGTTATTCAGCTGTTTAACCTCAATTTATCTTCACAATTATCTACAAAATCTCTGGAGGTGACAAACACCACTCAATTCTGTGACTATTAACATTTTGTTTTAATGGCAATAACACCAGATTCAACTTAAATGGTTCAACCATCAGATGTTTTGTTACTGAATTAAAATGGTTAGATAATTGTCGTGAAATGCCATTTTGAGTAATATTTCATGGCGTTTGTGGCTGTTTCCCATGAGACCCATTATGGTAATTTCTTTACAATAACCAGTAAATTGTATAAGTAGTCAGCAGATATAATGGAGAGGAAGCCAGAAATTTGCATTTTAATACATCTGTCTGATCTGTTTTAGAGGCTGAGAGCTGAGTAGGACAAGCCTTAGCTCCGCATACATTGTTGAGTGGCATGAATTTTGATTAGTTTTATCACATTAACTCTTAAAAGGACTGTATTGGAATCCATTTATTGTTAGATTTTCATGATTCCGAACAACACTTAATTTAAAAATAAACAAATTTTACAAATTACATTCTTGCACAAACTATTTTCTTGCAGTGATTGTTTTTATTTGTCAACAATCCGGAATTTTTTTAACTTACGTACTTCTTCACTTCAGACTGATCTTAATACTAAAACTGAATTTAATCAGTTGACTACAGTCAAGCTATTTTACAAATATTGAAAGGTTGAGTAGACACATGGACTGATTTAACAGTTATCACCACTAACAAAATGTGTCAGTTGCCTGGGCCAAATTGCAAACAATAGTGATAAGATTTTGCTCATCAGTAATTTGACTGAAAACGTTATGAATAAAAACCCAGAAAAACTTTGATTCATTTCAAATGCTTCAGTGACATTAGTTAACTGGAATTTCACTCTCCAGCTTGTTTATCTGAAAACATATAATGCATACTGCAATATATTTAATGCTTCACAGGAGTACCAAGATAGAAAGTAGCACATAGCAGGTGCCTAGAAACAAATTGTACAATTACAAACTCTCATATTAGAATTTATTCATCGGCACACAGGAAGAATTATAACATCATTTAGGACATAGCAATGAAAGATGACCATGTAGGGGAAAATGATTAACGCACTGCGTTAAATACATTGTTTATTTGAGATCTCATTTTCAGTCCAGCTATGACTAATGTATAAAAAAAACATTCAATCGGTTATGGAAATACAAAGTGAAATAAGCTTGGGGGAATCTCAATCCCTTTTGTGACTAGTTGCAAGCGTACGTAGTTCAAAGGAGCTGCAAAGGAGCTTCAAAAGGCCAGTAAAGCAGCTGGTGCAGTTGGGTTCTATTCTGAGGTTTACATCAAGGTACATGTTGGAGCAGAATTTAGGGAGCTAGTTTTCTTTCTCAGTTAACTGTGTACGCATGAACAAAGAATTTCCAGTTGTTTTATTGGGCATCCATCACCAGAATAGGTACAAAATGTTACAAAGAAATCCAGCAACACTTTTGCAATCGTGTGTTTTTTAAAAAATATTCATTCATGGGATGTGAGCACCACTGGCAAGGCCACCATCTAAGGCCCATCCCTGAATACTCTTGATAAGATGGTGCTGCGTTACCCTCTTGAACAGAGATTTGTGTTATTATAAAGGTACTTGCAGGATTTTGATTGATGACAGTGTTTAGTTTCCACTATGACATCTTAGATAATTAAGCATTCCATGACCTGGACAAGACTTCGCCATGAGTTGATAAGAGGTAAGTAACATTTATGCAACAAAGGTGCCAGCCAATAATCATCTCCAACAACAGAGTTCAAACAGCCACATAATTAATCACTAAGACTTCTTCTATAACTTTCAAATGCACAAACTCTACTAGCTGGTAAAAAAAAGGGCAGCCAGTACTCCAGAACACCATCACATGCAAATTCCTCTTCAAGTCACAGATCAACCTGAATTAGAAACATGTGTAGTGGGATTGAAATCCTCCAACTCCCTCTCTGTGAACAGTGTTGATGGACGTGCTTTCAGCACTCATGAGCGTGTCAGGTATAATGATGCTGTGCAACATCAAGCACAGTGGTATGTAGCAGAAAGGAGTGCAGATGGAAGAGAACAGAGAACATAATGTGAGAATATAAAATTAGAAATGAATTAAGAATAGGACACCCAATTCCACAGCAACCACATACATTGCTGTCATGATATCTTAATAAATCAAAAAGGTGCAACTTGGGTTGGCTCATGTGAAAAAACCTAAGAAACAAAAATGTTTGGCCAAATCCCACCATAAGCATCATAACCTCCTTTGTGTTCCTTGGCGTTAAAGTGGCCTTCAGTCATGTATCCATTCAGTCAGTGGATATTTATCATGAAAAAAAGTGGAACAGGAGGCTGACAATTGGAATATAATAATGGCTGAGACCCAAGTGGTGCTAATCAATTAATTTGAGTTTATAAGGAAAAAGAAAACTTAGCTATAGCATGTGCTTTCCTGAACTATAATGCACCCTTCCTAACATTCACCTTCAGTGATTTCAGCAGAGGTAGATGCAGACTACTTACAGCCCTGCTTTGATGATTGAGATGCACCTAACCTAAGACCTCTGTGTTTCAGAGCTGTTGATGACATCTTTAAAAATTGCTCCACCTCAGCCATCAGAAGAATTGAAAACATGTTGAAGAACATAGAAATTTCATGAGGCAAAGGGGTTCATTCAGATTAGTGTGTCAGAACCAGCATTGGTCGAGGTGATTGTGGGGAATCGAATTTGAAATTAGAACATTTTAAATAACATTCCCTTGTCCCATTTTGTCATCATCATTCTCCTGGACCAGGGCCACGCCACCGATATCACTTTGCTGTACAGCAACGTGGGGAGCATCATCGTAAGACCCTGCGTAAGCTACCTGTCATCCCATTGCCATGGTCATGGGCTGTGTCAACTCATTCAAGAGCCATCTCAAAGCTCCATAAAAAATGGCGTCAAATCCCAGGCTTGACATTCTTTCAATTACCTGCACCACCAATCCACTCCTGATCATATTTGATTTTTCAACCCTCTCTGCTATTGTGAAGAGTATGCATAGCACATCCGTCAGTAGCCAGGTAAATTACTGATGCACCACTAGCATCCACCTTCTCAATGACAACCACCGACATCTGTGTTCCCGGGAGCAGGTCTTCTGGCATGGATCCTCCACAACTAATCGTGCCATTGCTGTAGGTCCTGTATCAGTGCACCCACAAAAGGAATAAGATCCCCTTAGGAATCATCCCCGTGCATGTCCAGAGACACTCATCGTATGCATGAGGACCCTGGAAAATAAAGGAAAGGATTTTGATTCAGTCATGGCAGAGTTACAAAATGAACAATCAGCCGGCTCAGGCTACTTGTATTTCAGTCATCGATGAAATAAATTCAGCATGTGTGTGCCTGTGATATTTGTAATTCTCACACCAGCTGACTGTGAGCTCACTGCCTCATGATGCTCAGTTGAGAGGGACACAGATTATCTCCAGGGCATTCTTCTCTCCATTTCTAAACTGTACTATTTATGATGTGTCCCCTCCAATTCTATCTGCCTTTCTTGTATTTTACATTCTTCAAAGATTGGTGCTATCAGAAACCTATGAAATCCCAACAGGACTAGACAGGGTAGATGCAGGAAGGATGTTCCCTGTGACAAAGGACTCCAGAGCCAGGGGTCACGGTCTAATGATACAGGGCAAGTCATTTTAGGACGAAGATGTGGAGAAATTTCTTCACCCAGAGAATGGTGATCTTGTGGAAGTTGCTACCAAAGAAAGCAGTTGAGGCTAAAATATTTCTTGCATGCATCATGCGTCATGGTTTTAAGAACTGTTAGATTCAGCACTTGGGGCTATAGGGATCAAGGGACAGGAGGAAAAGCAGGAATTGGCTACTGAGTTGCATGATCAGCCATGAACATAATGAATGGTAGAACAGTCTTGAAGGTCTGAATAGCCCACTCCTGCTCCTATTTTCGATTATTCTAAGTTTGTTGATGGGAAAATAAGGATGTCATAAAAATCAAAGAAAGTAGGTTGGGTGTTGCTCATAGATGAGTTGTTTGGAAAGGTTAGTTGTATCTTTACATCAATACTGAGCATGTGCATAAGGAACTATGTCAAGAGGACATCAGGCCACATGGATCTGAAATTTGAGGTTGTAGCATAGCATTCCAGAGATGTTCTCCTGTATATAGTGTGTATATTCAATAAGACCTGTTGATATTCACTTTCAAAGGCATAGGCTACCTTCTATCAATAACCCAGATATGATTTTATTACAAGTTGACAAGAAGAAAAAAGTGAAAGACTATAAGTCAGAAAGAAAGAGGATGGGATTTAAGCCACAGATTGTTGGTGAGTCAGTAAATATACTCACCTTTCTTAATCTAGTTAAGACATCAAACTGCTTCTTGCACCACACCCAAAGACAAGGCACAACGTTCGTGCTGCTCTCCTCCTTAGCTACTTCCAACCAAATCATCTTGCTAGGAGCCATTGGTTTCCTCCTCCCATTGGCAGGGAAAAATGTGATCTTCCAGCTCCTTAGCAATAGTTCCAGGGATCTATCAATAAAATTTCAAGTTGCCCTTGCTCTGTGTGTGTCCACCTCCCAATTCCTCCTAGTTCTGCTTCAGGACTGTCCCTTCAAATAGAACGGAGGTCATTAGACATGGATGCACAATACGCTGTGAGGAAGCCGACATCAGATTAATTTTGGGAACAGTCAGCAGGCAGGAAGCTTTCAGTCTGGATTGAATGTCACAACAGACAGGCTATAAGTTACAAGGACAAACTCAGACTCTTAGAATTCATTTTAATTTAAAATGCTGAGAAGAGTAGATAAAGTATTTTGCACTTGCGAATACAAAAACAAGCCCCAAGCAATAGTTGAGGAAATGAATTCTTCTTCCCCTCAAAAGTAGAACAGACTGAGAAGTAAAGCAGTTAATGGTGTATCGATTAACACCCTAAAGAAGAACTGGATGAATATCTAAGTAACAGGGTCGATAATTAGAATGACAATTTAGATAATGATTATTGACTGCTACTTGGAACATGATGGTTCTCAAACTGCTAGAACTAGAGAAAGGCAGTGCTGAGAAAGAAAATTGGTCCAGGGTACATAATGCAGAATGAAAGCATTTGGTCATTTGGAGCTTAACAATTCATCTTTGCAAGGGAGCAATAATTCTTGTTGATCCATTCCTCAGGAGGAAAACAGAAGTAAGTGGAGTTCATCATTATACTGTGAGGAGAAACGGCAAATTGGTCCAAATGATTTTTTTCTCATCTCATGTGTTATTATGTTTTAATACAGTTATGAACATGGAGAGTGATAGTCTGAATCCCTTTAATTCTCCTTCCCTTCTGTACGTCGTTAAAGTGGGTTAATTTTGAAAAGACTGAGGTGTGTTTCCAAAAAAACCTGTTTATATAAACTTTATTTAAAATTGAAACACTCACTGTAAACCATCTTAGATTAAAACAGAAGTAATATTTATCCTTACATTCAATCCCACAGTGGTTTTATGTGACTTCTCTCTCTCACACACACACACACATACTCACAGACATACACATACACACACACACACTCTCTCTATCTCTCTCACACACACACACAGACACACACACACACTCACACAAACACACACACACACACACTCTCTTTCACACACACACACGCACACACACACACGAGGTACAGTAAAAGATAGGAATTTCGCTTCTATGAATAAATGAACAAACAAATGATTTTTTGTCACATATTTTACAGTGAAATGCAATAAAACACAGTGAAAAGCTTTCACTTGTCACCACATCTGGTACCACATTGATAGTTTAAGAAGAAAAGAAAATTAAAAGATATTGCTTAAAGAAAAGTCCATCCACATACGAGGTATGACCATCTCGCCAGGCCCAACTAACTTCAAAGTTACTGATCCTCAGGTGCCATCTTTCACCACTGGGCAAATTTACCTTTGCCACCACCCGCGCTGCGCACAACAACATTGGAGACTATCACCACGGTTGATGTTCCCATGTTGCCCTCCCCCTACCGCTTCGCTGCTGCCTGCGCCGGTCCCAGCCAATGACAAAGCTGCTGATCCTCAGTTGCCGTTGATCTACCTTGCTGATGTCACCTCAGGACTCGCAGTATGGTTATCAGTTTACTGGAAGATTAGAATCCAAATGGCTGAGTCAGGAGTTCCTCCAAAGCTGGGGATAGTTAGATGAGATGGCAATTTCTGGCGATGTAAGTAGACCGAGCTTTTCCAGGTGAATTCAAGATCATTCAGAAGCAGGTATTAAGGTTCATGATTTCAGGCAGGTATTGCTGTTTGGCAGGAGTCTGTCGCTGTCTTGGCCTGGTGGGATCAGACCGACTGATTTAAAGTTCAGAGTGTGTAATTAAAGACCTCCAAATTCAAAATTTGCTTCAATCATGATGTTAGCCATCAACAATCAATATATTACCATTGATGAGCTATTTATGTTGTATTATGGCATTGATTCCACAGCAGTCAGGCCTGTACTTTTAAGATAGTTACGTGACATCACTGTATGTGATATTCTGGTATAAAAGTATTCACCTCACCTTCAATCACTCTCTCTGTACTATGGACTCAGTGCAGTCTCTTCATTCGTGAGCTATTTGTATGTAATTGACAGTAACATGAGTAAGAACAGAACCCAGACCATACATGTAAGTCTGTGACATTGTGTCCATGTAAATATTTAATAACTTCAGCATGTGTCTTCACAAGAACCAAATTCTCTGTGGTATGTTATGTGGGCTAATATATACAAAGCCAGAAAGTGCATTATGGTTGCAGTAAGTCAATAAAAGTCAATCATGGCAGTGAGTTCAGAGCTGAAGTTACAGCCATAACTAAGACTAAAGTGCAATAACCAACACTAAAGGCTACAAACCAGTAACTGTACTGTCTTTTTGAAAAACAGTTCTGATCTAAGAAATCATGTAACAAAGTATAAAACAAATTCTAAAGAAACTGTTTCATTCATTTAAAAGACCTGACCTGTGTCCAGATGTCAGTCAATTCTAGTAATTTCTTTCCATAATGGTGCAGAAAAAAAAGAACATGTGATATCATCACCATCTTTTTGTTTGGTTTGAACACCTACTATAGTCTCAAACCTGTAATTTTAAAAGTGTGGCAATTTGTGACATTACAAAAATAAGAGAAAAGGAGAAACAAACCCTTCAGCCCACTATGCCTATGCCAACTAACTGACATCAAACTACAATTATCCCATTTACATGCACTTAGTTGACAGTCCACTATGCCTTGGCATCTTAAGAACTCATCCAGATGCTTCTTAAATGTTATCCACCACCCTCTCAGGCAGTATGGTCCATATTTCTACGACCCTCTGGGTGAAAAACCATTTGCTCAGATCTCCTCTAAACCACTTACATCTCATCTTAAAATTGTGCTCTGTGGTCTTAAACAACATAGGTTTTTGCTTGCAAGCTTTAAGAAGCACAGATCTACACAAAAGAATGATGGAAAACAAATATCTCATCATAGATGGGGAATCCATTGACGTTCTGTCAGAACTCCAGTTGTTTAAAGACAGAATCATGCTTTACTTTGTGGAAGAGCAGATAACTGGCAAAAAAAAAAATTACAGTCATTCAAATTTCTTTTCCCTTTGGACACTGAAGGATTAAGAAAAATAAAATCTTCCAATATTTCTGACAGTAACTGAAAAGAATCGGAAATATTTTCAGTCTTTTAAAGATCAACTTACAGTTTTATACTAGTTCAGGATACATAGTCTGCGTCATACCAATTTTAGCCAGGTGAAATGATTGACCAATTCATAGACAGGTGTCAAAAGAAAGGCTCAGAAAGTGATTTCACAGGAATTAACCTAGCTAAAAGAATAATGTAGTTAATGTTGTTGTTGCCTCTGTACTAATCAAATCCTTCAGAAAAGCACTTCTTGAGAAACCTAAAGAATATATCATTAGTGCTCTGATAGTTAATCAATGCAGTTATATCAGTCAGCAGCATCTTCAAGTGCTTAATTCTGAAACAACAATTTCAGCAACCAACAGGTTCAACAGAATGGTCAAATCTTGTATGAGGAATGCCTTGTCTCACTCACCAAAACAGTGTCCAGAATTTCATGACATCTACCAGCTATGTTCCACAAGAGCACTTTGGGCTAAAATGTGTAGGGAGTCCAATGCCCCAGAGAAATCCAGGGTGTAACACAATGCCTCACAGTAGCATTTGAAGAGAAACTAACCAAGAAGCAAATGTCATGGAAGCTTCCATAATTCCGTCTACTATGCAAGAAAGTCCAAGGAGAACAACAACATGACAATCTTTAGTCTCCAGTCAGACAGTAAATGTGGTCAACTTGGCACACATGACACATAGACACTGACAGAGAAGTTGAGGTCTTTATCTTCACCCAAATGTTATACACCAAAAAGGTTTTGACAACATATGCTAAGATTGACATCGGTGCCAACAAATATCAGTCCTTTATGCATTTTACACAAGATGTACTCAGGAAACTGGCATTTCAGGATACAATCCACAAAGGATAAGTTAACTGCTCACAATGTGACTGACATCCCATGTATTGGCATTATCCATCTTAAATGTCAATACAGATCTTCAAGATTGACTTCTGAAATCTTTTACATCATTGAAAGGGGTGGGCCACCTATTATTGCAGTACGTTTAGATCTAGATACTATCATAATCTATCAAGTGGTAAATCTGTCAGTTGCAATACCAAAGATTCCAGACTGTGGCATTGATCTCATACATTTTGGTCACATCCAAGCAGAGCAGAATTTGTAAGCTAAGGCCAGTAATGATCGGTGGCAATATCTCAAAAGGATCATCATCAAAACGTGGTCTGATCAAATCCAACAGGTCCTTAACCAAGCTCATTCATTTTGGTTATTCATCTGAACTCCCCAAGAACATAGTCTTCAAAGGCAAAAGCATCATCATTCCACATGCTCTACATAAATATATGGTGGACCATATACATACAGGTGAGAAGGGTGGACAAAGAAAAGAGATTGGGCATGTGCATCACTATATTGGCCTGGCATTAATAAGGACATCAATCAAATAAGCAAATTATGTGAAACATGTCGTCTCCATCAACTTCAACAACTGAAAGAAACTTGTGTGCATGAGATTTTACATGAGATTCATTCTGAGCCATGGTGCAAGATTTCACAGAAAGTTTCTATGTCCAAGAATATGATTACATTCTGACACCTAACTACTTCACAAATTCTATTTTATAGAACAAATTAAGTGTACTACTAGTGCCACAGTTGTTGACACATTGAGTGCCACATAACATTAGTGCACCTTCCAAGACATGTGAAATGAGATGTTCAGCATCTCCACACTACACAGTTGAATGGTGTCACTGAATATACTGTTCACAAAATCCATATCATTAAATGTAAAGTGATTTGCCAAGTTTTCAGATAACTATGTTAAATTTGTGATTTACTCCTCTAGGCAGTGGTCCACCTTCAGCAACAGCCCTCAGTTTAGGGGAAAAATCCACACAGTTCCTCTCTCCCACAATCTCACTACCCAACCACAAGTGCATGACACATTTTTGGAAAGCAAGGAGAAAATGGTACAACAGCAGGATCAACAATCATGCAGACAGTTATCCCAACTTGAACCATGAACCTCTCTATGACTGGCCCCTTCCAGGGAATGTTGAGTGACTGTGTGGAATCTCTCAGTCGTGCTGTCACTAATCCAGCAGAACAGTGACTGATGCCATCTGTATAAGACCACAACAGTTCATGTCATTTCATGATGGTGAGGTCAGTGTGGCAGCCGGGCAGTAAGATTGAGGAACATGGCTGGGTTTCCTCAGCTGAAGAGTGCTATTGATAGTACACACATCAAAAATCATATCACTACATTGCGGAATTCATCAACAGGGAGGGGTTCCATTCGATCAATGTCCAGGTGATCTGGGATCACTGTTACCACTTTCCATGGGTGTGTGCCCACCATCCTAGCAGCTGTCATGGCACCTACGTCCTGGAGCACTCTCATGTACCTGGTGTGTTTAAGGGTTCAGGTGTTTTACAAGGTTGGTTACTGGGGATAAGGATTACCTACTGCGACCATGGATAATGTCACCATTGTGTAGTACCTGACTGATGAGCAGCACAGATATAATACTGCCCCTGCTTCGACCAGGACCACGGTGGAACAGACAATGAGGCTGCTGAAGATATGATTCCACTGCATGGAGTGGTCTGGGGTGCCCTACAGTATAGTCCATATGGAGTGAACCACATCATCCTGACGTGCTGTGCTCAGCACTATTGGAGCAGGCAATGAGACAATGTGCTGGATGCTGAAGAAGTGGGCAAATGGGAACATTTTTCCAAGGATGAGGATGAAGACATTGAGGATGAGAGAGCTGTCCTCATCCATGAGAGAGCTCAGTGCAAAGTGTTGCTACCCAGACAGGATCTGGTTAACAGTAGATGAGAGCTGGATGCAGCAGACCATCATTGGCTGTAAAATACTCATTGGTCATGTTGCCAGCATTTGGTTTACATTGTGGGGGTGAACTGCAGCCTCTATTCATTTTGTTTGTGTTTGCGTTTGTTGGTTGTCAACAGAAGCTCATCTTTGGAATTGTCCAATTGCTTGCCTGTATGTGATGCCCCCACCTGGACAAATGAGGGTCTACAGGGGACAGAGTACTGATGACTTAGAGAGGATTAGGTGGAATGGAGCTAAGGATAGGTAAAGTGTGTGTCTTGCTAGTTAAACAGTGACTCAGAGAGAGAATTTTTGCATTTGTATCTGAGAGGGAGTGTCAACCATACTGTCTATGACCTGTGAATAGTGTGGTTTTATGAATGCTGTGACTTTATATTCCTGGCAAGGGGCAGTGCCTGATTGCCAATGCTTGTCTGAATGCACAGTGGCTTTTTAAAAATGGCATGGGTGCCAGGAATGCCAGGTTTCTTGGGCAGGTTGCTCCAGGAACGATACATGGTAAGATGAGGCTAGAATCAGGCTGGAGTTGTGCCTAACGGGTGGAGTAGGTAGTTCATGAGGACAGTTTGGTAAGGTACAACAAGAGATCTTGATAGGCCTCCAGGCGGGAAATCCTCCAAAAATCTCAATGACACTTAGCCAAAATAATGTAAGTTTCAGCCCATTGGTTCTGTACATCCAGATAGTGTGTGGTGACATTGTACACAATTCACTTCTGTACTTTGTACTTAAGTACCCATGACAATAAATCTAATTCTAATTCTAATTCTAATGCTTTGGTGGATGAATGACATAACCAGATCTAGTCCTCCTGCAGATAGTGTGAAATGACAGATTAGCTTTGTTCTGCAGTGCACCCTGCACTCCTCCTGAGGAGACCATGGTGGCTGATTTCCATCTCTGCTGCTCCCTGACTGATGATACATAATCCCCCGACTGCTTGTGATGCCTCTGCAGAATTGGCCAATACCCACTCCCTAGACTGTAGTCAGACAGATCCCCTGACTGGAACTGGTTCAAGCAAATGATTCACTGTGGCCAAGCTCCTCGACTGTTTGTGGATTATGTCCGTTACTGACACTAATGGACCCCTGACTAACACCAGTCCCTGCTCCCCTGAATGCACTGAGGACAAGCCCCTGCCCAATTTTTGACATGGCACTTTGGTTGAATTAATATGCAGTGTGTTTGCCACACAGGCAGTTGGCACTGGCTGTACGTGTTAGATTGATGTCTTGGTGTAATGTACAGCAGGATGTCCCTCTCCAATCCCCACACAGATCTGTACTGACACTCAACCCGTCCAAGTGCAAGACAATACAGCAGTATCGACAGCCTTCAAAATGTGGCTGAAGTGCCAATGTAATAACAGGCATGGCAAGGCAAAGCAAGACAAGTATGCTGTGACTAAACAGGTAGGCTCTGTGTGAGTGAGCACCCATGAGATGCAGCCCAATTCAAACCATGAGCTGGGTGCCAGCCCTTGAACACAAAATGTCAATGCATCAGCCTTCCAATACTAGTTGCTGGTGCGCCTGACTTGTTTATTTTTGTGTTTTGAAAATCTGTGGATTGAAATGAGAAATATCTGGTTTAAAATCATTGTTTGAAAGGGTGGCTTCATGCTTTGAAAAGCAATTAACCCAACACTCATGCCAAGCATCATGTAGAAAATTATTTGAACACGCCATAGTTGACTTTTGAATTGTTTATGAGTTTGAGAGAGTGTACGACTGCAGCTCTGAAGTTGATTGATCTATGGACATGTGTTCCAGTTGTTGTTGACAAATGTCTTCTCCTTGTCAATAATGATGTGTTTGGTTCTTGGGTAACTAAGCAGTTTGGAGCTGTGTAAAAGTTACACAGACAGAGAGAGAGAGAGAGAGAGAATTGTTCATCTCTTCCCAGCTCAGGATCAGTTTCTCTGTTCAAAACTAATTTAAGGCACGAAGAAAACCAATTTGTCTATCCTGTAAATTTTGGTGTAAGCTTTGGCTATTAATTGGTAAGTCAGAGACATTTTATAAGTAAACCAGCTGCCCTGTGTTTCTCACTGACCTGAAAAGAAAGCAACAAGCTAGCCAGCAGAACAGTCATAAAGATCGCTGCAACTCGGGTACAAAGATGACTGAACTGTCTTTCCAGTTTTCCCCCTTGACCCCATAGCCTATTTTCCCCATTTGTTTTCTGTCTGTGTGTGTTTAAGACAGGTTTATGAGGAGACTTGAGTTTTAAATAACGTTATATGCCAATGTTTACCTGCAGTAAGAGTCTAATTTCTTTCAATATAAAGTTTTTTTTTCAGTACATAAACCTTGTCTTTGTTTTCTATCAACCTGGGTCTGAAAACCTGGGTCTGAAAACCAAATAAATGGGGAACTTTGTGAATTATATAAAATTGTTAAATCTCTGAAGGAATACATTGGCTAATGAGATTGTGGGATATTCAAATACTTCCAGTAAATGGTAGGATCTCTACCAAACAAGAAAAAGAAAATGCAGAGCTGTGGGGAAAGAGCAGTGGGGTGGAACTAATTGATTGCTCCTTCAGACAGCCAGCGCAGATGGGCTGAATGGCCTTTTTCAGTGCTGTACGATTCGATGATTGTTCTCATTTCCCCTTCTCCACTGTGTTGGCAAGAAATTTCAATTAATTATTACCCAATTAATTCATTGTTACCTGTGAAGTTGTGTGCCTGTCCAAGTTATTTTTCCCCTGTAATTAATTTGTGAATATCTACAAAAAGCTCTTGGTATAAAACTATAAATTGCAAATATTTGCTTGTGGTATCACAATGGTTGGAATCCGCCTCATTGTTTTTAGTTTTATTGCGGTGAAATAGCACCACTGAGAGTAAAACATAATTCTCATAGTACAGCATTATTGTATGTATTCTCACCTGGATAGAGTCTAAAGTACCAATTGGCTGGCTAGTTTTACAGCAACAGCATAATAATAGTGCACGTTGAATCACTTAAGGACTTCAGCCTCCAGGGATTTTATTTTTGTATTTAAAATTTTATTGAAGGAATGTCACACATACATAACATTTTAATGTGTTTTCTAAATATTATAAATATGATGGCTATACATGCAGTGCAGTTCGAACACAGCAAATCCTTAATAAATAGTTGTAGAAGATGTGAAAGCTGTTAACCCAACTGGGAGTAACTAATATTCTGGAATATAAATTGAAGGGATTTGGTTACTTGGTTATGATCTACTAAGGTCAATAACACTCAGAAATGTATCCTGGAACAGGGAAATGAGCAGCAGAAGATATTAAAACCCAAGTTTGGAAGAAAATTAATCCTCTCCCTACAAACTGAGAGAAATTTTTGTAAAACCTTAACCGAAAAGGGGAGATTTCTACATTGAAATACTATCACTTTCAACACAGGGAATAATCACCCGGGACAGTATTTTTGACGATGTACCTTGGAAGATTCAGACTTCAGTCTTCTTCCATTATTATTCATTCATTAAGTGCTGGTCAAATAAATATTTGATAGCCTTAAACCTAATGTCGCAATAAGTTTTACAGTCTTCAAACACTTGCTTTTCTATCATGTAGCATATTTTTAAATAATTTGCAGTAGTGTCTGACACATTATTATTATTCTGATTGGCTAATGAGAGCTGTAGCTACTGACCTGCAAGTATGCAACCGAAAATCACAATTACTCAATGTTGGACTACATGCAGCAGCTGGTAGCGACCCAGGTAACCGTATGAAATATTTTTTTACCCCCAGATCATGAGCATAGGGATGGAAGTTCTAACCATTTCCATTGACTGTAATCTGGAGATCCTCACCTGCATATCTGCTGAAGAAATATAGAATTATGGACAGCAATTCTGGATTCCTGCATTATTTTGCTGTTAGGCACAATGTATAAATTTAGGTTTCAATTTTTTGTTGTATTACTTGTGTTACAAAGGGAGAGAAATTGTTTTAGTTTCATATTTAGAGTTTCTTTTGTGAGCTTAACACAAGCAGGTCTGGAGTCCAGTTTATATAAATGCATTTTTAATAAAGTTTTATAAATCTCGAAGTAATGAGCTAGGGTTCAGTGCAATAAAGACAGTAGAGAAAAAAACTATTGTGGTACGTTGCAATGGGTTCCAGAGACATACACAGAGACAGATCAATGCAGAAGTCTATGGAGGTACCAAAGAAGTTGAAGCAGGAGGGTTACACACTCTCATAACAAATCCTGCAATACTGAGCTTAGAGAACTTGCTTGTTTGCACTGATGGTGAAGTAACAGAGAGTTTAGTTTGCAGTAAATTTCTCAAGGTGAAAAGAAACATCTAGTGAATGCATATGTAGATATTTTCTAATGTAACCTGTCCACTGATGTTATTATATGCCTCTGGAATAGATGGAACTTGAACTAAGGCCTCCTTGCTCAGAGATAAGGACACTACTGCTGTACCACAACAGTTCCTCTGAATGTATATGCATTCACTGGAAGGAAATTGGTTGCATCTATACCAGCCTGAACCAGAAACATTACTGTGGAGATAATGGGGAACTTGTACAAGGATTCGCGATTTATAAACGTTTTGCAGAGATAAAATGAATAGTGAGTGTTTGAATTTGGGGGTGTATGCATCGAAATCTTTCAACCTTTTTGTCAATGTAATGTAGTTCATGTTCTCCCTCATTTAGTGAACATTTTATTCTATGTGTTAAAAGTGTACTTGAAGCACCTTGTGAATGTGCTCAGTAACTTGCCTCCAAAGTTAGAGAAACGGCTAAATTAGAGACAAAGCTGTGTTTCACTTTGGATCTGACTTATTCAATGGGATCCTAACAAATTGGGGCGTGTGTTCATATTTGGAAATCTTGAAATTTTTGATGGATTTGTGAATCCTTAAAAAAGTGTATATGTAGAAGTGCTAGCCATAGTTTCAGGAGTTTTAGTGAAGTATATTAGGTGGATTGGAATTTCAACATGATTTTGATTATTTTGACAAATGGCCCTGAAAGTAAAAGATATAATCGTGGAACATTTCAAATCTTTGACTAAGTCCACACTAAAAGCACTAATGGAAAAATTGAAGAAAGAGATAAAAGCAAGATCTCGTAAGGATGATGTGATTAAAGTGATTACCCAGCATTTAAAATTCAAAGGAGAAAATCCAGGAATTGATGCATCACAGCTAGCATTAGCTAAAACTGGAAGAAACAAAAAAATGAGAAATGGAAGTTTAGATAAAAACTTAAATTGGCAAGGCAGGGGAAAGAAAAAGAGAAAAATAGGAATGCAAATACATAAATTTAGAGAAAGAGAGAGAAAAGAAAGACAGCCATGAGGATTTGACCAAAAAAGAGCTTGGAGTAAAAGAAACAGAAAATTGTTTACAAAACTCAGTGTTTGGCAGTACTGCAGGATTTCTTATGAAAGTATATAACCCGACCGCTTCCACTATTTAGTACCACTACAGACTTCTATATTATTCTGACTCTGTGTGTGCCCCTGGATTCCCATAGCCACAGATATTTTCTATTGTTCCTGATGACTTGGGACATAAAATTTGAACCTCCATCTGGTTGCATTTCTTTGGGTGTTTCGTATCTTCTAAAATATTGAACTAATTTTTCCACTACGATTTTGGTTGTGTCTTCCCAAAAGGCACTACTTCAGGATAGTTTTTTGAAATAGCCATTGTTGTTGTTGAAGACATGGATTCCCACTCCTGATTTTAGGTACAGGTTCTACACAATCTATTAAGAGTTTGCTGACATTTCTTCAAAAGCTGGTTTCAGAATTAAAGGTGCAGGTTCAATTGATGTTTGGGGTTTCCCCACTATCTGACATTTACAGCAAGCCTGGCAAAATTTCACCATATCTTCATGAAAACCTGGTCAATAGAAAAGTTTTAGTATTCTAGCCCGTGTTTTCTTACTACTAAGTAAACTACAATTAGAATTTTGTGAGCTACAAAATATCCTCTGCATTCTGGAACTGGATTGGAGCAGTGTCATGAGGATTCTGAGAGGTTGGTGATGATGAGATACCAATGTTCATGGATGAGGGCTGCACGCCGATGGTGCCATGGATCATGCCCTAAGATGCCGTTGCATGGTGAGCAGCATGGAGGCTCTGTGCAGCCAGTGATGAGCTAAAGTCGACAGGGATCCACTTGGACTTCCATGTCGAGAATTCTCAACATTAAGTTTGTTCATGACAGGTGGTAGGATAGGAAGCTGTTTATTAGTGAGGTGAAATGTACAGTTAATAAGATGTTAAAAGCAATAATTGCCCTTAATTGACCATTCACTGTTACCTAAAGACAATATTGCCCAATCTTTGGAGCTTCCTTAACATAGGAATTTGGATAAGGACTAGGCAATTCAAACCTTCAAGCCTACTCCACCATTTAACATGATGATGGCTGATCTTATCCTGGTCTCAACTCTACTCTCTTGCCACACTCCCCACAGCCTTTTATCCTACATTTCATCAGAAACGTATCTTTTTCTTCCTTGAATCTATTGATTGATTCTACCTCCACTGTCCTCTGGGACAGTGAGTTCCACAGATTCTCAACTCTCTGAGAGAAGTAGTTTCTCTTCATCTCATTTTTGAACCTATCTCCTTTGTACCTATCACTTTATACCTATGATTTCTTCTTCAAGACTGTCCCACACAAGGGAAGCAGCAAATGTTCCTGACGTCAAGATAGGCCACTCTGGACTTCTTCATCTGCCACATTTTCCAACATAGTCCACCCTGTTCTGGACCCAATAAGATTCCACTGCTTAATTGAAAATGGTAATATTTGAGCCTAAGGTGAGAGATCCTACAGTGCAGCTGAAAATGGAGTTTTGGAAGCTTATATTTGCTCCAAAGTTAAAATAATTGTGAATTTCGTTTGTATTGTGCCCCAGGTGTTTCAGTGAGAGATTCTAGCTGATAAAAAGCATCTAGTGAATGTACAAGGAACTTGCTGTTAAGGAAACTGGTTGCAGCTGTACAAGCCTGTGAAGGAAGCTTTAATGTGGAGATGGTGGTGATTCCTCACTGGCATTTGGTATTTGTGAGGATATTTCTGAAATAAAAGGAATAGTGTCCATTTGTTGGTATTTGTGCGGTAACCATTCCAATTTTTTTTTGTTAGTGTAATGTAGTTCATTACAGGTTTCGCACTGGGATCTGCCTTATCAATGATTAACATTAGCTAGGAACACAACATTGCACTTCTGTGGAGTCTAGAAATTGCTCTCAGCTTCAGTGCACAAAGACAGCAACCACTGACTGTTTGATTGTCATTATTACTGCAAAATGTCGGCCATAATATTTTGTCCTGTGGAAGGAATGTTTTAGAAGTCAAACACCTTCAAAAAGTAGGACTCCACAGACATGGGTCAAATACACAATTTGCTATTATATGGGAAAAAGCCAAAGAAGCTATCATCATTCCCAATATTTGTAAAAACTTTGCAATACCTGCTTAAATTCTGAGTGCTTTCTATAACCTGAAAATATTTTCATTTAGCAGACAATTTCAAATACAATGCATTCCTTCAGAAATTGTGAAAATGAATGTCAACCATTCAATTAATCGTCACAGCCAACTTATTTTTTCAATAAAATTTGTGTCCAGACGTCTGTAATGATGTCCCTGGGTAACAAATGATAGTGCACAATGGTTAACTCTCTGTATTGTAAACACAAAAAGAAATGACTTATCTCTGCCCAGACCATGTTCATTTCCCCAAGTCTCATCTGCTCTTCAAAAGGTTGTATTTGAATTACAAGTCTAATGTATAGAATAAAGCATCCCTCCTTCTTTATCACAAAGGCACCCTGTGGGTTCTGAAATGTTGACTCCAATGCAATTTATTGAGCAGTACCTCTGAACTTCAAATATTCAAAACTTTGAGTTGTAAAAGATACATACCTGATACATTTTCTGCACGCAGAAGTATCTAAACTTCCATTCTTCCTAGTTTATATTCCAAAAAATATTTGTCATTTTTGAACACTTCATGAAGAGGTGATATTCCATTTCATCACAAAGTAAACACAACATTAATGGAATAAAATACAGGAATATCACATTAATCCATGTTCAGAAAATTCTTACACAGGAATTATGCAAATTTTTGTCATCTTTTCTTCTTAAGTTTTCAACATTTTCCAGCATTATTATATTCTAGACATTTCCACTGCAATAATATTATCTTTCCCTGAGATATGAACAATGCTTATGTTTTAAGGATGAATTAACAACCTCAATCAACATAGTCAAGCACATTGAGTTTGAAATTTTGTTACTAAGACCAAAGGATTCTAGTAAGTGTGTATTAGTGTTTCTTTGTAGCTGTGACAGACATAAACTTGCCAATCAAGTTGACGGCTGAGTAGCAGGGCTGTGTGCGGGTTCTCGCATGGGGCTCATCTGCTCCCACACGCTTTCTTTCTTTACTTTCTTTTTGCTTCTGCTCCTTTTTCTTTAATTTTTAAGTTTTGTTTTTCTTTTCTTTGGAGTCTTCTGCGGTGGCTTAGTCAGCGAAATCAGTGTAACAGCGAGAGAGGGCTGTGCACGGAATGGCGCCTCCTCCTGGCAGTCACAGGAGGTGGCAGACGCAGCTCCTCACGCAACTCGAGGTGGTGACGGCAGTGGCAAAGCGGCAGCAGGATCATCCTCCCGGCATTCAGGGCTGGCGGCAGTGGCAACGGCACCAAACATCCTCCAGAAATCGGAGGCGACAGCAGACCTTTCAAGATGGCGGCAAGGCGACATCTTGGAGGAGGGCAGCCAGCAAGGGACTCTCAGGGAGATGGTCGTGGTGGCCTGGTCTGGCAGTGGAGCCAGGGACTCTTTATTGAAGTAGGGCCAGAGCAGGGATTATTGGCATTGGCAAGGCAGTAGCTGCAGTGGCAGCAGTGTAATATGCTCAGAGCCGGGGACTGCTGGTTGTGGGCCAAGTGCGGGTTCAGGTGAAGACCCAGTACTGGCAACGGCGGTGAAGTGGGCAGTAGTGAAGAGATGGCACCTAAAGAGTGCCGACTCCTACATTGGTGGGTCTGGTGCAGGCAGCGGCGAGGCAGTGGAGGAGGGGTGGCAGTGCAGGTGTCATTGGTGAGTCGGCTCAGCATTCTCTTTTAGTTATATCTTTCATCCTTTTATATTCTTAAACTAATCAAAATGGCACCAGCTTGTGGCAATTGCTAAAGCTTTTCTGTATCATTCACTGTAAAATGCAAAGGACAATAAATAAACTATTCATTCAAATCATTCAAACTTCAAAATGTTTAGGAGTCAGGAATAATCTTAGCATCTTCTTTGTTGCTGAGTAAAACTTCTTCTGATACTTCTTCAGATAATGATTTAATTTCTTAGAAAAGTACTCCACTGACTTCTCAATTCCCAAATCATAATTTTGCAATAAGACCACACCAGCCCCAAGACACTAGCATCAATTGCTTTGTTAAAAGATTTAGTAAAGTCAAGGGCAGCCAACGCTAAGTTATTCATGAGGATTGCCTTCAGCTTCTCAATAACTGTTTGGAGTTCTTGTGACTATATTACCTTTGACTGTTTTTGCCATAATATATGTTACAGTACAGTTATAGTACTGAAGTTAGGCACAAATTTCTGACAAAAAAAATTCCCAGAAATCTCACGAATTCCTGTTTGATTTTAGGAATTGGATAACTGTTCCAGTATTTCAATATTGCGTAATAGGAACTTAGGTGATTCGCTTTGCAAACTGTCTACTCCTCCTTTTACCTCACTCTTACTGTCTCTGTTGACTTCTACTTACTTCACGACCTGACGTACTTACTCTTTATTATTTTCATAGAATATCTACAATGATACTGCTTTAACATGTTTATGTGACATAATCATTTCTTCTCTCTGCGATCTGGGGTATCTAAAAGATATCATTTTACTAAACTTTTTAATTACCTTGTACAAACCACTTAAACTCACATTCAAAGGGTCACCTTATAAAAGGTAACAACACCAATTCTTTGTATCCTATTTGAAATGTTCTAACTGCAGCATTTTTGTCTTCCCATTCTTTCATCTTTGCCTGTGAGGCTTTTAAATGTTCCTGCACTATTTTTAATACTCCTGCTCATAGCATTCTAACACTCTTACTGAATGGTTCTTCAAGAACTGGTATTAAAGGAAACAGTTTGATTTCATGTGAAAGTTTCTTACTAGATGGCATGTATGGCATGTTTTATAGAACTGCACTATATCCTTATGAAGTCCTGACCAAGTAAAATGCCTGTTTATTGATGCTATGTTTTCTACATTCCTACATGTCCCGCTGTCGACGTTTCATGTACTGCTCCCAGCATATCCTTATGATATGATTGTGGCACCACTATGTGATGAGCATCCATTTATTCCTCAGCTGCAGTTCTCTGAAAATATCTCCACTTTCTCATCAGAACTCCATTTTTAACATAATAATACTCTGAAGTCACTTGAACCTCAACTTTAGTGTGTGTTGATTGTGTTAACTTATTTGACACTGAGTCTATTTTCTAAGCCTCATTAAAGGAGGCATATCAAACATTTCTTTTAAATTCACTCCCTCCTTAAATAAAGTTTTGCCTACTCTAACAATTGCTTGTGGTATTTCTTTGACTTCTGATGGTGGTCTTTATTTAGCCATAACTCCAATCACTCCACATGATGGCAAATAACTACAACTTATTCCTGTTCCATCTCAGACTTTCTGCAGTTAACTTTCACTCCAGCCAACTTGTTATCTAAGAGCGAGTCAACTCTGTTCACAGGAAATTTTTGAACAACTTTTGTTGTTCCAGACATTCAATTACATTCTATGCGCAATTTGTGCAATGGAATAGGTATGCAATTATTCCAGTTATGAAAACTTTGGCTTTCAATGGACTCTGGAGGAAAATCAATACCAGTAGCTCAGTGGTTAGCACTGCTGTCTCACAGCACCAGGGGCCTGGGTTCAATACTACACTCGGCAACTGTCTGTGTGGAGTTTGCACATTCTCCCCGTGTCTGCGTGGATTTCTTCCAGGTGCTCTGGTTTCCTCCCACAGTCCAAAGATGTGTAGGCTAGGTGGATTGGCCATGCTAAATTGCCCATTGTGTCCAGGGATGTGTAGATTAGGAGGTGGGTCTGGATGCGACCCTCTGAGGGTTGGTGTGGACTTGTTGGGCCGAAGAGCCTGTTCCCACACTGTAGGGATTCTAAGCAATCTTTCTTCAGCAGAAGAGATTGAGTAGCTCCTGTATCCCTTCATATAGCTATGGGTTGTTGTATCATTTGAATAGTAAGGGGTAACCTTTCCCTTCAACAAAAATCCTATGTCTCTCATCTATTCACCCCATTTACCTCTCCTGCATTCATAGTAGTGTTTACCTTTGGTCTCACAGTTGTCGTCAAAGCTCCAATTTGATCCATAGTATTTTCCATGTGAGCTTCTTTTTTGGACAGGACTTATGGACCCCAATAAATTCCTGGGCTTTCCACACAACTTCCAGAATTCAGATCAAAAGTGTCCCTCTTTGTTAGAATGGAAACAGTTAGGCCTAAGATACTCACTTCTACCCTCAGCACCTTCCTAGCCAGTTTGAAAAAGAATTCCTGGTGTATTCCTAGCTATCCCATTTTTGTCCCTCTAATTGTCTTCCTTTCAAACTTCTATTGTTCTTCAGTTTATGGAGATGTCATAAAAATGTTTAGTTTTTTGGATCAGCTCATAATTCTCAGCTATCCCTATTGTCTGTCTCACTGTTGCAATGTCCAGTCTTCAGGATGGGTTTGAGTTACTAAAGGTAGTGAATTTTTAAATTCCTCCAAGAGAATAATTTCTCTGAAAGCTTCATCTATGTTATTCACTCCTAATATGCATGTTCATTGGGTAAAAGAATTTTGCTTTACTGCTTTAATTTCAATGTATATTTGCCCACAATGTTTCCTTAAGTTTCAAAACTTTTACCTGTTTAGAAACTAACTCAGAAACAAGCAGAATAGCCTCTTTAACAGTACCATAATCCATTGAACCCTGCTCTTATGTATAAATCACAAAAGCTTCATCTGTCAACCATTCTTTTTCTTTCTCTTTTTCATGTAAGTTAAATTCTATTTCCCTTTTGTGCTTTTTTAAAATTCCTTTTCCATTTTTAGGCCTCTTGTTGATGGCAGAGTATTAGAAGGTCTTTAATTTGGTAGCTGATCAATTGGACCAAAGCATTGAGTTAATAAAAAAATTATTTATTCTTTTCAGATGTCTTTAACTGCTTTTGTTTTGGTAAAACAGTAAGAAAGAATCAGACAGACAGTCTTTGCTTGCAGGTTTTCTGGGTGTTAATGTTCAACCACCCTTATCAGTTCCATGGCAGTTCTGGAACTCGAAAATTCACTGTTGTTAAACAGCCTTTCAATGCATCTGGTAGAGGCTTTCCTCATGAGAGTATCAAATCCAGATTCTACAAAAATTAAATGACCTTATGTAACAATACGTGCTGACCACATAGTTCCAGTTCAAACCTTTGAGTTGCAAATAAAAGCAAAAAAAAACAACCGGCACATTCTCTGCAGCACAGCAATGCCCAAATGTCTAATTTATATTCGAAAAAAAATTGTAATCTTATACACCAAATCTACTCCCCTCAGGTGTTATTGATACAGTGGGTCATCAAATCTCATTAATCTTCACAATGAATTACAAATCTTCACATTTGCCGATCAGGTCATGAAACCTATTCTCAAGAATCACTCAGTCGTGAACTCCCTCAAGGGTTGCTCCTATTCTGGTTGATCATCCTCCTTTCCTGGGTCCAAAACTGCACTCCAGTATTCATTCACAAACATACCCCTCGCTCTTCACTGACAGCTAGCCTCACTAGCCTGACTAGTCCTCCTCCTGGATTTTTCCCTGCATTCTAATCTTGCTAGGTTGCATCAAGCAAATACTACTTGTGAACTTTTCAAGTTGCATTCCTTCATTAATAGTGAAGCATTAAAGGCTGCTTCTGAGCACCTCACAGCTTTTCCCAATGTAAAGCCTGTGACCATTCTACTTCCAGAGCTCCTTAGGATGTATCCTGAGTCCTTCTTCATGAGTCTACTATCACAAGAGCCATCCAACTGCTCTTGACCCCCCATTAGGCCTTCTGGACATAATCTTTGTGTTTGGTTGACTTCCCAGCAGTTTTGCTAACATAGACTCTCTATTTCTTGTTCCTTCTCACATAATGCTTGTGACTTATGAACTCCTCTTGATTAGCTCTCAAATACTCCTGAATGATGTATCAAAGACTCACAAACCACCCCTCCCTAGTCCTGGGCAGAACAGAATGTTGCTTCTGTTGGCTTATGTTTTGTGGTCAGTATGACTTTAAGCGACATCCTTATGATATCATCTCTGCATCACAGCATGTGAGGGCATAAAGATCTCATATTCCGTCTTATCTCCAATCGTTTGAAGCATGACACTCCACGCTATGAAAACATCCAGGCACTGTTTATTATGTTATGGGAGATAACATAAGCATTGTCAAATCTGGTAAAGCACTCTGTTGGAGGCAAATTCAGACTAGATAGCTAGCAACTGTCAAACTGTCTATTTCATGCAGGTTACCTATCATGTAGATTGCTGGCTTGCTCAGTATGAAAGAAAAGGAAAGATACCTATACAGGTTTTCAACACAACAGAGAAAGTAAAGCTTTATTTAGACTTCAAAACTACACAACATTTCTTCAGACTGGTAATGAGGCAATTGTATGATGTATTTAACAAAATTCATTTTGCAGACGTTCTCAACTCTCAGGGGTCGATAACTATTAATGCTTAACTGGGCAGGAATCACTTAAATGTAATTTGCAGCTGTTTGATACATTGCATGATTTTTTTTAAAAAATAGTAAATTGTAAATTATATTCAGCCACAATACGAGAATGGAAACGAAATAATTACTTTCCACCCACCAACATAATGTTAAAAGATAATCTCAGTGTCAACAACTGCTGGAGTTACTTTGAACAGTTTTTTCTCCATCTTTGTTTTCACCTTTTGTTAGTACAATAGAACCATTAGAAAAAAGTTACAGCACAAATAAAGATCATTCAGCCCATCATATCTGCACTGGCTAAATAAACAAGCCATCCATTATAATCTCACTTATCAGCACCTGCTCTATAGCCTTGCATGTTACAGTGTTTCAGGGGCAGATTAAGGTTTCTTCCAAATTAAGGTTTCTGTCCACCAAACTGGGCAATGAATTGCAGACAACCACCTCTCTCTGGGTGAAAAGGTTTTTCCTCATGTCCCTCCTATTCCTTCTCCCAATAACCTTAAATCTGTGCCCCCTGATGCTACAGGAAACATGTCTTTCCTGTTATTCACTTTTTTTCCTTTGCCAACTTTCTTTTGCTCCATTTGATGAATCATCTGCTCCCAGATCTTTCTCCTTCTATACTGTGGATGGCTACCAGAAGATGCATAAGAATGGGAGGGCATCAGTCGATATTCTCAAAAAAAAACGCTTCAGCATTGTACAAATTAATCCAGCTGTGATTGGGCATTTACCAAACCTTATGTCCTCCCATAATGGGACATGAGCCTAAGTGTAATCCACGCGTGGCCTTAATATTAATTGTAGCATTAGCATCTAAAAAGAAGCCTTCTGATTGCTTACGTACATCAGGTCATTTAATTAATAACTATCCCTTTGTCAAGGATCAGTAAGGACACAAAGACATCTTTGAAAGGATGTAATCCTGTTGTAATTGCAATGTAAATGGAAAGAAGTTATATAAAATTTAACTACTCAGAAATCTCAATTGTAACAGGAATTGAAGACAGAAATTACAACCTTTATTCATCACTTGAAATGTCATAATTTTCTTCCTTTAATACTTCATTTAGTGATAGATTCAGACACAAAACAGGAGTGCTCATGTACTGTTCAGTTTGACATCTCTAACTTCACAACAATTAAAGAGCCTCTGAATTTGATGTAGTATAATGTTACATAAGACCATGTGTAATCAATGTGCTGTTTCAACATCCATTTCAGTATCATCACTGAACACCTTGAATCACACACATACACCAAACCATTCAACTAATCTGGGGAAATTTTCCACTTTGGCAATGACAACAAAGAACTTCACTCACATGAAGCATCAATAAAGAAATCGTATTCTTCTCATCCCATGATCATTTGCCCATTAAATTTAACAAGTAGAAAATCAGACTAGCTTCCATGATTCTGGACTGATGTGAGAAATTCGCCAATGTACATTTTTGGCAGAGGTGTTTTTTGAGCCAGCTGTGAGCACTTCTAAAGAGGTCAATTTGAGTTAAAACATTTTGAGCATCCAATCTCCAACACACAGAGATCTGGGTTATGGAGAGTAGACAGAAAAGTGGAGTTGAAGCCAAGATGAGATTAACCATGATCATATCGAATGGATGAACAGGCTCGCAGGGACGAATTGCCTACTTCTGATTCTAGTACATATTTCTCATAATCCATGTACATACCTGTAAATTATCATGTAATTCTCTTTAGCTGGAACAAACCTGCTCAACTCAAAGTTGGAAAAAGCTGGCACCAGCTTCAGAAGAGTTGACCTGGCCCCAAAGAACAGCTCTGGCATACAGGTTTTGCCATTTAAGCTTTAGATTTGCACCATGGGAGTAGACATTCTACTTGGGAGCTTTGAAGAGACTGAGGTGGGACTGGTGACTTGCAGTGAAACGGAATTTCATTGAGATGTAACCATTCAATTTCTGAACCTGGAGACCCCACAATAACCTTACATGTGAGCACTTCATTATATCTCCAATTCATCGTCTATGCAAAGTTTTCACGTCAGTCATTCTGTCACATCCAGCCCTTCTACCTGGTCACAAATGGCAATTGGCCAGTTCACAGATGCATTTCATCACATTGAATTCCTTATACTTTTAGAATGCTGGTCATTCACCCTCATTATCCTCGATTCAAGATAGCATTCCTCTCCTTTTCCAATCCGGTTAAGCTGGTACTGTGCTGACTCCATGACTTCAGGCTTGCATACTTCCTTTCACATTCCCACTTGGATACTGACACTTGATCTCTTTCTTTCCTCTCTTATACCAAAGTTCTGTTTCCAGCTTCAGGTTGCTTTCTGATTTACTTCCTAATCAGCAATCTTCATTCTACTTTAATACTATCATTCCACTGAAATCCACTTTCCATTTCCCTATTTCTTTGATGGCATTCTTCCAAATTTGGTTGCTCTTTGTGTTTCTCTCATTCCCTCCATTTCTCCCCTTCAACAACCTTTAATTTCTTCACTTTCTGCTCAATTACATTTCAGCAGAGTGTGGCACTAGTACAACAAGTTGAGTTCCACGATTACCTCAATGCCGCCAGGGACAATTGTCCCAGATTTCCCAGTCTCTGCATTACTGGGGACTGGTCTTACCCTGACAGATGCACTACAGGACACCTTGCAAATAACAACTACCTGGGAATTGTTTAGGAAGTTTAAACTTCTGATGGACTCTTATCCATTGTCCAAAGCCCTGTGAAAACGTCTCCGACTCTGGTTTCTGGAGAGCTGCCCAGAAAAAGTTAGAGGATGAATAAAACCTGCTTTACCTCCTGGGTAACTGTGAAACTGACCCCCAATCACTGAGACTGAAACACCTTCCCGACACATGACTCTCACATCAGCCCAACACACATCCCTAACCCCTCAGAAACCCAACACTCCTAAAACCCCTCGCACCCATCCTGTATCATCCTACCCCGTCACCCTTTCTCCTGTCATGTTATTACATCACCCTCCTGCCACATTACCCATCCACTGGCCACCCTCTCCAATTACCCATCCAACTTCCCCCTTTAACCATCCAACCTTTCCATTTACCCTTCCACCCTCCCCCCTTACCCATCCACCTTTCCATTTACCCATCCACCATCCCCCTTTACCCATCCACCCTGGCACCCTCCCCATTTACTCATCCACCTGGCCACCCTCTGCATCCAACAGCCAACCTGTCCTGTCTTACATCTGCTGTGCTCCACCCACCTGCTACCCTACCACCTTACTCACTTACCTTACACGTTTAGTTTCATACAGTAGCTTATCAAAGCGGCCTTACGGTATTAAATTGTGCTTACTAACTGTAATATGGCAGCGAGTGCTATAACAAGGTTCATATCATTTGTAACAACCCACCACAGGTTCCCTGTCATAATTGCTGCACTGCTCGAGTTAGGATGGTCCCTGTGTCAGATCTTGGTCCAGGAAAATTGTGGGAAGTGTATTATAATGGAAAATGAAAGTGATGATAGTGTAACTCATGATGTTACTTTGGCATCAGCAGAATAGGGCAGAAGATATGACAATGGAGGGAAGAAACAAAGGGCAGAGGTTAAACCCTACACTGGACAGCTATAATCATTAACCTGTAAATATATCAATGTCAATAAAGAATGTTACAGTACAAGAGAAAGTGAGAGAGTCTTGCTCTAGGATTAGGATAAGCTAGGAATTGAAATGACAAAGAAGAATGGTAACCTAATAAAACAGTAGTAGCCTCAAAGAGTGCATGTATAGACACCCAAGATTTAGAGATACATTGAAATATGCACCAAACCATGGTAGCTCTGTATTAAATTTAGGTGAAAATGTGCTAGGCAGGAGGGTAGGTTGGTAATTTTTTGACTGGCCTGGGTTGGATGTATAGATTCTGACTCAGATCAGGAAGATTTGGGTCATTGGGTATTGCAACAAGTCTGAATGTAAGTACAGCAAGCGTTCCTATTGGAAAGGTCTCAATTCCTGACATTACTGCAAATAGTGGCATTGAGAGGAAATAATGTAACAGTTTCTTTGAATAGATAACAGCATAACCTTGTTGTACTAGTGCCACACACTGCTGAAATGTTATTGAGCAGAAAGTGAAGAAATTAAAGATTGTTGAAGGAGAGAAATGGAGAGAATGAGAGGATCACAGAAATTTACAGTCCAGCACAATCACTTCCATGGTTACTTCGTTATCAATCAGTAGGAGAATGTCTGTTTTTTTAAAATAAATGCATGTTTCCCAACATAAAACAAATGGGTCAGTGGCAATGGTTCTGCAAGAAGTGGCATCTATCTTTTCAAAGAGGGTTTTAAAAGGTACAAGATGAATATTGACTACAGATTTAAACTATAATTTATATATTGTTTGCCATTTCTACACCAGCATCCATCATGAAAAATTAAAAACTCTATCAGTCATTTAGAATAACATAAATACACAGGAAATGTTCAAAACTAGCATTTTTAAGTCAAGTATTCCTCTTGACAAAACCAAAATCCATAATCCTCCAGGTTTGCAACCTGATCCAATCAAGAAATAGTATATTTACACCCTGCATTTCATCAAAACTTAGCTCTCCCTCATATATGACTGCTTTTCCCATCAATATGTTACTCAATTTCTGCAGAAACTGCTGTGGGAGATAGTGTGCAGCACTTGACTTCGGGTTTTCTATTGGGTTGCCACATAATACTACAATCATTTCTATTCGCCCAATCCTCCAACTCACTTGCAAACAGTCACTCTCCAACAATCATCAGTTTTTCCTCCTAATCTCCCATAGTTTCTCCTTCATGAAACTCATCATTTTAATTGATTACAAATCAAACTGGTGGTTATGCAGTTTTCATTGTATGGTCCCACATCAAACCTCTTTGTATTCATTGTTATTAGATCCCACTTCTTTCAGAACTACTACCATTGCCCCATTTCTACATATTTGATGTTTAACCAGTCCAATTTTTCAAGCTTCTGTACCATTTGCAATCTGCCCTAATTATATTTTGTTAACAAAAATCTAGCAATCTCAAATTTAACATTGACAATTAATCCTAAGAGAGTTTGAAACTTTTGTTAAACTTTATGTGGTAGTGCTTCCTCATTTCACCACTGAAAGATCTGGATGTTAGTTTTAAATTATGCCTCCAGGTTTGAGCCTTTCCAACCAGCAGAAATAGTTTACCTGCATCTTTACTGCCCAATCCTCTTAATATCTTGGAAACTTTGATTAAATCACCCCTTAACCTACTAAATTATAGGATATAGAAGCTTAGATTGTGTCATGTCACTTCCAACTTTAAACTTTAGAGTCCAGATATCATTCTGGTAAACCTGAGCTGCAGTCTCTCCAAGGTCAATACATTCTTCCTCGTGTGATACTCAGAGCTCATTGCAGCACTCTGGGGCATTGTCTAATCAAGGTTTTTCAGCACTGAGCCATGACTTCCATCCGCTTGTGTTTTATTACTCTAGGTACAAAGTCCAGTATTCATTTCACCTTTATGATAATTTTCTGTAGCTAATCATTAAATTTTAATGACTTATATGCCTAGACCCAAATGCCTGGACATGCACAGTGACAAACTCTTTATACTTAGAAAGAATTCTGTTGTGTCCTTTTTAGAACCAAAGTAGATGTACTCACATTTTTGTATGTTGAAATCCACTTGCTATATCTTTGCATCTTCGTTTAATTTATCAGTACGTTTGTAATTTAATACCTCCAGATAAATACAACTTGCAAATCTGCCCATCAAGGGCAAAACAAATGTAGATATATGACCTGCAGCCCAATGGTATCAATGTGGACTTCACAAGCTTCAAAATCTCCCTTCCCCCTACCGCATCCCAAAACCAGCCCAGCTTGTTCCCGCCTCCCTAACCTGTCCTTCCTCCCATCTATCCCCTCCTCCCACCTCAAGCCCCACCCCCATCTCCTACCTACCAGGAGCATCCCACACCCACTCACCTTTCCTGGCTCCACCCCCACCTCTTTGACCTGTCTGTCTCCTCTCCACCTATCTTCTCCTTTATCCATCTTCTATCCCCCTCCCCCTCTCTCCCTATTTATTTCAGAATCCCCTTCCCCTCCCCCCATTTCTGAAGAAGGGTCTAGACCCGAAACGTCAGCTTTCCTGCTCCTCCCATGCTGCTTGGCCTGCTGTGTTCATCCAGCTCTGCACCTTGTTATCTTAGCTATATGACCTTCTTTCCCATTGTCTAAATCATTAATAAATACAGTGAATATTCCAGGCCCCAACACAGATCCAGATAGGAAACTACCACTCCCATCCTGTCAATTAAATACTTGTCCATTACTCATGCTTTCTGACTATTGCTGCTCAATCAATTTCCCAGTCAAGTCAATAATTTGTCTTCAATGGGTTTCAACTTCAATTTTTTTTTAATAGGGGACTTTTATCAAATGTCCTTTGGATGTCCATTTAAATAGCATCCATGGACATTCCCTCTTCATTGTCTTAGTTACCTCTTCAAAAAAATTAAGCCAGATTATCAGGCTTCCCCTTCCCAAATCCAAGTTGGCTCTCTCTGATCAGCTAAAAATGTTCAAAGTGGTCAGTCACCTTATCTTTAATTGTCTGCTAATTTCCCAACAGCAGAAGTTAGGCTAACTCATTTATAATTCTTTAGTTTTCATCCTGTTCCCCAAAGCTCTACTTCTCTCAAAATTTTTTGGCACCAAATCATTTGTGTCCATGAGTTCCCAAGTTCCACAACCTTTTTTTATACAGCAAATCAATGTCAAAATCTTCACATTCCTAATCCACTCCCTCCACAGCCTTACCCTGCCCAAATGTTCTTTACCAGCTAAAGGTTCCAGCCTGCATCCTCTGACCCCTGAACTAATATATATTCCTTTTCTCTGAAAAGCCAATCTCTTAGCAACTATGATCTGCTTTCCAGTATTCTGTGCGTGAAATAGTTTTTCAATGTCAATTTTATCAACTATGCATAAGCACATCCCTACCCCAACTAACAGCTTTCTTTCTAATTCCTAGTCCTGACCTCACCTTTAAAGCACGAAGAGGTATTACAACATACAACATGAAACAACAATACCTTCTTGATATTTCATGAAGGACACCAATGCAATAATGAAAGCAGTTAGTGGGGGCAAAGGAAAATACGTTCTTATTGTGAGGCAGTAAAATGACAGAAAGACAACCCAAAACCAAACAGATATGTCATACAATAATGAAATATGATTAGGAGAGCAGGCGGTTTTGGCCTATTTTCCATTCTGCTTGTGATTTAATTTATTGTCTCAAAGTCAAACACATTTTTAGCTATTTCTGCTGTATTAGGCAGTATCAAATTCCATTGTATATACTCCTGTTATCTCACTGTATTGAAAACAATATTCCATACTGTTGTTAAAGAGGATATAATTTAGGTCAGGATATGATGTGACAATCTGAAAATCCATCTATCAGGATTATGTTACAAATGGCTTGGCCCTAAGTCATATAAATGTATAAACCTAAAGTTTGCAGTATTTTGTTTATGTAATTCACCGATTAAGTAATTAATTACTCACTCACCTTTCAGTATTAAGATTATGTTAAGTATTTGTTCAATCAATATTCTAATTATTATTTAATAGAACTGTCAATCCTTAACTGAGGTTTTAAGTCTTTCTTAATCTCTGACTAATCTCCAGCTTCATAAAATATATTTTATCTTTCGATACAATTCTGTAGCATCAGCAGACACAACTATTCAGATCAAAAGCTTTTCCTCAAGGTGATTTATGAAGATCATGTGTAGCCAAGGTATCAGCCTTATCTCTGTGAGAGCTCAATAGCCTCTGTTCCCAAACCTGAATAATGTCCATTCATAACCACCCTCTGTTTCCTATTTTCAAACCTCTGAATAATCATTTTCACTTACAAATATTTATAAGACACTTTGGACATGTTTCTTGGCTTGAATTTTCATTGGTCTCCCACAGGAAACCCTCACAGGAAATATTAAACTTTACTATGAGGCTTGCTGGCAACACATTTGAAAGTGGCACTAAGGTCATAATACCCACTGTTATAGTGCAGTTCAGGTTGCTAATTTAAATAAACCTATGCTTATCATGTGAGTTTTTTTATGTCCTCAAGAGAAAAGAAAATTCACTAAAACAGCTCAACTGTGGTTTACTCTCCCTGTTAAAATAAGAGGAAAATGACCACTTGCAGTGGAACGATTGTTAAATCAGAAGAAGCGGCACATTTTCGCAAAGGTATATCTTGGATAGATTTGCATACCTCAGCACTGATATAAGAGATCTGAAACTGCTGCAAGGAAGGGTCACTGGATCCGAAACGTTAACTCTGATTTTTCTCCATAGATGCTGCCAGACCTGCCGAGATTTTCCAGCAATTTCTGTTTTTGGTTCTGATATGTAGCATACACAGTTCTTTTGGTTTTTATTTTGAGAAACTGCAGAAATGCTGGGTTTGGCAGCAAATAATTTTTAATAAGAATTTCACACTCACTGGTGACACTGCACTTCATTTGCAAGATAAACTGCTTGAATATTGGTCAATATTCAGTAGTAAAGAAGTGTGTAGAGAAAAAAACAGAAGGATCTCGCTATTTGAAAAAGGCTGTAATTGCATCAGAAGTATATCAAAAAATGTCCACACAATCATTCCTGGAAGGAAAGGCTTATGCCAAAAGGTTGAACAGATTGGTCCTGTATCCTTTGGAGTTTAGAAGAATGAGATGTGATCTTATTGAAACATAAGATCTTGATAGTGAATGGTAAAAGGAAGGGTCTCCTTCTTGTGGGAGAGATTAGATCTAGGAGACATGGCTTAAGAATAAGAGGTAGTAGGAACTGCCGATGCTGGAGTCTGAGATAACAAGGTGTAGAGCTGGATGAACACAGCAGGCCTGGCAGCATCAGAGGAGCAGGAAAGCTGACATTTCGGGCCTGGACCCTTCTTCAGAAATGGGGGAGGGGAAGGGGACTCTGAAATAAATAGAGATGGGGAGGCGATGATAGAAGGTGGATAGAGGAGCAGATAGGTAGAGAGAAGATGGACAGGTCAAGGAGGCGGGGATGGAGCCAGTACAGGTGGGTGTAGGTAGGGAGTTGGGATGGGGGTTTGTCAGTGAGGAGGGAGGGACGGGTAGGTGGGAGGGAAGACGGACAGGTCAAGGAGGCGGGGATGAGGCTAGTAGGTAGGGAGTTGGGTTGGGGATTGGTCAGTGAGGTGGAAGGAGCGGATAGGTGGGAGAAAAGACAGACAGGTCAATGGTCTCAATGTGGACTTCACAAGCTTCAAAATCTCCCCACCCCCGAACTCATCCCAAGACCAGACCAGCTCGACCCCGCTTCCTTGACCTGTCCGTGTTTTCTCCCACCTATCCGCTCCTCCCACAAACATTTTTCACCCATGAAGTATGAACCAGCTCCATCCAGCATGATCAGAAACATTAGGACACTCTGGAGAAACACCATTGTGCTACTTTCTTAGGAATATTGAAATTGCCAGAGAAAATAAGGCCAAGGTTTTGATAGTTCACCTTCTTCCATCCTGGCAGTTGCATGATGTAATTTTAATAGAAACATTGACTTACCACAGCAGCCCATCCCAATTTATTACTTTCCAGGAGACCAGAAATGACTTGAGATTAACTGGAGTGCTAAAGAGTTTGCTATATGTCCTGTCTCAAAATACACACAAACAGTACCTCAATATGCTGCTACCTGAAAGAAATCTATCTAGTTTGCATTTGTGTGAGTGATCCTGTTTTGATGGCAGAAACAGCTTGCTGTCCTAAGAATTTAGGCCTTGCGAACACACAGCTGGTGGTATTTCCCCCATGTTTTGAGATACCTCCTCTGACTCTCCAAAGCATATAAGAGCTTGGGGATCACTGCTGCACAGTGAAACATGATATTATCCTCAAGTCCCAAATCCTGATCCATAAACATTGTTTCTCTCACAAGGCAGAAGGCTGAAATGCACATTGGAAGCAGTGATTAATTTTATTTTCTATGTCTGTCTTTGTTGAGGAAAGGCTGTCAGATACAGAAAATGGCCCACATTTAGTGAGTATTTAGTGGATATTTAGTAGATTATTTCTGGATCTGTGGGTAATTTATGAGCTAAAGTGCAGTATTGCAATGAGGAAAATGGAGAAATCATTTGGTGCAATGATACAACCTTATTTGATCCCATTCTTCACTGAGGTAGGCTCTGGGGTGGTTCTGGTGATGGGGATTACAGCTTGTATGTCATTGTGGAGTTGTTGAAGAATGATTACAGTTTCTGAGAGAAGTCAGATTTATGGAGCCTTTCCCATTGACAGAGTTTTTGTGTAGTTGGAAAAGGTTATTTCTGCTGGTTGGTTCTGCTCCTTGTGTCTTTCCTGAAATTGCTGTGTAGTGGAGATTAGGAATGTGATGCCTCTTCATCTCACAGCTACTCAGAAAGGAGACAATTGAGGTGAATCCTTGCAAGACAGCAAGGAGACTCTGCTGTTACCACAGTCAGATGCGACTCCCTTCGTGAATATAGTCACCTAAGAACATAAGAAACTGAAGAAGTATGCTATTTGTTCCTTTGGACCCTGTTGTGCCATTCAATAAGGTAATGATTGATCTGGCTGTAGCCTTAACTCCACTTAACTGCCTGCTCCACATAAACCTTGATACTTTGGTTGATCAAAATTTATCTAACTCAGTTTGAATATATTCATTGACTCAGTTTCCACAGTCTCTGTGGATGAGAATTCCTTAGTTATATGACCCTCAGAAAAGAAATTCTCCTTCATTCCAGACTTGAATTGGAGACTGCCTGTTGTTAAACTCTGGTGCTACTTCTAGATTCCGTCACAAGTACAAGGTCATGAGAGCTCATGCACCTTTGAAATGAGGTTGTGCAGCTTTGCCAGGACTGTGTCTCTGTCAGGTTTCAGAAAAGTGGCCCAATAGCAAGCTTTGACCAAGCCAGCACCCTCAGCGTTGAGGCAACAATCCAGAACATAGTGTTTGCACGTCTGACATCAGACTCCCAAGGCAACTCTTTTACTTGGATTTCAGTTGCAGCAGAAGACTTTCAAAAGGCAAGTGGAAATGCTTTAGGGGTCTCCTCAAAGCATCCCTGAGCGATGAAGCATCAACGTCAGTTCATTGGAAGTGCCTGACTCACAACGGTTCAAAATGGAGAAGGTTTAATCAGAAAGATATGAGCCACAGCATAGGACATCATTGAGAGTATGCAGGGGAGAAAGTGAAAGCATTGGGGAGAACACACACAACTGTAAGCACACAAACTTCCTAACTTTTCAAGCACTTCATACTTTGCATGTGGCAGAACTTGCAGATTGCTATGATCCCAGTAGATATTAATGTTAATGGGGGACAAGTTAGATCCCAGAATGAAATCTGGCTTCATAGATCATGTTTCTTTATAAGAGGTGGTCTCTCACTGAAACATAAATGTGAGGGTGAAGATTTAGTTTGAACAATAAAACGAGAAAAGAAAACCAACTTAACTACATATATTTTAAAAGATTTCAAACACCCAGGCAAACAAAATCCTATCTACTCCCCAACACCTTCAGTATGCAGTTAATCAGAATCCAGAGCAAATTTCCTTCCCTTCAAAACTTTAGATTAACTGAACTGCTTCTTTCTATTTTTGGTCCTGTGAGCTGTGAAGCCTCTTTCTGTGATTCATACAACTGACATCCTCATACTGAAGTAACAGTCTCTGAACAAACTATGTTTTTCTAAGAGAAACCATTCTTACATCCGACTTCAGAGTTAATGCAGTGTGGAGCTGGAGGAACACAGTAGGTCAAGCAGCATCAGAGGAGCAGGAGAGTTGATGTTTCAGGCCTGGACCCTTCATCAAGACTCATATTGCAGGTCTGGGAAAGAGAGGCTCTGAGCTTGGGTAGGCTGACAGTAGTGCCAGAAGATGCTGGCGCATGGCTGCAAGCGTGGAGCTGAGGATCCATAGAGGAAAACATTTTGGAGGCTCTGGAGATGCTGTAGGTAATGATTGTCATGGTTTGGTCCAAATTGGGATGGTCTGAAAGTTGTTTGGAGTCCATGGGGGATAAGCCAGTTGCGTAGACAGGAACTGAGAAAGGCGATGTGGCTGTAGTAACGGATTAGTTTCAGTGTGTGGTCGAAGAGCTTCGGGGCAGAGTAGATTACCAGTGGGTTAATGTGGGAGAGAGATCCACTGAGGTCTTTCCAGAGGGAGGACAAAACTTCAAGTTGGGCATCCCTGGAAGAGGCTTTGCAGCTTCTACAGTTCTTGCTATCTCCTACATCTGACTTCAGTCTGGTCCCCTTCGAATGGATCAAAACCTTTCCCACCACTGAGTTTTTCTAAGCTAAAGTCAATCCTTGACTATTCTAGTCTCAAAAGCACACTCATGTCTCTCTTGTTGTTAAACTCCAAAATGTAAACAAACTTCCATTAACTTTCTCAGAGACTTCCAGTAATCTGCTCCTTGACACATATTGTTTTGAATTCATGGCTTCAAAAGTAACGCTTATGACTTTGTAAATTATTAAACCCCATCACCAAAAAGGAGGCCAACATCTATATGCTACTAGTGTGAAATCCAAACTCTGAAAATAAATTATATTAATGTCTACAAATCACACAGTTTTCATCATAGGATCACGCTGCATTGGACCTACCCAGCACTTCAGAATGCATTGAAATTGATTGGAAGCAAGTCGTGCTCAATCCTGAGGGACTGCTGAAGAAGGAAAGATTCATAAAGCTTATTGCCTTCTGACACCAACCTTTGTTAATGAGTTTGGGGAGATAGCTGAAAATTATTTTTTGAAGTATTTTGAAGAATAAATTACTACCTGCTGACTGGAGATTCCGTAGCTGCACTGGTCACTTCAGGTAAACTGGTTACATGAGTGTTATGCAAAGACCATAAATTATATCATTACCAGGGTCCAATATGGCTATTGAATACTAGGCCCTAAGTGGCTGTAGTGAGAATAATTCATTATGATATGTTAGATGATCAATTTCGTGAATACCATTACTTTCCACAAGTGGCCTCAAAGAAACATTTAATTTACTTCAGCAAGGCTTTTGGCCAAGCAATGGAAACCACCCGTCAATATGTAGAAGTTTGGAGGTTTTAGTGGTATCTCATTTCTTCTGCAAATCACCGAATGTTTATAACTTAGTAATGGACTTCTGAGCATTTTTTGGCCCATTAATCCAGACTTACCCAAGCATCTGCTCTATTGAAATGATGCATCTATTTAATTGGAACCTTGAATAGCACACTGTGGAAATGCTGGCTAAGTGATTTTTGCCATTTAATGGTGCTCAGATTTCCTTGGAATACATACGCACTTCCATAGTTACTCTTATCAAAAATAGTGAAATGTTTGCCTCTGCCACTAATAAAGTCAGTAGTGACCATGATTTTACCGAATCAACGCCTGTTTTCCTCTCATTACTAACTGGCTTAACTAATAGAAGTGCTATTGGCCTGGTGGCATGATTTATTGCTCCTATCTTGGTTCATTATACATGTTTCTAGTACACACAAAAAACTTATTAGCTTTAGCAACGGCAATTGTTTTGGAAGCATTGCTTTCGTGGCTGGAAAACAGTGCTCCATGTGGACACCATATGCCTGTCCTGTTGTATACAAGATGTCTTGGAGCCATCTCTGAAATTCAGCTGCCCTGCCTACTCTCATTTTGAGATGTGAGTTGCAAGACAGCTGCACCCTGACTTCTTTGGTTCAAATTAATGGAGGGGGCTCCGGGGGAAGTAGAGCCAGAAGTGAACGCTAGCTGCAAGATAGCAGAAAATGACTCCAAATTCCCTTTTGCAATTGATAGAATGCAATTTCAATCAGAATAACTCAGAAATGGCCATGAACTAGTTAAAAAGTCCCAGAAGTTTCTCAGACCTGTTCCAGTCTTAATTCTTTTGCTTAAAGCAAGATTCAGTGCCTTATCTATATCCCGTTCAATTCTACACACACCCACTCAGTATACAAGCAATCTAACTGACATCTTACTATGACCAATGGTTGTGCTGCTGCAGGATTGTTGCTACACTTGCAGTAATGTATTCAAACTAAAACTGAAGGAAAATATGCAGTAAATTATCAAAGGTGAAATCAATACTTTACACTGTAGAATTTACAATAAATATTATATATCTCACTATTGCATAAAAATCTTGATCAATTAAAGTACTTGAATTTTCTTACCCAAAAGCTACTTATTGTGCAGCATAAATCAAAATCAGCATTCTTCCAAAAGACCATGTCGAAAACTTGCTACACTACAATGTTATTTAGTTTTCAATTAATAAAATTCTAAGCATTTAAGCTTCATCTATCTATGACTAGTTTTACTTGCTGGCTTCAAGTATACAATCTCTTGTACCAGACCCCTAACCCACCGCCAATTGCAAAGCACAGCTGACCTAGCTCCAACTAACTGACTGAGAAACAGGAAGATATTGCAGATGTACAACGATCATGCCAGTTCATTGCTAAATGAGCTTTTACCTTTGGAAAGCAATTTACTTCCAAGTCAGAAAGCCTAAATCTCACAATACAAGCATATTGCAGAAGTTAAAATAAGTATGTGCAGAGATGCTGGGATGAAAGAAGATAATGGGATTTAAAGCCTAATAATCTTGAGCTGCTAAAATATGAATAATATAAGCATAAATACACATAGCCATAATGTTGTTTGGTCATTGCCCAAAGATGCTGCGTAGACAGCTAATGATTCTACCTACATTGCAGGGACATCCTGTGACCTTTGTGATCCAATAATAACATGGAAAATGACCGTAGGAAGCTGAGCTGGAAATGAATATATTATCAGGGGATATTTATTGGGATTAAATTTGATGCACCCCCTTTATTATCTGACAATATCATTTCTATTTAAGAATGGCATTGAAATTTCCATTTGGAAGACTTATTAAACAATTGAAATTTCTGGCACAGCATGAAATAGAACGCTGAATTCTCACTACAAGTACCAGCATCTTGGCTGCAAAGTCAACACTAAAGCCTCACACCCAGTTTCATTGTAATGATACATTCCAATGGAGAAAATGTCAGACTGCCAAACTGGCCTTCTTTTGGACTTGGTACCAATTCTTAGGGAGTGTGAAGTGTGATTCCACTGATACAAATGGTCCAGAACTAAATCGGACAGAAGTGTGGAAAAGTACTATTCCTTTGGAGGGTATGGTACAAGGTTGGCTTCCTTGTTGTCCTGAATCATTGACCTTAGTGGTTGGCATGAAATATTAATTCAAAACCAGTATTTATTTTCCCAGAAGCCAAGAGAAAATACTTCACATGATGATACTGCAGATACTTCTTGGACACCATAGACACTTCTGGCCCTGTAGAAAGTTGTTTGACCCATTATACCTGCAAGTTGTTTGGTATGTTGAGAACATTCAGCCAAGTATAATCCTCACAGACAGCAGAGTATGTAGCTAATGAACCAGAAAGGGCAGAGGGCTCGAGCAGCTTGCTGTGTTAAAAAAAATAAACATTTTCCACAGATCCAATATGCTCTTAATAGTGTTATGTCTTACATTTAACATGTCAGTACACCTTTAAGGGATATGTTTATGATATCATCACTATGCCTGAGGGTATAAACATCTCATACTCCATCTTACCCTGGAACTCTTGAAGCATGACATACCACTGAGAGCATGCTTCTCTGTATAACCTAATAGTTTAATATTAGCTTGGATAATTATGTTCCTGAGGAATGCATTGTTTATACATAACAGATAGTCATAATAAGTGTTTGTTGGATTCGACAATAATCCAATAGCTACTTCCAGTTTTTTATGTTAGGGGAGTTAACATAAGCATTGCAGTACCAAGTAAAACACCCTATTGGAAGCATACTTACACAATGGTAGCTGTGGCCATCTATAAGAGACTTCAATTTGTCCTGCTTTGGACCACAAAGAATTTGGACAAACAGAGAGTTTCTCACCCTTAACAGTATGTTTGTGTGAGTGCATGCAGCTATACACGACTGTAGATAGGGCATTAATCACCTAAATTAGTTAATCTATTTTTTCTTTCAGAATGGAGGTTCTTTCAAGATAAAATAAATTTCTAAGATTGCCTTAATTAAAAAGAGGCTGCAATGCACTCTTGAGCTGGGACACAAGGCCAGGGCGCTGCAGTTCAGTAAGATGGAAGGCGAGTGATATATTCCTGACAGTTGGTACATAAGTAACAGTCTCTCGTCCCAGTTGCTATGAAATTTTGGTTTTAAGGAAGGCAGTTTTAATTTACATTGTCATAAAATCAGAGATGCAAGGCTTAAGGTGGTACAGTGAAACATTTTTAAGATTGAATTATGGATAGCAGAAGCCTCATTATAGATCAGACATCAGTGACATCCTTCGGAATTACAACTGTTCAATTAATATTTGCAGTTATATTTTACAGACCAAATGATATATGATCCTAAGCAAAGGCAACATTGGCAACAGGGTATTTTGCAGATTAACATGGATGATAAGAAAGATCCAATAGTGATCTTGAAGTTTCTTGAAGATTAATTTGAGATATGAATGAACTAAAGTATTAACAAACGCCAACTCATGCCATACATACAGCAAACCCAACAGTCTATTGACCAGTTTATCTGAAGATACTATAACAAAGACTATGAGTGTAACTTTTCCAAAGAGGAACTGTTAGAGATGGTCATTGAGTTCTCACCACCTTGACATGAGTTAGAGCCCTTTGGAAGGATCTTCTGGGTAAACACATAGATAATACCTATGGTGCATTACCTGAGGATAGAAAAAAATATAACGTCATTGTCATAACAAGTATGTATTTTAGATGCAGCCAATACTATTGCTGGGGTAAGCATCGCCCAGCAAAACAACAAGCTCTGTAACAGATTTGGTTTGTTGCGCCTACCAACAACTGTCCAGCTTTTCTTGGTTTTCCTAAAACATGCACCACCAAGGGATCTTGGGCACACACACGCAAGAAATTTGGTTCCAAAGTCCAGAACAAAATACAGGTGTCTAACAAGATGGTATAACACCACAATACTGCCAGCAAGGTGAGTGTTAAGAAAATGTACTAAGTGAAACAAACCAATGAGGTTCAGTGTCACCCAAGCAAAATGCAAATTTCAGAAGATAGCCCAGCTTTCTATATTGTTAACTTCGCACACCATGTCGACGGTGATAAGATGGTCAGGAGTTTTTACAACCAATAATGTCATATATCCTAAAAAGGCAGGTCAGTACATATTAAAAGGTAAAAGCATCAGGGGAGCTAGAGTCACTCTGCATCCTGAAAGCCACGTACCTTACCACTCCATAATACAGCCTCTGAGAAACTGTCTCACAATGTATGATGGATCACCAATTTTGTGCATTGGCAGAATTACACTGAAGTGTCACTTCACGAGCCCATCTTAACTTCCAGAAATGCATTTGGCAGGTACCAACAGTCCAGGAGTGGCAGGACTACCAGTAGGCTTTGATCTTGATATAGTTACAATTCATGAGATTCAAACTATGCTCATCTTGGAGGAACAGACAGACATGACACAATCAAATCAATCATTGATCTCAAACATCTCTACCTAGAAGGTTTTGACACAATCCCCAATTTTAAGCATGATACAATATTACATGATGATGTAAAACCATTACTTGATCCGCCAAGAAGTGTAACATGTACGTTTCAAAGTTTTAAGTAGAACTGAAAGTTGAGGGAGCAAAATCATATCATTCAGAAGGTTGGTCACCACAGAGACTGACACCACACTATCATGTGCACTGGCATCATAACAGCCTAAATTGAAGATGTCTCAACCTTTCACACAAAAAATGTCCATACAACATACTAACAGTAGAAGTAGTCAATCCAAAAATTTCCAGAGAAAGATTCTATCCCAAGCTAAAGAGAAACATGAATAATGGTCTGTCCACTTAGCAGAAAAATCTCAAAAGCTCAGTACATTTAGGATGCCATTTGTGCAGTACTGTTTCCGACAGTGAACATTCAGGCTATCTGACAAGACCTATTCCAGCAGCACATGGATAGAATTATTGAGAATGGGGCTGGTTGTATTTGTGTAGTTGAAGATATTGCGGTCAAAGGTAAAGCAAAGACAGAAAATGACCACAACTTTCACCTACTGATGGCAGTATGGCAGTCCTTTGATTAAGGTGTTGGGAAGTCATGTTGAGGTTGTACAGGACATTGGTGAGGCCTCTTCTGGAATACTGTGTCCAGTTCTGGTTGCCCACTTATAACGAAGATATTATTAAGCTGGAGAGGGTTCAGAAGAGATTTACCAGAATGTTGCCAGGTATGGAAAGTTTGAGTCATAAAGAAAGGTTGGATAGGCTGGGACTTTTTTTCACTGGAGCATAGGAGGTTAAGATTTGATAGAAGTTTACAAAATAATGAGAGATATAGACAGAGTTAATGGTAGTTGTCTTTTCTCTAGGATGGGGGATTTCAAGACTAGGGGTGCACACTTTTGAGGTGAGAGGAGAGAGATTTAAAAAAAAACATGAGGGGCAATTTTTTACACAGTGGTTGGTTTGCACGTGGAATGAACTTCCTGAGGAAGTGCTAGATGTGGGTACAATTACAACATTTAAAAGATATTTGGAAAATTTATTGAATAAGAAGGGTTTGGAGAGATGTGGGCCAGGAGCAGGCAGGTGGGACTAGTTTAGTTTGGAATTGTATTCAGCATGGTCTGTTTGGACTGAAGGGTCTGTTTGGACTGAAGGGTCTGTTTCCATGCTGTATGACTCAATGATTCTATGACAACAAGGATTGGCATTTTACAGCACCATGTGCCAGGACAATTTCAGCCAGATAAATTTCTCAGGCTCCATTTACTCTTCCATGGTGTCCATGTAAGATCAATGATGCTAAACAACTGCCAACACCTTAGGATAAGGAGAATCTGTGATATTGCCTCAGATCTTTTAAATTTCCTCATACTGTATATTCCCAACTTTGCAGAAAGGTTTCTTGACTCAGAGACTTCCTCAAGATGAATATCCCTATGTGTGACAAGACAATCACCTTTGATACTCTCAACCAGGTTCCAGCAACAAAATCTGACTTACTGCAATACTACAATCCTAGGTAAGTTTTAATTCTTGAAGTGAATACATTGCAAAAATCTTCGCGTGTGGCTTTTGTGAGACACAAATCCTTCTGCCTTTCATTCAAATATCTGCACAAGCCAACTATTTCAACATAGAGAGTTCAAGACACCATCATTGTTATTTGACATCATTTGGTCTCACAAGTATTTATATGGCAAGAAATTCACCAGTGGAACAGATTATTACCTATTGGAAATGAAAGGCCACACACAGCTAATGAGTCCTCTGCTGAGTTTGCAGCATCGACTTATCAAGGTAAAAGAATATGACTTTCAAGTGAGATACAAGCCAGACACCAGGATAATTACATCTGAGATGCTGTGCAGATTACCCAACCCATATGAAACCACGATATTCGTCTTGATTTATAAGTTGTTATAATAGGCTCTGAAGTCAAAGACATTCTCAAGGTCTCTCTGTTACACTTTGGCCTGAGCCAGTGTTACAATTGCAATTGATAACCACCAAAGTTGAGCAACTGCAAAGGCTATTGACCCGGGATGGCCTAATAGTACTAAAGAAGTGCCAGAGAACATTTCTTCATTTTAGCTGTGCAGAGACAAATTTGAATATATCATGACAAATGATTTTCAAAGTTAAACAAGTTGTAATAGCAAAAAGCATTATGCCAGTGTATCATGTCCTGTGTTACATCAGGGTTATATGAGTATTAAACACACAAAACGGTTAGCGTATGAATCAGAATACTTGGAAGGGATGAAACAGGATATTAAATTAGGGAATGCATGTGAGACATGTCAAACATATTGACCTGAGTAGTGGAGGGAGCCTCAACATCCATACAACATTCCATCCACTCCTTGGATGAAAGTAGCAACAGACCTATTCGCTGTCCACCAAGGAGATTACGTTACTGTGAGGGACCACCAATCTCTAAGTTTCTCATTGCTGGATACAACACAATGAACACAACAAGCATTGCCATGGTGAGTGCTATTTCAATTAATTTGGTGTCCTGGAATGATAGCGTCTGATAATGGATCACAGTACACTGGCAATACATTTCACCCATTTACGATAATAGGGAGTGACACAAATCACATTGTCACCCCATTATTCATGGTCAAACAGTCTAACAGAGCATGAAGGACATATGTCAAATCAATGATCATTAAGTATCAAGCAATAAAGCAAGATGTTCCCATTGCATTACTTCATCTTTATGCAAAACCAATGGAGAATGGACTACTATCCCAAGCATAACATACAGAGGAATGCAAGTGCAAATGATCTGGACAAGCAACCATTTGCATAACATTCCAGGAGACAGGACATTCTTCTTCAAGGAAAATGTAGGGAGTGAGGGACTCCCAGGGGAATGTAGCACTGATAGCCAGGTTGCTGGTACCGAGACTGGCTCTAATGTAATGAAGGGTATGCCAGGTTCCAAGTGATCGATTGTGATAGGGGACTCTCTAGTCAGAAATACAGACGTTTCTGTGGCCAACAGCGAGAGATTGGAATAACGTGTTGCCTCCCTGGTGCCAGGATCAAGGGTATCACGGAGAGGGTGCAGAATATTCTCAGTGGGGAGCGGGACCAGGAGGAGGCTGTTGTACACATTGGAAAGAATGACATGGGTAAAGGATGAGATTCTGAGGAGAGAATATAGGAAGTTAGTCAGGAATTTAAAAAGTAGGTCCTTGACGGTAGTAATATCTGGATTATTCCCGATGCCATGAGCTAGTGGGGGTAGGAATAGGACGATAGAGCAGGCGTGTGGCTGAGAAGCTGATGCAGAGGAGAAGGATTCACATTTTTGGATTATTGGAATGTCTTCTGGAGCAGAAGTGATCTGTATAAGAAGGACGGATTGCACCTGAATTGGAAAGGGACTATCTGCTAGGGCTGCTTGGGAGGATTTAAACTTGTAATGGCTGGCAGGATGACCCAGGGAGATAGTGAGGAAAGAGATCAGTCTGAGACTGGCACAGTTGGGAAAAGGAATAAGTCAAACAGTCAGGGCAGGCATGAACAAAGCAGGGAATGGGGTAGGACTGATAAATTAAACTGCATTTATTTCAATGCAAGAGGCCTAACAGGTAAGGCAGATCAACTCATGGCCTGATAAGGAACATGGGACTAGGATATCATAGCGATTACAGAGACATGGCTCAGGGATGGACAGGACTGGCAGGTTAATGTTCCAGGGTATAGGTGATATAGGAAGGATAGAAGGGGGGTGGGGTGCAAATGAGGAAGGGGAGTGGCACTTTTGACTAGGGATAACTTTATGGCTGTACTTAGAGAGGATATTCTTGTGAATACGTCCAGGGAAGTTATTTGGGTGGAACAGAGAAATAAGAAAGGGATGATCACCTTATTGGGATTGTACTATAGACCCCTCAATAGTCAGTGTAAAATTGAGAAACAAATTTGTAAAGAGATCTCAGTTATCTGTGAGAATAAAAGGGTGGTTATGGTTGGGGATTTTAACTTTCCAAACATAGGCTGGGACTGCCATAGTGTTAAGGGCTTAGATGAAGAGGAATTTGGTAAGTGTGTACAAGAAAATTTTCTGATTCAGTATGTGGATGTACCTACTAGACAAGGTGCAAAACTTGACCTAGTCTTGGGAATTAAGGCAGTGCAGGTGACTGAGGTGTCAGTGGGGGAGCACTTTGGGGCCAGTGACCATAATTCTATTAGTTTTAAAATAGTGATGGAAAAGGATAGACTGGATCTAAAAGTTAAAAAGCTAAAAAGCTAAATTTCTCAATTTTGACAGTGTTAGGCAAGAAGTTTCTACAGTTGATTGGGGGGTGGATGTTCGCAAGTAAAGGGATGTCTGGAAAATGGGAAGCCTTCAAAAATGAGATAATGAGAATCCAGACATAGTATGTTCCTGTTAGGGTGAAGGGCAAGGCTGGTAGGTGTAGGGAATGCTGGATGACTAGAGAAATTGAGGTTTTGCTTAAGAATAAGAAGGAAGCATATGTCAGGTATAGACAGCAGAGATCGAGTGAATCCCTTGAAGAATATAAACGCAGTAGAAATATACTTAAGAAAGAAATCAGGAGGGCAAAAAGGGGACATGAGATAGCTTTGGCAAATAGAGTTAAGGAGAATTCAAAGGAATTCTACAAATACATTAAGAACAAAAGGGTAACTAGAGAGAGAATAGGGCCCCTTAAAGATCAGCAAGGCCACCTACGTGTGGAACCACAGGAGTTGGGGGGAGATACTAAACGAGTATTTTACAACAGTGTTTACTGTGGAGAAGGATATAGAAGATAGAGAACGTGGGGAAATAAATACCAATACCTTGAAAAATGTCCAAATCACAGAGGAGGTGGTGCTGGACATCTCAAAACATGTAAAGTTGAATAAATCCCTGGGACCTGATCAGGCATTCCCTAGAACTCTGTGGAATGTGAAGGAAGAGATTGCTGGGCCCCTTGTTGAGATATTTGTGTCATCGATAGTCACAGGTGAGGTGCCAGAAAACTGGAGGTTGGCTAATGTGGTGCCACTATTTAAGAAAGATGGTAAGTAAAAGCCAGGGAACTATAGACTGGTGAACCTGATATCAATGGTAGGCAAGTTGTTGGAGGAAATCCTGAGGGACTGGATTCACATGTATTTAGAAAGGCAAGTACTGATTAGGGATAGTCAAGTGGCTTTGTGTGTAGGAAATCATGTCTCACTAACTTGATTGAGGATTTTTGAAGTAGTAACAAAGAGGATCGATGAGGGCAGAGCGGTGCATGCGATCTATATGGACTTCAGTAAGGCGCTCGACAAGGTTCCTCATGGTAGACTGGGAAGCAAGGTTGGGTCACATGGAATACAGGGAGAACTAGCCATTTGGATATAGAACTGGCTTCAAAGTAGAAGACAGAGGGTGGTGGGTGGAGGGTTGCTTTTCATACTGGAGGGCTGTGACCAACGGTGTGCTGCAAGGATTGGTGCTGGGTCCACTGCTTTTCATCATTTATATAAACGATTTAGGTTTGAACATAGGAGGTATGATTCGTAGGTTTGCGGATTACACCAAAATTGGAGGTGTAATGGACAGCGAAGAGGGTTACCTCAGAGTACAATGGCATCTTGATCAGATAGGCCAATGGGCCAAGGAGTGGCAGATGGAATTTAATTTAGATAAATGTGAGGTGCTGCATTTTGGAAAGGCAGATCAAGGCAGGACTTATACACTTAATCATAAGGTCCTGTGGGGTGTTGTTCAACAAAGGCACCTTGGAATGCAGGTTCATAGTTCCTTGAAAGTGGAGCCACAGATAGTCAGGATAGTGAAGAAAGCATTTGGTACACTTGCCTTTATTGGTCAATGCATTGAGAATAGGAGCTGGGAGGTCATGGTGCTGCCATATAGGACATTGGTTTGGCCATTATTGGAATACTGCATGCAATTCTCGTCTCCCTGCTATAGGAAAATGTTGTGGAACTTGAAAGGGTTCAGAAAAGATCTACAAGAATGTTGTCTGGATTGGAGGGTTTGAGCTATAGGGAGAGGCTGAATAGACTGGAGCTATTTTTCCTGGAGCATCGGAGGCTGAGGGGTGACTTTATAGAGTTTTATAAAATTATTAGGGGCATGGATATGGTAAATAGACAAAAATTTTTTCCCTGGGGTGGAGGAGTCCAAAACTAGAGGGCATTGGTTTAAGGCGAGAGGGGAAAGGTTTAAATGGGATCTAGAAGGCAAGTTTTTCACGCAGAGGGTGGTGCATGTATGGAAAGAGCTGCCAGAGGAAGTGGTGAAGGCTGGTACAATTACAACATTTAAAAGGCATCTGGATGGGTATATGATTAGGAAGGTTTAGAGGGATATGGGCCAAATGCTGGCAAATGGGACTAGATTTATTTAGGATATCTGCTTGGCATGGATGTTTTGGTCTGAAGGGTCTGTTTCTGTGCTGTACATCTCTATGACTCTATTGCTCTATGACAGAAGAGAATGAAAGAGATACACAATGAACAAGTAAGTAGAGAAATACCGTAACTGCTTTCAGGTAAAGAGTGTAATATCAACTGCTTTGGAGACGAACAATGGTTTCTAAAATATGCAACCAGCCCTGATCATACAAGTGTATTACTGATTATGGTGCTACATGGTGAAGGAACAGAGGCTAGCTCAGGCTAATGTATGGTACATGAGTCATGAATGAAAAACCTGATAAAGCTAACTCCGACCATGATGATTGTGAGTGATGCTGAATGACAGCAACCAGCAGCAACACAACTGAGTTGTCAAACAAATGCAACAGATTAGACTATGTATCTCTACAGGTAGGTTTTACAGTCACCACATCAGAATGAGTTTCAAACGTGAAAAGTTTATCAAATTTTGAAATGCTTGTCTTGTAAACTCTTTTTTACAGCTTTGTATAACGATTAGTTCAAAAACACATGCCTATGTACAACCATATATATCTGTTTGTCATAATTTTTTCATTGCTAGAAAGAGTACGATGTGTTAGGTTTTATGGTCAATCTTTCAGTATACCTTTAAGAGTTATGCTGATGATATCATCATTATTTCATAGCATATACTGTGAGGGCTTCAAACTCTCATACTCAATCAAAGCTTAGATCACTTGAAGCATGACAGTCTGCCCCTCTGTTGTAACATAATAGCTTAATATTAGCTCAGACATTTATGTGTCTGAAGAATTTAATGTTCGTGCATAGTAGCTAGTTGTAATGAATGTCTGTTGCATTCTTGAGTAACATAATAGCTACAACTAGTTTCTGATGTTACGGAAGATAACATAAGCAGTATTGCATCAGGTAAAACACCCTCTTAGAGGCAAACTCACATAAAATAACAGATGTCAACTTTTACAGTTGATTACAATGGCCTTTATCTTCTAAATAGCTAGGGATTCAAAGTTGGAAATTCAAACCAGGAAAGTACTTTGCACCGTTTACAAGGAAAATTGGAATTACAAATAATATGTAAAGAAGATACAGTTTGCTTTGAAAAGGGAGCAAGTTTGAAAAATGAAGTATGTTTAACCAATAGTTTTTAATTGATGCTGTATCCTTAAAAGTAACTTTAAAAATAGAAACTGCAACTATGGGACAATGGAGCTTTAAGTAATGAAAACTGTGCGTTACAACAAACAACTGAAGAATTAATATAGAGTCAATAGAGGCTTCATCAGGGGTTCTGGCCTGAAATATTGACTTTCCTGCTCCTCGGATGCTGTCTGACCTGCTGTGCTTTTCCAGCTTCATATCTATTGACTTTGGTTTCCAGCATTTGCAGTCCTTACTGCATCGAACAATGAATTTAGTTCTTTAACTAACTGCACAAATTTTGTCTTAATAACCATTAATCAAAACAATAAATAATTGCAAATATAAAACCTTGCAAAGCTTTCCACAGGTCTGAACATTTCCTGAAGATCTGTGTGAAGATCAGCCAATGCAAATCAAAAACTATCATTTAATTGAGGTGAAAAATTCTACTTTACAGACAGCATTGTGACTGCTGAGATGAATTGAATTGAATTGCAATCATCCTTTAAATGAACTGTCACTGCTTTTTACATTGAGTCATTCCAAATGCAGACGCATTATGCTGATGTGATTTTTTTTATCTTTTGTCTTTTAATTTCACAAAAGTACTGAATGGAGCAATTTTTCAGTTTTGTGACAATGTGCTGGAAACCTTGTACTGTTTGCAGTTGGAAAACCTCAAAATTATCCCTGCTGAAATCATTATCAGACCATGACTTTCACATTTACATTTTAAATACTTTGTTATAAATCTCCAGAAACAACTGAGATCTGAAGGAATGATCCTCCAGATTTGTAATAGTTAATTATCAATGCCAGGGTAGTTGACTGATTGTAATTAACACTTATCAAAATGGTACTTAGACTGGATTAGATAAACTCATACTTTCTATGGAGTTTAACACTTATCTGCAATGCAAACACAGGAACAGCATGTCAGTTAATGTAATCGAACAGGGATAGGATAGCGAGATGGCAATTTCATGATGCAGTACATCTCAAACAATCAATTTCTGCTTTTCATCACACATTGGTCCTTGTTTGAAATTGATGTGCATCTTTCACTGTGAATGACATTAGCCTCCCAGCATTGTTTGGAACACTATCAAAACTTACCTCAAGCAGACACTAGCTGGTGACTACATACATCAAATTTTGTATCCAACATCATGCGATAAGTATACAAATAATCAACATAACTGAATCCAAATCTGCATATTGTTGTTACATATGACAACTCTTTCCTGGGAGATATTGCCTGATCAGTAGCTTACAACTTATGACATTTCATCTGAGGTTACAGTAGGTCTTTTCATTGCTCATAGAGCTGACACATAAGAGACAGTTTGACAGATTCTTTTATATGCTCCATATCTCAACTGTTCTGGGGTTTATTGGTCAAATCAAGAGAGTATTTTACCTTCAGTCACCATAATTTCAACTTATTCAAATCAATATTCTATATTTTTAAAAAATGTTAAAACCTTTTTTATTTAGTATGTGAAATATTCCTCTAGTCATGGAGCCCCTACTCCTAATTTATTTCCTTTGTCATTTTTCTTCAGTAAAGTTTCAAAGATTTTTTACATATGTTGTAAGCACCAATTAACCCTTTTACAAAAATTGTTAGCAACCTTTTGATATTAACTGATGACCACAGTCAGCATGCGAGCAACAGCTTTTTATTTTGTAGTTTTGCATACAAATGAGAGTAATGATTTAGAAAAAGGGAATTTACTTGTGATGATGTTGGCTATTCATCACCGGCTGAGGACAAAATTGGACTTAAACTCCAGCGAGTTCCTAGATTTCTGTGCAATATAGTCATCAGGAAGTATGGGAACATCATTATGTAATGAGCAAAATTGTTGTCAGGCAGAATGTACAGAACTTAGCATGGGTTATCAGCACAGTTAAAATTGCATACAATACAAAGTCTGTATTCACTGAGTGTCTGAGCATTCTTTCATATGCAAATCTTTTCAACAGTGCGATTCTCCCACATCTAAACAATTGCCCTTGAGATGCCATTAACTTATATTGCCCACTTGGATTATTCCTGCTTTTCTTAAAGAAAAGATAACAATTTGCAACATCTACGTAGCAAACTTTTGTCTTTTGAAAAAGAAGGGAACTTATAAGATGCACAAATGAGGAATTTTGGCTTGATTGATATCAGAAAAGACTGAACAGATTGGAACTTTTTTCTTTGAAGAAATAAATATTTTTAAGTTGATAGAGAATTTGATTGGGTTGGAGTAGAGAAAACATTTCCACTTCTGAGCAGCTCGAAACTAGGGATTTACAAATAAATCCAATAAGAAATTCAAGAGGGAATTCTTAAGCTGTGGAGAGATTGAACATGGAACTCACTACCACGAGGAGTTGAGTAAATAAAATAAATTAATTTAAGAGGAAGTAAGATAAACGCATGCGAGAGAAAGGAACAGAAGAAATACTGTCAAATGAAGAGGGTTTTGAGAAGGTGCAGGTCATGCATAAATATTGGCCTGGGCTACCTAAACCAAAAGATCAGATTCTGAGTTGTAAATTCTGATTCGTGTGTGTGTTGGTAAATAGCGGAAAGATATTTTAGTGAACACTTGGGAGTGCTGAGCAGGATCTGCTTGCAGTAAGGACACATCTCACATGACATTCAAAGGATGTTAATTCTGTACCTAAGTTACTGATCAAATGCCTAAATCAGGCTGCTGTTCAATATTGTGGAGTAGTATTGATCTTTGATCATCCACCCACAATCATTAGTGCCACTTGTAGAGGTGTACTTGTCATACAGGAGGGGCTAAGATTCTTCTCACTTCTGAACAGTCAGTGTGATCAGGGAGTGAGAAACTGCAGAACTTTACCTGCATCAATTTTGAAGCTCCAAGACTTACTATGTGCCAACTTCAGCTCCATTTTCTGGAGTTACGTAAGTGAGAGATGGGTGTGCATTGACTAGCACTGATTCCTCGAGAGTTTTGTTTAGGATCTTTTAAAGCCGGTGATGGGTTTCTGTTGGTGTCGTGTCTCTCTGATAACTGAAACATGAAGGCAGTAAATCAATCAGCAAAATTAGTAAAAGATTGACATTTGGGTCAGATTTTGTGAGGAGTGGCAATCTTAAGCTGGTTGCTTCTCTGCCCCTTCTTTTACAACAGGAAAGAGCTCCGTGTTTCGAACAGAACATTCTGAGCATGGCTCCTTCAGATTCCATTCACTCCTTCCTTTCTGACATTTCTTTCACAACGCAGAAACTCTCAGGGGATGGGAAACCAAACCCTCTTTTCATAGCAGCAGCCACCTTATGCAGACATTTCTAACAGCTGCTGTCAAACTATAAATACATAAAGTAAACGTGAGGGCAGTGGGCTGAGAGGGTAGGTGCCTCATGGGTGGGGGTAGGGTAACAGGTAAATAGGGTGCCAGATGGGATAGGATGCCAATTGGATAGGGCTTGAGTGCCAAAGGTTACAGTGCCAGGTTTGATAGAGTGCCATATGGTTAGACAGTAATGTTTCAGGAGATAAGGTGTCAAATGCAAAGTGTCCAGAGTGAGGCAACAGAAGGCAGTGGGTCCACAGCAGGTGAACACAGGGGCAGTTGATCCAGAGCAAGGGAAATAGGGTGGGAGGAGTATGTTTCAGTGGTCTTGAAATGGTGCGTTGGGTCCAGGCTGGTGAATGGGGAAGGCTGGGATAAGGCAGAACAGGTACATGGGAGATTGGTCCAGTGTGAAGTGGGGACGTCAATTCCCCCATGGGGGCTGCTGGGGACAGTCAGGTCAAGGTTTGGGGGTGAGGGGGTGAGGCGGCATAGTGATCTGGGAGTGTAGTAGTTTTGGGGGAGTGGGGGTTGATGTGATGTACATATAGGTACAGATGAATAGTTACTACGGTTAGTCTTATGTATTTCATAGTCTTATGTATTTCATAGTCTAATTATTCCTGAGTAATTATTTGCTTAGCTCCTCAAACTCTCTGATTAAAAAGGAGACTTTCAGAAGGTTCCAGATGTAGAGCAATTGTTCATCAAAGTCTTTAAATTCCGAGCAATTCTGTCAGAATTTGCTACAATAAGCATTCTACAGGTCTTCACATACCACTCCCAGCTACACTGGAATAAAGACTGTCTGGTCATCGGAAAATCCAGGCCCTGCTTTTCTTGACCAAGAATCCACCAAAAGCTGCGATGACACATGAGCAGCTGGTGTAAGCTGGTTTTCTTCATAATGAACTTTGAATTTACCCAGAAGAAAAGGATTGGAATGGGTGAAAAAGATTCTATTGAAGGATCAGAAACATGCAAGGAACACTGGAATAGCATTGAAAAATCATTTAAGCTAGAAAGGTGAGAAGAGACGTGGGGGAAAGCAAGATTCTAAATGAGACTGGGCATAAAGTAAAAGACATGAGAAAACATGCGGTCACAGCTAGAGACAGAAACATACACATGAACCAGAGGCCAGGAGGAGGTAGATGTAGGATATTGTGAGAAAAAGCAAATATATATGGAAATCATCTGTGCAACAATAACCCAGTTATCAACACTTAGCATTCACAAAGACAGCCTGATGCCTGACTAACTTGCTTCCTTTATTTGAAATCTAGGCTCTGTGATTATGGTTTACCTTCAATTGACCTTCATTTGGCTTTTGTTACAGCTTCCACATAAAAGGCTATTAATTAAACTCAAAACTGTAGGGCATTCAGGATCAACCCTGGGAAGAAATTAAACAAATCCAACTGAAGGGTAGGAAACATTAAGTACTTGTTAAAGCAATTATGTCAAAGTGAAGAACTGGGATGCCTCAGAGCTTGGTGCTGGGAGCAGTACTCTTTCTAATGTTTGCAGAGAGATTTGCAGTCAGAAACGTGACTGAAAGTGATCAAAGCCGTCGTTTATATTAAGCAAATAGAAAGAAAGATTTGCATTTCTATAGTACCTTTCATAACCACTTGATGCCCAAATATGCTTCAGAAAAATAATTTTTTGAAGTCACTGTTGGAATGTCGTAGCCAATTTGCAAACAGGAAGCTCCCACAAACGGCAGAGATAACAGCCAAATAATCTGTTTTAGTGATATGCTAATTGTGGGATAAATACTTGCCAGGAGAGCAGGGATGTGTTCCTTGCTCATCTTAAAAATTGTGTCACACGACCTTCAATGTACAACTGGGAGAGCATTCTGGGCCTCAGTTTAATCAGCACCTCCAGTGATGTAGAACTCCGTCAGTACTGCATTAATACCAGCTGGATGGCCACACTCAGTGCTAGAGGGATACTTGAAATACAACCTTGTGTCTTGGAGTTAAGATCTAAAACTGAGCCTACAAGTAAGACAAGAGGCATTGAAATTGGAATAGAGAGCTCAGAGATTACGAATGTGTTGCATAAGATCTAAAAGAGGGCACAACAATGCAAGAAATTCAGTAAGTTAGTATGGTAATATGAAAAGAAAAAATGTTAGGTTAAGCAAGAATGAAATTTAAAAACATTAAAGAATCTTAGTAGACATAAGGAGTCAGGGGTAAGTGGGTGCTGGAGGTGTAGCCAGAACTGGCCAGGGTTTACTTGGGGTTGTTGGGTGTTGGAGGTGCAGTTAGAATTGACCAGGATTTAGTCAGGGGTAATTGTGTGCTGGGGTGTAGCTAGACACGACCAGGCCTAAGTCAGGCATAGTTGGATAGTGGAGGTGTAGTTAGACCGGGCCAGGATTTAGTCAGAGTACAAATCATAACAGCATAAGATATAACAGCAGAATTAGGCTATTCAGCTCATTGAGCCTGCTCTGCCACTTGATCATGGCTGATTTCTCAACCCCATTCTCCTGCCTTCTCCCCATAACCTTTGATCCCTTTACTAATCAACACCCTATCTGTTTCTGTCTTAAATACACTCAATTACTTGGCCTTGACACCTTCTGTGACAATGAACACCTCAGTTTAACCACCCTCTGGCTGAAGAAATTCCTCCTAATCTCAATTCTATAGGATCGCCCTTCATGCTGAAGCTGTGCCCTTGGGTCCCAGTCTCTCCTATTTGTGGAAACAGCTTCTTGACGTCCACTCTATCCAGGCCTCTCAGTATACTGTAAGATTTAATCAGAACCCCCCACTCAACCTTCCGAACTCCATTGAGTACAGACACAGAGTCCTCAATCACTTTTCATACAACAAGCCCTTCATCCCCAAGATCATTCTTGTAAACCTTCTCTGGACCCCTTCCAATGTCAGCACATCCTGCCTCAGATACAGGACCTAAAACTGCTCACAATGTTCCAACTGCAGCCTGACCAGAGCCTTATACAGCCTCAGCAGTACATTGCGGCTATTGTATTCTAGCTCTCTTGAAATGAATGCTAATATATATTTGCCTTCCTAACTGCCAACTCAACCTGCATGTTAACAATGACGAGAATTCAGAACTAGGACTTCCAAGTCCCCTTGTGCTTCAGATTTCCAAAGCCTTGCCCCATTTAGAAAATAGTCTACGCCTCTATTCTTCCTACCAAAGGGCATAATCTCGCACATTTCCATATTGTATTCCATCTGCTACTTCTTTGCCCATTGTCTTAGCCTGTCCAAATCCTCTGCTACCTCCCCACTTCCTCAATACTATCTGTCCTTCCACTTATCTTTGTGCCATCTGCAAACATAGCAACAATGCCCTCAGTTCTTTCATTCAGATCATCGATGTATAATATGAATGGTTGTAGTCCCAAAATGGAACACCGCTGAACTCTATTAGTCACTGTCAGAAGTCACATGACACAAAGTTATTGTCCAACAGGTTTATTTAAAATCACAAGCTGCTCCTTCATCAGGTGAAGTCCTAATGTATATCTCATTTCCAATTATCTGGAGACTAAAAGCTTTAGGCCATTAGTTTTTGGTCAGAACTTGGGATGTAATTATTACATAGGCCATGCAACACACTTACAGGCCATTCAGCCAAACCTGTCCATGCAAGCAAGGTTCTCCATTCAAGCCACTCCCATTCTCTCCTAAATCTATCTTTCAAGTCTGCTACCTTCTCCCTCTTCTGCTTATCTCGCTTCCCCTTAAATGCATCACATTATTCTCTTCAACCACTCCCTGTGGTAGTGAGTTCCGCATCCTCAACACTCTTTGGGTAAACATTCAACTGAATTTCCTATTGGATCTCTTGGTGACTATCTTTTATTGATGGTCTTCAGTTATTCTCTTCCCCATAGATGGAAACATTCATTTTGTATCAACTCTGTAAAAATCTTTAATCATTTTAAACAACTCTATTAAGTCACTCTGATGAAAGCACAAAAGTCTGTCGAATATGCCAAGGCATCTCTTTGGCCAGGCCAATGCATTAATTTGTAATGACTGCATGTGTTCCAACAATTCTTCCATTGAAAGTAAAAATTAGACATTGACTCTTTCAATTAGAAGTCCAAATGCATAATATCAAATGATGGCCACAGGTTGAGAGAGAAGACATCGTGCTGACGTTTTAGATCGATGGAGAAATTTGCAGTGCAGCTGCAGTAGTTCCTGTTTCCTTTAGTATCAGCATGCAGGTTTGCTGAAGTACTATTGACTGTTGTGCTGCTGTAGTTATGATCTTGTACAGTAGAAATAATTCAACTCGACCATTCTGATATCATACTGGATAGGAGATTACAGATTTCCGAGAGAATTGAGTACATGAGGGTGATGGAGACTTTAGTTTACAGGCCCTTCTGTTACTTAAATACTTCAGCTTCAAAAGATACATTTTTACAAAGATGAAAAAAGGGGCTTTTTGACAAAATTCCAAAGATCTGGGTTGTGATTCTCCACTCCCTGAAATTGCAAGCACAATAGCTTAATTGGGCAAGAGCCCAAAAATCAGATTCTTACCGTTGTGTTAAACTGTTGGAATTAGATGCTCCCTCCTTCGAAGGTGAGATCAAATGCTTGCCTTCAGATAGTGAGAAGCCTATTTGCATATATTTGCATCTCATTAATTATCCAATTGACCACATTAACATCCAAATAACCTCTCACCAATCCAGAAACTCGACGTTGCAAACAACTCAACTGTAAAAACAGTTGACCAGCTGTGGAACAACAGTTGAACAGTTGCAGAACACCTACGCTCGGTTCGCACTAAACAACTGCACCACCCAATCGCGAACCATTTCAACTCCCCCTCCTATTCCGCAGACGACATGTCCATCCTGGGCCTCCTGCAGTGCCACAACGATGCTACCCGAAGGTTTCAGGAACAGCAACTCATATTCCACTTGGGAATCCTGCAGCCCAATGGTATCAATGTGGGTTTCACAAGCTTCAAAATCTCCCCTCCCCCTACCGCATCCCAAAACCAGCCCAGCTCATTCCCACCTCCCTAACCTGTCCTTCCTCCCACCTATCCCCTCCTCCCACCTCAAGCCCCACTCCCATCTCCTACCTACTAACCTCATCCTGCCCCCTTGACCTGTCCGTCCTTCCTGGACTGACCTATCTCCTCCCTAACTCCCCACCTACACTCACCTTTACTGGCTCCATCCCCGCCTCTTTGACCTGTCTGTCTCCTCTCCACCTATCTTCTCCTCTATCCATCTTCTATCCACCTCCCCCTCTCTCCCTATTTATTTCAGAACCCCCTTCCCCTCCCCCATTTCTGAAGAAGGGTCTAGGCCCGAAATGTCAGCTTTCCTGCTCCTCAGATGCTGCTTGGCCTGCTGTGTTCATCCAGCTCTACACCTTGTTATCTCTGTAAAAACCAAGTGTTCACCAAGAGCATCTGCCTGGAGTCTGAGTGAGCTCATGGTTGTGCTTCTTATCACACATCAATGGAACCACTGCATCTTCAGCCAGTGCTTCTGTGGTCAACAGACATGGTGTCTCCCTGGACCCTCCACCCACACCATGGAGCAACAGCAACGCATTCGCTTAAGAACACAGAGTTGTTGGGTATTCGGCAGACTCACGCAACATTTGCTCTCTCACAGCTTGTCTTATCTGGGCAGTCTCAGGCAGCTCGGAGGTAGAGGCAGCCAGCAAGCTCTGGCTCTGAAATAGACCTGAGGTGCTGTAAAGGGAAACACAGGCAGCTTGTGCCATTAGGGAACATGAAGAGGGGATGGGGAGGGAATGTCACAACATAACACTGTTCTGGGTCAATACCTGAGGTGCCACGTGCACCAGCAGTTTATGTAGCACGTGCATGAAGAGAATGGTGGTGTGAAAGTCAATGGGGAAGAGTATTTAGTGGGATGGAAGTGGATTCCAGTCAGTCAGCAAGTACCACCACTGTCAGTCCAGGGATTAGCCCATTTCCAGTCTACAGTCGCTCGGGTATTTGGTTCAGTGCAAGTCTGGAATCTGAGCCATTATAGTCCAGGGTAGCTCCACTGTCAGTCCTTGCAGGAGAAGTGAAAGCAATCTGGACCTTGCAGGTCAATCATTCAGGTTTTTATCACAAGCGCAGGTCAGTGGGTGGGTAATAGTCAGCCAGGTAGGTTGGCTCCTAAATGAATCAGGCATTTTCAGTGGTCAGTTTATGTCAAAACTGCAGGCAGATTGAGTCTGGGGATTGACCTTATTGTATCCAGTCTCTGAGGGAATGTTCACACTGATAAGGTACAACTACAGGTTGGAACCTGGTAGTGTATCAGAAGAGACTGCACTGTCTCAAAAGTAGGGGGTGTTTTAATGTGAGAAATGATCACATTGGTCTTGATGTGGGGAGGGAGCAGGGCCAACAAGGGCAAAGGATCCTCAGAGCAGTCACATTATTGGTGAGGGAGGAGAAGTGGACACATTAATGATAAGATAAAGCAGCTCAACCAAAACAGAGGAGGATGATGGGTCATAGGAGGCATGGAAATCATAACATAATAGTAACATGAAGTGTACAGGATAATTTGTTGGAATCTACAGGTCAAAACTTGGAACATTACTGCAGTTTGACTGCACAATAAGGTCTCAATGTGGAAAGCAATGCTTGCAAACTGGAATGAGTAAGAATTGTTGCAGTCATCAGGACTATGCTGATTAGACAGTGCAATTCATCTGTCTTCACTTCACAGTTCACCTGCAAGTCAACGTTCATCAGAGCATCCAATTCTGAAATGCACTTATGAAGTAATTATTAGAAATACATTATGCCCACTGGTTAACACCTTGTAATCTCTGAGATCAGCAGGACTCAATAGTGCAAGATACTCTCAGTCACAGCCATATCTTCCCAAATGGCCAAGTGCACAGTCCCGAGGACTGCAGACCAATGCAGCACATATCCTCATACACCACAGGAAGCCTGCTAGGATAGGACTACTTGACTACTGAGATAGAGAAGTGATGAAGGGAGAAGGGGGAATGTTGGGGCCGAATGGCAATCCCTTTCCAGTAGCCCTCAAGGTGACAGCAGCCCCTAATTTTTAAGCCAGGGAGCAACTGAGGACATCTGTGTCATTTCACAGGTCCCTACTTATAAATGCATCTAGGATATGATTGATGCAACATTCTCCAGAAGCCATCTACTCATCTCATTCCCCCTTGATACAGCCAATTAAGCAGCGAGGGCATTACGATTCCTAATGATCCAGGGCTTCCCGAAGGTGCAGGATGCAATCCATTGTATCCTAATCACTTTAAGTGCACCCTATACCAATCAGCAGTGTTCATGAACAGAAAAGGATTCTATTCCCCTAATGTTCAACTCATTTGTGACCAAAACAGTCAGATTTTGCAAGTGTGTGTGCTAGATATCCACGAAACTGCCATGATTTTGTACACACTGGAGTATTGTCAGGTGCCAGCTCCTGCCCAGGCTCGTCAGCACCCACAGGAAGGTCGTGGATGGCAAGGGTTACTATCTCCAAAAACTGACTCATGACAACTCTCGAAATAATCTATCATTGCCAGGCCAAAACCGCCATGCCAGGTCACTAGTGGCCACCTTTCCACTGAGCTGGGAGAAGTCTCCTGTTCCTCAACATTAATTCGCTTTTACTTGCTATACAGTGGCCTGGAAACCACTCTGGTTCTGAGTTCACAACAAGGACAGTTAACAAAATATTATTCAGCTTATTATTTTAAACATCTCCTGACTCCAGTCTACTTTCTATAGTGTACAGCTCACTTTGGTTACCTATTCAGAAACTTCCATGGGATTATAATTTCAGCTATATCCTGATGACTCAAGTAAACAGGTTAAAATCAAGAGTGGTCAACAATAGGTTTGGCAGATCACCTGATTTTAATTGCCCAGCTTCCACTTGTTTCTGGTGAACAGATTTCATTAAAATTTCCCACAAAGTTTTGCAACACAGCTAATTATGTCCCTAATTAATATATACGTTCAAAACTGTGCAATAGAAATGTAAAGTTTCTGTTGGCAATAATCACAAATACTCAAGGCAAATAAACGTCAGTTAATGTCTACACTTATGGGAAAATGTATCCATGCACAATTAAACAATATGTTCCTATAGCACACCAGGAAAAAAATAATAAATCCATGACAAAAAATGTCTCTACATCATCCACAGTAGAAGATTTTGTTTTCAGTGTCTTGGTGTTAATGATGTGGATAATAGAGATGCATGGCACTATGGGAGCACTCCCACACTTTATTAGTAGCTTGACACAGGATTGAAATATGACTGTGTGGAACTTTAATTTTCATCTTCTGCCTATTCAGTTTCACAGCTGACTTATCATGAAAGACTGGAGATGAATATCCACATATGACATTAATAGTTAAAGTATCCTTCTCTTGGTCATGAAATGTTAACAAAATGATTAGGCCCTGATCAACATGACTGATACTTATATCACCACAGGTATTCAATCATTGCTTTCATGATTGCCTGTGCTATAGTCATGAGCTTAAGTATTAATCGCCACTTCCCTACCAGAGGAAAGACAAGACAAGTCTCGTAAGTGTGGGGGCACTGGATTGTGAACTTAATTATGGTCTGCAAAATGTAATTGGAAGCTGACCATAGTCAGCTCTCTCATTAGAAAGAGACAACTAGTGATGGATTTAACCTGAGGTTTCCAAGAACTCAGGCAAACTTGAGATGGCAGGCTTCGTGGGGACCTCAGCTGGTAAGGGAATTGAACCTATGCTTTTAGTATCATCCCGTATAGCAAATCAGCCAGCCAGCCAACTGAGCTAACCAAAAGCCCTGGTAGACAAATATCCGCATCTTTTTATATTATTGGGTATCTGTGTTTGAGCGAGAGGTGGGCATTTCATTAATATTTTGGAATATTTAGAAATTTGGAAGCCTGATTCAAAACTCATTGCTGCTGCATCTCTGTGGGTCAAAAAACCAACAGTGAAAGGCACACGGGATTTAGTTCTACCTGTACTAGGTAGGTGTTTTCTTCAGTAGTCCTTGTGGGCCAGGCTTGTGGGCTGGGATCTCTATCCCTCAGTGAGTTAATGGTGCCAAGTGTACATCCTCTCCACATGTTGCCATAATTTTCAATCCCTAGTTTTGGTATTCTGTTACTCCCCTTTCCAAGTACAAGTCAGCAACGTTTCCCTTACTCCAAGTTGCCAAGGGAATCACTAAGGGTTTTTGGCTGAGGCATTTTGTCGCTAGCTTTCTCACTTGGCAGCAAACCAGGCTGTCAATTTTGTCAATTGCCAGCTGGAGAATGGAATTAAAAATAATAAGTTAACGAAACATCCTTAACCTCAGTGAGGTCTTGGATCATTTATGACCTCCCATGCGCTATCAAGTAACCCCCTTCCCTGCTCTCAGCCACACTCATCACCCATAAAGATGCAAACATTGCTGCAATTCTGATAATGGCCACAGGCAAATTTTAATCAATCAGTCACTTAACTATTACAATTTAACAGAAGCTTTCTTACAGTCTGACTGATTGTTGGTGCCCTATTAACCTACATTTTGCAGTCAGTGTTGAAGCAGCAATGTTAATTACTGAACACAGTCAAGTGGTATTTGTGGGGCAAATTTCCCCTCAGTTTGAATCTGGCACTATCTCCAGCAAATGTCTAGAAACAATGATATTATTAAGCAGCAATTAAATAATTAAACATTGAGGCAACCTCATAGTCAACAAAGCAGTTAATGAACAACATCAAAATTTAACTTTTAAATACATTTCCTGACCAAAATTGAAATAAAACAGCACTTTATTTTAAAAGAAAGTGATTCTTATCTCTCATGAAAAAAAATTGACTTTCTATCACTGTAAAGTTCATTTTCAGGGCCAGTGAGGGTAGTCAGGAGTAATTCTATATTTAGTAGACTGATACAAATTGAAGTACATTTCATTCAGAAAGAAAAAAGGTTTTGAATATTTTGCAATGGGACTCAACAGCACAAAAGGGCAGATTCTTATCTCTTCAATGATGTCTACTTGATTGCCTTTTAAGAGAACAGCAACAACACACATTGTAGGAAATCTAGAATCACTGGCAGTGACTTCTAGATATCTGCAATTAACTGTCTGTATGTGTACTCAAGAAGTTACTATCAGCTTCAAAGGAGTTTGATGGTTAAACATGGATCATTTTGCCATCAGTTCTGCTGCAAAATCTGAACCACTTTTAAAGAAAAATTCAGTTCAATGTCATTAAATGTTACAAATGAAAGAAACATGAAATGCCCAGAACATGCTGTGCGCTATTGTCTAACAAGGAATAGAATTTAGAGGAGTCAAATAATGCACCTTGTTCCAATATTTTATCGGTATCCTCAAAACAGTTTTTAGTTCTCTTGTAGTCTTCCCACCCATCAAATGGCATAGCACCCTGACAAATCTTTTTTTATTATTCATTCACACAATAAGGGATTTACTGGCTAGGGCAGCATTTATTGCCCATCCAAGAGTGAACCACATTGCTGTGGGTCACATATAACCCCAACCAGGTAAGGATGGCAGTTTCCTTCCCTGAAGAACATGAGTGAAGGAGACAGGTTCTTCCTGGTTTCATGGTCGTCATTAGACTCTTAATTCCAGATTTTAATAGAACATAGAACAATACAGCACAGGAATAGGCCCTTTGGTCCACGATGTTGTGTCAAATATGACGCCAAATTAAACTAATCCCTTCTGCCTGCCCTTGGTCCGTATCTCTCTATTCCTTGCAAATTCATGTGCTATCTAAAAGTCTCTTAAATGCCCCTAGCATATCTGCCTCCACCACCACCTCTGGCAGCGTGTTCTCTGGGTAAAAAACGTGCCCTTCACATCTCCTTTGAACATCCCCCTCTCACCTTAAATGCATTTCCCCAGTTTTAGACATTTATTGAAGTCAAATTTCACCATATTACTATTGTGGGATTCCAACCCAGATCCTTGGAACATTAGATAACACCATGTGGAGCTGGACGAACACAGCAGGCCAGGCAGCATCAGAGAAGCAGCAAAGTTGATGTTTCAGGTTGAGACCTTTCTTCAGAAATGGGAGGGTGGGGGAGGAAGGGAGCTCAGAAATAAATAGAGAGACGAGGGGTGGGGCTGGGAAGATAGGCGGGATGGTGATAGGTGAGTGCAGATAGTGAGTGGTGGGGATTGGTCAGTGAGGCGGGAGGAGCAGATAGGTGGGAGAGAAGATGGACAGGTTGTGTCAGATCAAGGAGGCAGGGATGAGAGGGAGGGTTGGTCAAGCAATGAGGCCGAGGGTGGGGAGATTTTGAAACTGGTAAAATCCACATTTAGGCCATTGGGCTGTAGGCTCCCGAGGTGGAATATGAGGCTTCATTGTGACACTGGAGAAGGACTCGGATGGACACGTCACTCAGGGAGTGGGAGGGGAGTTGAAATGTTTCGCAACCAGAAGCTGTTGTTGTTTGTTGCGAACAGAGCCCAGGTGCTCTTTAAAGCGGTCTCCAAACCTCCACTTGGTCTCACCGATGTAGAGGAGACCACATCGGGAACCACATTGATGGATGTGCAGGTGAACCTCTGTCTAATGTGGAAGGTTTGTTTGGTGCCTTGAATGGAGGTGAGGAGGGAGGTGTAGGGGCAGGTGTAGCACTTCCTGCAGTTGCATGGAAAGGTGCCAGGCGTGGTGGGGTTATTGGGGACTGTGGAGCGGACGAGGGAGTCATGGAGAGAGACTCCCACAGCTACCTAGACTACACATCCTCTCACCCACCTTCCTGCAAGAATGCGATCCCCTACTCCCAATTCCTCTACCTCCGCTGCATCTGCTCCCAAGATGGGCCATTCCACTCCCGAACAGCCCAGATGTCCTCTTATTTCAAGGACTGCAACTCCCACCCTTCAGTGATCGAATATGCTCTCGACCGCATCTCGTGCGTTTCCTGCACCTCTGCCCTCACACCGCTCCCCCCAACAAAAACAAAGACAGAATTCCCCTTGTCATCACATATCACCCCATTAACCTCCATATCCAACGTATCATTCTCTGCCATTTCCGCCACCTACTCTCTGACCCCACAACCAAAGATATATTTCCCTCTGCACCCTTATCTGCCTTTTGTAGGGACTGAATCATAGAATCCCTACAAGGTGGAAACCGGCCCTTTGGTGCAACAAGTCCACACCAAACCTCAGAGCATCCCACCCAGACCCATCCCCCGATAACCCACCTAATCTACACCTCCCTGAACACTACGGGCAATTTAGCATGGCCAATCCACTTAACCTGCATATCTTTGGACTATGGGAGGAAACCGGACCACCCAGAGGAAACCCACGCAGACATGGGGAGAACCTGCAAACTCCACACAGACAGTCGCCCAAGGCTGGAATCGAATCCGGGTCCCTGGCGCTGTGAGGCAGCAGTGCTAACCACTGAGCCACCGTGCCACTGTATTGACTGCTCTGTCTGCGAGTCCCTCATCAACTCCATACTCCCCACTAACCCCACCACCCCTGGCACCTTCCCCTGCAACTGCAGGAAGTGCTACACCTGCCCCTACACCTCCCCCCTCACCTCCTTCCAAGGCACCAAACAAACCTTCCACATCGGACAGAGGTTCAACTGCACATCCATCAATGTGGTCTATTGTATCCGCTGCTCCTCATGTGGCCTCCTCTACATTGGTGAGACCAAGCGGATGCTCGGAGACTGCTTTGTAGAGCCTCTGTGCTCTGTACGCTATAATCAAAAGGACCTTCTGGTTGTGAACCATTTCAACTACCCCCTCCCACTCCCTGGGTGACATGTCCATCCTGAGCCTCCTCCAGTGTCACAATGACACCACCCACAAACTGGAGGAGCAGCACCTCATATTCCGCCTCGGGAGCCTACAGCCCGATGGCCTAAATATGGATTTTACCAGTTTCAAAATCTCCCCACCCCCAGCCTCATCCCATGACCAACCCTCCCTCTCATCTCTGCCTCCTTGACCTGACACAAACTGTCCATCTTCTCTCCCACCTATCTGCCCCTCCCACCTCACTGACCAATTCCTACCACTTCCTACCTGCACTCACCTATCACCACCCCACCTACCTTTCCAGCCCCACTCCCCTTCTCTCTATTTATTTCTGAGCTCCCTTCTCTCCCAACCCCCTCCAATTATAAAGTAGGGTCCCAACCTGAAACATCAACTTTCCTGCTCCTCTGATGCTGCCTGGCCTGCTGTGTTCATCCAGCTCCACACTGTGTTATCTCTGACTCCAGCATCGGCAGTTCTTATCTCCTCGGAACATTACCTGGGTCTCTGAATTAACAGTCCAGCAATAAAACCACTAGGCCATCCATAATGCACCAGTAAAGGGCTTCAGTTCATTTTACAACATTATAGGTGTTCTGTAAATACATGCATGTGGTATGTGTACTATTAATGATGTTTAGATCTTTTAATGTTACACTCTAAATCGAAGTTCAAGAAATATATTTTGACATTATTACTCCTGAACAGGGAAAATGGGCCAAATAGCCTCCCCATACTGTAAAACTCTATTTTTCCAGTGTTAATTTTATTACAAAAGCTTTGTATAGCCATATCATACTTTAATGTCTTCATACTGACCGCAATTTAAACAACAACAGAGAACTTAATGTTATTTATTCAATTATACCGAGTTTCTAGAAAGCTGGTGTAATTTAATTCCTTAGTTGTGCTATACCTTCCAGATATGAAAGGGCACTGGAGGAAAAGCTGATTAAATTTGCTGTAAAGAAATGTATTTTCCATGACAGTCATTGAATTTATGTGCTTTTGTCTATTAAATTATTTGAAATGAGAAGTATTACTCTGCAGAAATTGAATCACAGTTAATATGAAAATAATTATATTTGATAAGATTACTTTTAACATTTGAATGAACTATTCAGATATATGGTCAGTTTTCTACAAAAGCTAAAGGATGAGAGGGAATTTATAGGCAGAATATATTGCGAGCATAAATTGAAAATAGCTACAGTAATTTGTTAAATCTAATTAGAACGACCACTTTAAGATGCCATTTTATACATGTTTAACGTCAGCCTGTGATAATGTAAGGTACATGCTTGCTCCAATGATTATAAGAATATCTCAATATAAGTAACTAATCTGCACCTTGGTTTATTATACTTCACCTAATGTGACAATCTATACAAAAGACATGTCTCCAGAGGTTGGTGGATCCAAGTGAGATGGGTTAAGGGCTAACTTAAAACACAATGCTGCCAAACTGACTGTGTTTTTCAAAACAAGGTTAAAACTGTGCAACTTAATGAGGATGTATAGATTACAGCATGCAGCTAGTTACAGATGTCCTGAAAGTACTCAATGAAATTTAGCTCATAAAGCTGATGACATTTTTATACTATTAAGTAGCATTGGAGAGTCATAAAATCACCACTTAGTACAGAGAATACAGCATTTGCCTCTCTACCTCCTTTACCTCTCTCGTTTCTCTCCATCATGCTTTCCCAATCTTTATTTCATTTTTTTTGCAAGAAATAATTTTAATCTTGTCAATACAGGCATGAAGATATTACAAGGTCAAAAACTACTATTTATAAAATGGATATCAATGGTCTGTTGAGATACAAAAACAGAAATTGCTGGAAAAGCTCAGCAGGTCTGGCAGCATCTGTGAGAGAAATCATCGGTAATATTTCAGGTCCAGTGGCCCTTCCTCAGAACTATTAAGATGGTTATCAAGTGGATCAGGTAACCTTTCCAAAGGCTGTGATGTCTTCACTTATCAAGAGCCAGAAGTTTTAAAAGTACTTTTAAAAAAATCTCCCCGCCCCAATTTGAAAAATCTAAATTCACATGCCAAGGAATTGGACCTCCTGATACAATAGCACGCATGTATGGGGAGCATGTCTACATGATGTACTGAATAGTCTTCACTCCTAAGGAGCCTACAATTAATCTAGATCTGCCCCCAGCTATCTGAATTTACTGGAGTTGCAACTCCAGATTAGGAAAAAGCTCCCTCAAAGCTATGTGAACTGTTAATTATTTTGTTGGTCTAATTCTTGTAAAATGACATACTTTATTTTGTTGAGTGGGTGGTATGTGACTGTTGGAATATTACTATTTTCCAAGGCTTTTGTGTGAATATTAATTATTTTAGTTGAAACCTATGAAAGACTGCTGTTTTCGACTTGTAAATTGACCACATATGAATGGGCTTTGGAAATACAGACAGCTATCTCTTAAAAAAATAAACTGCACTGATAATGGATGGAAGAGAAGGGAATTGGATGTTTAAGTTTATCTCTCCTACTCTGTGTGTAACGACTGCCTGCATTATACATCCTAGGCTGGACTTTAAGGAAAAAACCTTCCTGCGTAGCATGCCTTGCATTGATTCCTCTGGGGTGGATGGTGCCTCAGGCCAACATCTTTGTGGCTTTCTTCAACGGTGCTAATGATGTATGTTGTGTAGCCAGCAGCCTGTGGCACTGCTTATGTGCACCTCCCCTATCCACCCCAACCTACCCAACCCACCACTCCCACCTCTTAAGAACCAATGCACATCTCTGCAGCCACCTATAACAGTGCGACCTAAACAAAATTTTCATATTCTTCATTTCTGAGATTGAATGATGAGCTACATTCTTCTTTGCTCAGAGATGCAGCAGAGGGGACAAACAGAAGAGATATCAGAGTACAGGCAATCAGCCTGGAAAGGTCTTTCTATAGACCCTTATTACCAAGTTGAATAAGAAATGCCATACCTTCAGCACTGACAGCAAAATCCATTGTCGTACCCCCTTGTCAACACATTGAACTATAAGATCACAGGACAATCAGAAGTATATCAGGAAAGGAGGAGAAAATAAATGCTGACACTGTATTCTTAAAGTGAAGGCAAATACCTGAAATAATTATTACTAAATTATGTGCTCTGTCGTGTGCAGCTCTGGTCACCACACTATGGGAAGGATGTGGAAGCTTTAGAGGGGATGGAAAAGAGGTTTACCATGATGTTACCTGGCTTCGAGTGTGCTAGCTATAAGGAAAGGTTGGACAAACTTGAATTGTTTTCGCTAGAGCATCAGATGCTGAGGGACGACCTGAAAGAAGTATATAAAATTATGAGAGACATGGATAGGCTAGATAGTCAGAGTCTTTTTCCCAGAGTGAAAATATCAAATACTAGCAGGGTATAGGTTTAAGGTGAGAGGGGGAAAGTTTAAAGGAGATGAGCAATTAAAGTTTTTTACACAGAGGCTGGTAGGTGCTTGGAATGTATTGCCAAGGGAAGTCATAGCAATAGATATGATCACAATGCTTAAGAGGCACTTAGACAGCCACATGAACAGGCAGAGAATAGAGTGATATGGGCCATGTACTGATAGATGGGATTAGTTTAGAAAGGTATCATCGCTGGCACAGACATGGTGAACCAAAGTGCCTTTTCGTGCACTGTACTGTTCTATGCTTCATGTCCTATTCCGAATCCAAGATTATGTCCTTAACCTGTGCTAGCATCATATCCCAAAATCAGGTGAGACTAGTAGTTGAGGTATATACAAAATGTAGCTGGCTGATCAGATGCAGAAAATACTTACTTTGCTCATGCTGTTCACTGCAGTTTGAAACTACTTTTTAATGAACACTGCTGCCAGTTGCAATGAAAAGCGTGCACTGCCAGAGGTAATGTGTAAATTAGCATTAAAGTATGACAGTGGAATTACTCAAGATAGTTCACTGCAGTGACTAAGAGATTTCAACAATTACCAATGTTTTTCTTGCTCGATTTGAATGTGATAAATATATTTTCCTTTTGTTTAGCCATTGATGATATAAAGATAAGACAAACAGCCAATGTGTTATTTTAATTTATTTTTAAAGGGCAGAAGATTGTACACAGTGCATGTACCGTAATGATACCATTTAACCTTCAAAGAATAAAGATTAATCAGAGAATCATGAGGGTGGGTAGCTTTATTAAAGAAATACATCAACGGTCTGTTGCAGAAAGCAACATAGATATTTAGCTCTTGGCACTATTTTCAGATGCCTGTACCCTTTCCTCCACTTGCTGTATGACATGGGGCAGGGATAAACAGCCCTGAGAATAAATGAACGGATTCTCATCCTTTAATTTAAATCCCTTCATTGTCTCACTGCTCTCTATTTCATTACAATCGTCCTGCTTGTTCCATTCCCATAAATTGTCCTCTTATACCTTCCCTTTCATCACTTAATTTTCTGTCATGTTTATAGCCCACCTGCTCCCCACAATCCCAAAATTCCTACAAAAAATCCATATATTTCCACCTCTCCATGTTTTAAACACTCCTTCCACCCTTGTAATATTTCCTTTTATTAATTCAGAGTATTTCAGGATAAAAAATTGTCCAATCAGCTCATCAAGTCTGTGGCAGGTCTTTCTAATTAGTCCCACTTCTTCACCATATTCCCTACAATTTTTTGAAATTTTACACACAATTCCCTTATGCAAGTCAATAGTGAATTTCCTTCCACATTCCTTCCAGGCAGCACATTCCAGATATAAACAACTCACTGTGTAAAATTCCCCTTATCCCCTCTCTGGTTCTTTTGCCAATTGGCTTAATCTTATGTAAAGCAAAACAAAGAACTACAGATGCTAAAGATCTGAAACAGAAACAGAAATTTCTGGAGCAATTCAGCAGGTCTAGAAGGTATCTGTGCACAGAGAATAGAATTAATATTTTGAATCCAGTGAAAAAGGGTCACTGGACTCAAAATGTCAACTCTGCTTTCTCTCCACAACTGCTACCAGTTGCTTGAACAATTTCTGACTTTAACCTTAAATCGTTTGATGGAGGGTTCTTGTGGTGCAGAGGTAGTATCCATAAGTCTGTGCCAGAAGGCTTGGGACCAAGTTTCACCTGCTCCAGAGGTATGTCATGATATGTCTGTACAGGTTAATTAAAATATATATATCCTTTATTAGTGAAGAATGTTCCTCTCTTTGACACAACAAAAACCTTTCATAATTTTAAACAGGTGTCTAATAAATTTTCCTACAACCCTCTTTGCAGTAAGGAAAAAACAATTAGCTTTTTTTCAAACCTCTCCTGTTGAAACAATCATTTCTTGGTCATAAGTTTGTGAAGAAATTTGGAATGTTTATCCCCATTAAATGTATGGTTTAACTTTAAGTTGTTAAAGTACTTATTTATAGGGGAGACGATGGCCTAGTGGACTGTTAATCCAGATAACGTTCTGGGGACCTGGGTTCAAATCACACCACAGCAGATAGTGGAATTTGAATTCAATAAATATCTGGAATTAAGAATCTAATGATAGCTGTGAATCCATTGTCGATTGCCGGAAAAACCCATCTGGTTCACAAATATCCTTAGGGAAGGAAACTGTCATCCTTACCTGGTCTGTCCTACATGTGACTCCAGACCCACAGCAATGTGGTTGACTCTTAAATACCCTCTGGGCAATTAGGGATGGGCAATAAATGCTGCCTATCCAGTGACACCCTCATCCCATGCATGAATAAAGAATTAATTTTGCTTCTGAGAATCTTATGTAACAACTTTACTAGTGAAATATTCCAGCAGCTGAATAACATAGTTTTAGCTTAAAATACATTCTAAATCCTGGAGCACAGATGGAACTCCTAATCTCTGATGGACAGACCAGCATATCACCAAGTATGTTAAACATGGTAAAATGTGAGGCTCATACATTGGCAAAAAAGAATAGAGGCACTTAATATTATGTAAATGCAGAAAGATGGCAGCAAGTAGCAGCACAGAGGGATTTGGGAGTCCTCACGCATGAATCACAAAAAGCTAATATCCAAGTTCAGTAGGTAATAGAGAAAGCAAGTGGAATATTGGCCTATTTCAAAAGGAATGTCTTGCTAAAGTGTGTAAGGAACTAATTAGTCTACACTTAGAATGTTTTGATCAGTTTTGGTTTCCTTATCAAAAGAAATACATATTCACTTTGGAGACAGTCCAGAAAAGGTAGGATAGGTCAATCCAGGATATGGAGGGATTGTCTTACAAGGAGAGATTAATAGGTTGGATCTGTACTTATTGGAGTTTAGAATAATGAGGGTTGATCTTATAGAAACATACAAGATTCTTAGGGGACTTGATAATGTAGATGTGGAGTGTCTAGGACCCGAGGGCATAATCTCAGAGGGGTCATCCATTTAAGACAGAGATGAAAAAGAATTTCTTCTCACAGATGGCAGTGAATCCGTGGACTTCTTTATCACAGAGGGCAGTAGAGGCTGTCTCATTAAGAATATTCAAGGGTGAGATAGACATATTTTAATCGGTAAGGGAATCAAGAGGTACGGGGAAAAGACAAGAAATTGGAGTTGAGGGTTATTAAATTATTCATGATTTCATTGAATTGTAGAGCAATGTCAATGGGCTGAATTACCTATTTTGGCTCCTACAATATATAGCCCCATGGTCAAGTTAGCACCTGACAGTTCTATGAAGAACAGCTGCAGACCTGCTTTAGCAACAGCAACATTCCCTTTCAGACTTGATATAATTGGGGATTTATTGAAATAATGCAAAACTATTTGCATAAATTTATGAAGTACCTTCATATCATATAAAAAAGATGATAGATGAAAATAATTAGGCCATCAATATGCTAAGTTGATGCAGAATTTTATTCAAAACTAATACATTGGAGTTGATTTTATCACAAAGTGGTCTTTGGACAGGACTAGGGCAACATTGACGTGCAAGCCTATATTTCAGAACTGGAGTGTTTGAACTCCTACACCTTATCTACATGCTGTCAATCAATTTCATGACCACAATTGGCAGAAACAGGCAGCTGACCAGCAGTTTATGGACAAAATTATGTCACATGGGTATGCCTGCTCATTCACTATGCTGTATGATCTTGAAGTCATGATGAACGTTATTATCACCATTCTCTTTGAGTGTATAAAACAACAGGGCCACTTCCTAATCAAAGTAGAAGAGTCTCTTGTAGTTAACAAAATGTAGTTTATTGCATGTTAGCAATCCTAACTACAGGATATATTAATATGGTACATCATTATAGAGACTTTGAGATATTAGGTCTCAGTCCATCAAGATACTGAACTGTCCTGCTTACACGTCCATGTGACATCATCATATTAAGACCATTCCTCTGTATTAACCCTATACAGAACAGGAGACACCATAGGCTGGAGGACAGGTCAAAGGGAAGTCTTGCAGTGATGTGTACAGTAGCTGACAGGATGTTTGAAGGATCTCTTAGGATGAGAGGGGGAATACGTGGCTCCATAAAAGAAACTTTTCAACCTCCTTAGGGAGTCATCACTGCCTGAGGGCTCCTTCTTATTTAGATCAACAAAACCTTGAACATTAAAATCAGTAACATCAAACAAATGTTAAAAGCAGGTACAGCAGCTCTTTCATTGTGAACTATATACCAGTCAAAATATGTTGGGCAAGTAGAGTTAAGATCAGCACAATTGTGTGTTAGTAGAGCATAATTCCTTTAAATGTACTGTAATACCAGCTTAATATTACTTAATGCATACTCGAACCTTGAACATCTTTATTCAGAAATAAAAGCAAAAAATATTGAAAGTATTTCACAGATCAGACAGCATCTGTTGGGAGCCAAATAGAGTGAACAATTCATGCTGTTCACTTCTCACCAAAAACTGAAAAGTAGAAATGTAATGCCTTTGTTCAGATTTGGCCAGGGCAAATATTACCAATATTGTTGTCAAATGTGTAATAAATTGAGATTAATTTCTGAATGATGTTTTTTCATAATGCGCATCGCCCTAAATGAGCCCTGAGTAGTCAGTGTGATTAATGAAGCTGTGCAGCAGAACAAAAGGTCTTACCCCAGGAAAGGTCATGTAGGTCATTTGATCTGACTGACAGCAAACAATACTCTGGAAGGCACTGGCATCTCCCCTCTGTGTTTATTAACTGTATGGACTGCTATCGCCATTGTGACAAACTGGCTGGCACTCAGCTCGACAGTGATTAATGACCAGACTTACTGATAATTTGTCGCTTGCAGCAATACATCTGCATGAATCATGTTCCAACCACCACAGCTTAATCTGGAAATAACCTAATATTTTAAGGAAACTCTGTTTGAAACTTTACCCATGGTTTATTTTCTAAGATTATGGTAAGGACCATCTCCATGACATATAAACTATACAGATAGTTGCTAGAGGTGTGAGCTGTGTAGAAGTGATAGGTTGAAGGAATGGAACTACTCTGGGTTGAATTTTCCCAACTCTTAATAAATAATGTAGTCAGTAATGACTCAGTGGGAAAGTATGGTGAGATCAGAAAAATAAGGTTCTCAATGTCAACAAAAAAAAATCTGATATTCCATCCAAAGTTTGAACAGCAAGATAAGGACGTGTGAGTGGTGAAAGCCTTTTTGCATGCATTAAACACCTCATCAGTACCTAATCTTGCCTCATTTAAATATACATTCCTGTTCTCTCATGCAGTGGAGAAAAATAGACAGTGACCTTAGGATGTGGACAAGGTACAGGAAGTCCAGAGTCTATTGTGCTCAATACTGTTTCCTCCAGGTGAGTGACACATGTTGTCACCTCCAACTGCCAATTTCCAGGGACTTTGTCACAGAATTATGCCATCTACTGGAGAGGGACCTGTGACCTGAAAGAATGAGTGGCCATCCTATCTCAGTGGTTGTCAAGGTTTGATTTGATTTGATTTATTCTCGACACATGTTCCTAAGTACAGTGAAAACTTTTCTTTTGTGAGCATTACAGGCAGATCATTGCATACAAGGACATACAGATCATATGCTGCTTAGACAGAGCAAGGAATGAAAGGTTACAACTGCACAGGAAATGCACAAAAGCAAGATCAACATTAGATTTGAAATTAGAGAGGTCGATTTGACAGTCTAATAATAGCAAGGAAGAAGCTGTTCTTGAACATATTGGTATGCAGTAAGTTTCTGTATCTTCACTAAACATTTGTGTACTGGCTTCCTACAAGGAAGTACAGGGGACTTGTGTGGGATCTCTCAATCTCAATGTCAAATGTATGAAGGCTGTTACCAATGTGATTTGTGCCAGTCACACAATTTCATCTCATTTGCCCACGATGAGTTTGGTGCTGTAGCCAGGGCAGTAGGCTTTGCCAACATAGCTGGCTTCCCCAAGTGCAGGCACTATAGATGGTACACACATTGTACTGAGAGACCCATGTCAGGCTTCATCATTAGAAAATGGATTCATTCCATCAATGTACAAATCATCTGTGATCATTGGTACCACATCTTCAAAGTTTGTGCTAAATAGCCTGTGAGTTTCCTTAATGCCTATTTCCTTAGGAATTCTCATGTTTCTGCTTCATGTCAAGGACCAGATACATTTCAAGGATGGTTACAGGGAGACAAGGGCTACCTTCTACAACCATGGCCAACATTCCCTACAACTATTTTTTCTTCTGTGCAGACCTCTGATGTCTATGGCAGTGACTTCTGAGATCAGACTTCAATGCTGGGAGTGGAGTTAGTATGGCAATCAGTGGTGCAGATCCTTGGAGTGTCTGTGCAACCATTCAACTTAGAAGGGACATTGGCCATGACTGATGACTTTGTTACACAGTCCCATCATTGAAACTGACCATAGATACAATAAACACCATCGCAGCCCATTCTTCCACCAGGCCATGGTGGAGTGTACAGTAGGCCTCCTGAGGATAGTGTTCTGATGCTTAGATTGGTCTGAGTGGTGGTGGGGGGTGTGCTTGTAGTACATTGCAGCTTGCCATATAATCCTAAAGTGCTGTTCTCTGCACAACTAAGGAAGGCAAAGAGGGGATGTGATGGAATCTGAAGAGCTGGGAGAGTGGGAACAGTCTTCTGATGAGGATAATAAGAACATTTAGCAGGAAGAGCATCATCTTCAGTATGATATAGCATCAGATGCAACAAACCAGACAGTTCTTAATTGACACCTCCTTCCCATTGATATATTGGGGAAGAGTGCTCATTTTTGACTGTAAAATTATTGTAGCTTGAAAGGAAAACAGTACTTGTTTGTTCCTAGAGGGAAATGCCACGATGATTGTTTGTTTTTCGAACATGGAATGGGCCCATGTTGAACAATGACAAGATGTTATGCAACAGTGGGTGTGAGGGAAAGAATGGCACACCTTTAGAGAGGTTTCAAGCATTGTATGAGTAGTCTGTGAGGCATCATTTTTGTAGCGGCAGTTCCCATGACAATTGATCAGACAGGTTTTGATGTAAAATACATTGTCAGATTCTATTTCCAACAATGTGTCACCCATGCTTGAATGTGGCCTCAGAGCTTTTTGTTCTTGTTTCCCTCTCACTACGTGTACTGTGAAGAGCTTTTCCTTACTGGCAGCATTTGACCTGGTGTTTGGCTGTGAATTAAATTTGGCTCTGGCATCAGAAATCTTGAAAGGTTCTGGCAGTGGTAATTACAGCTGCCACTGATGATGCCCAGATAGCCAAAGAATGGTACCATTGAGGCATATTGCAAACATAGTGAGGTGAACAGCAAGTGGCACTTAATGACCAATAATATGTTCACAAATATTGTAGGCAATGTTTAGTTTGCATTCTGCCAAGACCATGCAGTTCCAAACTTCATTATAGCCATGATCTTAT
>NC_063354.1:19038016-19083066 GCF_021869965.1 Rhincodon typus | reverse complement strand
TCTCTGATAATGTACTGCAGTTGTCATTAGAGAATTCAAGTTAAATTCTATTAAGATGACAGGTGTCAGGCTGCAAAAGCACAGCAGGTCAGGCAGCATCTCAGGAGCAGGAAAGTCAATGTTTTGGGCTGAAACATTGACTGTCCTGCTCCTCAGATGCTGTCTGACCTGCTGTGTTTTTCTAGCCTCACATCTACAGACTCTGGCTTCCAGCATCTGCAGTTCTTATTGTCTCCAAGTCTCTTAAATTCTATTAATGTCCATTCTCAGCAAAATCCTTTGTTTTCAACTGATGCATTGTATTTTATAATATAACCTCTACAAATCACTGAAGGCCAGCTGACAGGCCTGAATCCTTGCCTTGGCTCTGCAGTTTAATAACAGGACATACTGGAACGAGGCTGACCTGGATCTGATGAAATGTTTCAGAATCTGTCTTCACCTTCAATCACGCCCTAGTCTTTTCAGCTCTTATTTTAGCTTGAGAAGGAATTAGGCAGCAGCAAGGTGAGGCAAGTGGCAAACCCTCTCAATCTTCACTCCCATGCCACAATATTTTAAAATTATTTGTACGAGATGTGGGCATCACTGGCATTTGTTGCCCATCATTAATTGCTATTGAGCTGAGTGACTGTCAAGGCCAGTTTAGTGGGCAGTTAAGAGTCAACCACATTTCCATGGATCTAGAGTCAGTTGTAAGATAGACCACGGAAGGATGGCAGATTTCATTCCCTTTAAGAAATTAGTGAACCAGGTAAGTTTTTACAATAATCAACAATGGTTACATAGTCACCACTCGATAGTTTCTTTTTAACTCCACATTTTATTGAATTCAAATTTCACCATCTACCACACAGAGATTCAAATCCCACACCACAAAGCATTAGCCTGGGGTTCTAGATTACCTGGGGTTCTAAGAAAGGTTCACCGGACCCGAAAGGTTAACATTGTTTTTTCCTTCACAGATGCCGCCAGACCTGCTGAGCTTTTCCAGCAAATTTGTGTTTGTTCTAGATTACCAGTTTTGTGACATTACCACTGTGCTGCTGCCTCCGTCTGGTTCCTCCTAACCAGTTACCCAATATCAGTACACAGCCATCTGACAGTGGCTGAACTTTGCAGGTTGGAACCAAAGCAGAGACCCTCCACACTCTAGTAAGGTTTGAGGCAGAGATTTAGGAAGACTTCAAAATCAGAAAAGGTTGGGGAATGAGGTGGAGGCCCAAACCTTCTTTGTAGGAACAGGAAGGATTTCAGTTCCTCCTGGCTCCACATTCAAGTTTTAAAACTTACCACATTTAGCACTGACTCTTCCTCCCAGTGACATCACTTAAAGTCACTGAGTTTCCTCTCAGGCCATCTGTTAAAACAATGTTAAAGTCCAATGAAAATTTATATCTTTACATGCCGCTCAAGGGCCAGAATAAAATATCAGAGTGAAGGTCACAGAGTGTCAGCATCCAATTGTCTCTTGGCTAGTGTTCAAAAAGTGAGCAGGGTTCAAACTGACCTGTTGTTATGCTCTTATTCCAATATTAAATTCATATCTTCTTCTATCATCATAATATCTACTAACTAAGTTTCTTACAGAATGGACTGAATGATGTTATTACAATTTGCCATTTGTAATGTTTAAAAATGTTTGATATTTAAGAAGAACCATTGGATAGTTATCAAGTGTAATGTTCAATGTTGCTGCCAAAACTGTGAATAACTCTTTAAGGAGTTCAACCTAAATTCTGAGATATCATATTTAGACATCAAAGCTTCCTGGTTATTTTTGTCATTTTGGCAGGCAGGACCTTTTTTTTATTTGTGTCTTGTTCCAACTACTGATCTCTCCGGTAAAGAAATTGTTCCTTTATGGTTCGGATGGGAACACATATTGCTGGTTGAGTGATGAAACAACATTGGTGAGTGTTGCGTTCCAGTGAGTTTCCTCCCAAGCTAAGCTATTCTTAACAGAAATGCCTATTTGTACAAATTCAAGTCATCATATCTTGTTGTAAAGCTGACTGTAGAAACAACCGCACATGTTGGGCAGTGCAAGATAAAGGGTCACCAATGAATGCAAATAACAAATTCACAGGTAATGACAGCAATGTGACAGAAAAATATATAATTTATTTCCCTTTTTCTGTGGAAACTAACACAGGACCAGGTTTTCATGGGGAGTCTGAGAAAATTTCCAACTCAACAGACATGACTCCTTTATAAAAAAAACCCTATCCACAATATTTTCATCTGAGGGAGGTGGGGGAGCAATGGAGGCCTGCCCAAGGTGGCAATGGACGCAGTTGGATTGGGGGCCTGTAGGCTAGAACATCCATCACTGTTCACTGGGCCATTGGCCCAATTGTATTGATGAATGTTAGGCCCTAAAAGGCTCTCCGTCTTCCTCATCCACTCCACATGACCCTCCACGGCCCCTTATACTCTCTGTGCCACCTGTCCCCTTATACCCTCATATTTCTCCCTTAGCAACTCACCTAGTATCTGCTCGGAACAGATTTCAAGAGCCATATCTTTGAAATGGCTTTCACTGTGTGCAGTACCATTCTCTGTAGACTTCACCACCTTCAAACACGAGAAAACTCAGACCACTTCCATAAACTCAGCAAAAGCCAGTAGAAATCTAGCAGCAAATCACCTGAAAGTAGTTGATGTTTCCCTTATAAGTAACTGTTTTGAGGAGGAATTGGGGGCCTGGGGCAGGGGGGTTCTTGCTGCTGAACATGTGTTCAATTATATGTGTTTGAGTGAAACTGTTAGCCGGAAAATTGAGGTAAAAAAATTACACCAAATTAATGCATCGTGCTGACTGACATCATGATTTGTTTACTCTGTATACATCCAGCATTGCTCCTAACATTGGCACTAATGGCCTCATCAAAATGACATCCACATGAGCCATTTTAGAAGTGGGCACCTGTTGTATCAATGCCATATTGCACTCAAAGTTGCACCAATAGTGACAAAAATTTGAGCTCGAGAGAGCCAAGTTTACAGCCAACATGCTTAACATTTCAGTCTTGACCCCTTAGAAACAAGCAAATTCTAAACAGCAGTGGGTCAAAAACATACATTTTATGATTTTCCCCGAAATATTGTTTAAATGGGCTTTATGAATTCAGTAACTCATTGGAAGGGAAATTGCATTGTACATCTATGCAACTTACAACAAACTTATAACAAGTCATGTGTTGTTACTACTATTTGCTATGCAGTGAATATCAAGCGGATATATTAACTTCATGCCAAAGCACAGACTAAGATAACACACTGCAGCGAATCATCCACTGTGGTTTTAATATTCATAGATTCTACAATGGGGAACCGTAAAATATAGAATGTATTTATAAGTGAGGAAGGCCAGATAATTCATAAATGAAGTCACGTGTGAGTTATCACGCTTGCCTCAAAAGTGAAATTATTTCTCTATGTTACAATTAACAAGCCAGCACGATTAAATTTTAATTTTAATTTTTAAATCATTCCAAGCATTAAAGGAATTTTAAATAATGCTCCTTAGTAGAATTCCTGTGTTATACCAGAGGCAGCTGCCACCTTTAAGAATGTTAAAGGAGGGTAATGATGGGATTATTACCCAAAGTTTATTACACGGATAGGTTAGCGGGATGGATCTGGGTGGGATGCTCTTTGGAGGGTTGGTGTGGACTTGATGGGCTGAATGGCCTGCTTCCACATTGTAGGGATTCTATGATTCTAAGTGGACAGTATAATGAGAGCTCGAAGGAGCACTTAATTCCTGCATGAAGATAAGTATGGTGAGAATTAACATTTAGACTTTATTCACTGCATAGCATTAGATACCCTAATGTGATCACCAGACTAAAGACTGATCAAACTAACATAAAGTTAATTGACACAAGCACAAAGATTTCTTTTCCCAATTTAAATCTTCACTCCACTTCAATGTTTTAATGGTGGAATATTTAATTTAGATCGAGATCAGACAAGGGACATATTATCTATACCCATTGATTCTTCAAAGCTTATAGGGGTAGGGATGTATATTGAGATATTCACATAGCTGTGTGAATGCTGAAAATGGTTTTGTTTAAGGGTTGAGGCAATTCAATCAGTCCTGATCCCTGAGGCAGAAATGGTGCTGTGAATTCCTGATACATCTGTTGCCAACAGGATGTGTGCAAATGGTGTTTACTGTGCTTTTTTTACATAGCTGGAATGAATACTTTACTGCACAAGGGCAGCATTACAGAAGCCATTACCTTGTTGCTCACCAATTCCACCACTAATTCCTTTAAAAATTCACAAAATTAAAAAAAGTGTTTGTTTTCAAATGTCCACTTGAGATATTCATTGATCTTTTTTCCTTTAATTTGTTGAAAAGGAAGCCAGGTAAATCTGAATAATTCTGAACCCTACCTTCTTGCAAAGCAGATCCAAGCTGTTAACAGAGTGTCAACCATGGGAACTGACATTAAAATAAAGTGAGGGTCAGGAGGAGAAACCAAACACTGCTTATTCGAAATTAACATCAATTGACAGCATTACATTGTGTACAGGTGGTTTTACAACATCCATCTTACAAGGGCTTCCAGCTCCACTTTATTATCTACTGAAGACATTAAAGTAGATTGGGTTGGAAGGGGGTGGAGAGCAGCAGAGTTAATAAAAAATAATAAGAAACAGATGGAAAATATTTATGATAGCAAATGCTGAAGGGAAGCAGTTAGCAAGAATGATCAAGGAAGATTTCCAACCTGTTTCATTGTGCACAACTGATAACTCTGGCGTGAAACAAGGTCATTCAGCTCATGGAACCTACTCCATTCAAAGTACCTACAGTTCAATGATGAGTTGTTCTGCTATGTTCTTATATTATTCATAAAGAAATGGGAGTTAGTTCTTATGAAACAATATAGCCTAGGAGCCACATTTACTGCAGTGCTGCAGTTAAATGCTGAGGAACAAGACACAAATTCAGCAGCCACATGAGGAACTGCAAGAAATATACTTGTTGAAGTTCCAGCATTTTGAGTCAAAAAGTTTTGATATTTTTAACTTTAGGGAGCCAGAAGGGTGGCTGTGGGTGTCTATGAGTAAAAATTCAAACATTTACATGGAGTAAATGCTGAATTAGATTTAAATTATAAACATGAACTGGTGCCAGACAAAGAGATGAAAACTTAGTAAATCATGCGAAGGTGAAATTGTTACTGCTGCATCATTGAAAGCACAGCTACAGCCTATGATGGGAGGTTAACAATGCTATAGAGGCAGTTAGGATGTTTAAACAAAATTGCAGACTTTCATTTCCAAAAAGCAGCATTGAAGAGGAAAGGGTCATCTACAGCCTATTTTTGCACAGAAAGGGATGAATAAAAGTTATTTAATTGCTGTAAAAATGAGTGAGGATGACGGCGAAAACCCGGAAAAATTGGTTGAAAAATAGAGCAGACATCTCAAGCTAAAGTTGAACAATCAGATCCATTAGCATGGATTTTAAAGCCTGAGGCAGGAATCAGGTGAGCCTGTTGACAGTATCTTAACAAGATCGAAAAAGACAGCCAGAAAACGTAAATTAAGAGAAACAAACAAAAGTCTGATGGATCAGCTTACTTGGAGCTCTGTAGCCTGAGCTGCAAAAGATTGGATTGGAAAGGACACACTCATAACACTACAGGCTGTAGACACTGCCAGGGCACATTAAGCTACATGTAGATAGATGAAGATGCTGAGCATGCAAACAGATTGTCTTCAATTAAGTCAAGAGGAAGGCTGCAGTGGCACAGCAACAAAAGAATGTACACCAGAGAAAAGATGGTCTTCATGCTAATGTTTGAAAAGTGGTTACTAATAAGATAGTAGATACAGTGGGGTTTTTTTCAGAATTTCCTAGATTCAGGAAAGATCCCATTGGACTGGAAAATAGCAAATATAATCCCTCTAATCAAGCAGGAGGAAAACAGAAAACTATTGTTCAGTTAGCTTGATGTCTGTCATGAATTGTTCATTAAAGAGAACCTGGCTGTGTGCATTTAGAAAAACTGAAGGCGTCTGGGAAGATTCAGCATGGTTGCAATGGAGGCAATGATGTCATGGTATTATCATTAGATATATTAATCCAGACAGCCAGGTAATATTCTGAGGACCTGGTTTCAAATCCCACCTTGGCAGGTGGTGGAATTTGAACTCAACAAAAATCAAGATTTAAAAGTCGAATGATGAGCATGGAAGTGTTTGGGGATAAAGATGGTTCACTAATGTCCTTTAGGGAAGGAAATTTGCAGTCTCTACTTGGTCTGTCCTACATGTGATTTCCAGATCCATAGCAAATGTGGTTGACTCTTAACTGCCCCCTGTGCAATTAGGGATGGGCAATAAATGCCGGCCTAACCAATAATTCCCACATCCTGTGAATATATGAAAGGATGAAAAACCTTTGGAAGCAGTTCAGAAGAGGTTTACTAGATTGATACCCAGAAATGATAAGTATGAATTATGTATTAGACTTATGAAATTTTTTAAAAGTTCATTTATGGGATGGGAACATTGCTAGTTGGACCAACATTTATTGAAAATCCTTTGAGAAGGTGATGCTGAGCTGCTTTCTTTGATCACTACAGTCCATTTGGTGTAGGTACACCCACAATGCTGTTAGCCGTAGAATTTCAGGATATCAACCAACTGAAGGAACAGTGATGTATTTCTGAGTCAGGCCGGTGAGTGACTCAGAGGAGAACCTACAGGTGGTAATGTTCCCCAGTGTTTGCTGCCCTTGTCCTTCTAGATGGCATGGTTGTGAGTTTGGAAGACGCTGTCTAATGACCCTTTAATGAATATTTATAGTATATCTTGGACATGATACACACTGTTGTTAACGAGCACCAGTGGTGGAGGTACTGCATGTCTGTGGATGTGGTACTAATCAAGCAGGCTGCTATCTCCTGGTGTTAAGATTCTTGAGTGTTGTTGAAGCTGCACTCATTCAGGCAAGTGAAGAGTATACTGACACCCTCCTGACTTGTACCTTGTGGGTAGTGGGTATAATTTGAGGAGTCAGGAGGTGAGTCACTCATTGTAGGATTTCTAACCTCTGACCTGCTCTTGCAGCCACTGTATTTATATAGCTAATCTAACTCAGTTTCTGGTCAATGGGAGCCCTTTTGATGTTGATAGTGGGGATTCAATGATGGTAATACCATTGAATGTCAAGGAGCTAAATTTAAGTTAAATTTTCTCTCTTTGGAGATGGCCACTGCCTGGCATTTGAGTGGCATGCATTTTACCTGCCACTTTCCATTTCAAGCCTGCGTATTGTCCAGGTCTTGCTGCATTTGGACATGGACTGCTTCTGTATCTGAGGCTCACAAATGATGCTGAACATTGTACCATCATCAGTAAAGATCCCCACTTCTGACCTTATGATAGACAGAACATCATCAATGAAGCTGCAGAAGATGTTTGATCCTAGGACCCTACACCAAGTAATTCCTGCAGAGATGTTCTATAGCTGAAATACTGGCATCCAACCACCAAAACCATCTTCCTATGTGCCAGGTATGACTCCAACAAGTGGAGAGTTTTCTGTTGGTTCACACTCACTCTGGCTTTACTGGGCTCCTTGATGCCACACTTTGTCAAATGTGGCCCTGTTGTCAAGGGCAGTCACTTTCACTTCTGGATTTCAGCTCTTGTGTGCCTGTTTGAACCAAGGCTGTAACGAGATCAGGAGCTTAGTGACCTTGGCAGAACCCAAATTGAGCATCATTTAACAGGGTATTGCTATGCAAGTTCTACTTGATAGCACAGTTGATGACATATTCCATCACTGTACTGATGATTGAGAGTAGATAGGTACGACAGTGACTGGCAGGGTTGGACTTGTGCTGATTTTTGTGTACAGGACATGATCAGGTAGATGTCAGTATCATAGCTGTACTGGAATCGCTTGGCTGAGGGACAAGAAGCTCTGGATAATAGGTCTTCAGTACTATTGCCAGAATGTTGTCATGGTCCATAGTCTTTGCAGTATCCAGCGCTACCAACTATTTCTTGATATCATGTGGAGTGAATCGACTTGGCTGAGGACTGGTATCTGTGATGCTGGGGACCACTAGAGGAGGCTGAGATGGATCATCCACTCGATATTTCTGGCTAAAGATTGCAGAAAATGCTTCAGTCTTAACTTTTGCACTGATATGTTGGGTTCTTCCATCATTGTGGATAGGATATTTGTGAAGCCTCCTCCTCTAATGGGTTGTTTAATTGTCCAGCAACATTCACGACTAGATGTGGCAGGACTGCAGAGCTTAGATCTGATCTGTTGGTTGTGGAATCACTTAGCTCTGGCTTTCATTGCTGCTTATGCTGTTTGACATGCAAGCAGTCCTGTTTTGTGGCTTCACCAGGTTGACATCTTATTTTTTGGTATGCCTGGTGCTGCTCCTGGCAGACCCTCCTGCACTCTCCATTGAACTAGGGTTTACGCTCTGGCTTGATAGTGATGGTTGAGTGAGGAATATGCTGAGCCATGAGGTTGCAGATTGCATTGGAGTAGAATTCTGATGTTGTTGATGGCCCACATTACTTCATGGATACCCAGTCTTGAGTTGCTATATTCAAAGCCTATGCCACTTAACATTGAGATATTGCCACACAACACAGTGTAGGGTATTTTCAATATGAAGAAAGGTCTCCAAAAGATCACTGTGCTGTGGTCACCAATACTGATTCCACCAGGGACACATGCGCTTGCAGCAGGCAGATCAGTGAGGATGAGATCAGGTATGTTATCCCTCTTATTGGATCCCTCACTACCTGCTGCAGACCTAGTCTAGCAGCAATGTCCTTTTGCATTTGAACCGGTCTTGGTGGTAGACATTGAAGTCTCCCACCCAGAGTACATTCTGCCCCCTTGCCACTTTCAGTGCTTCTTCCAAGTGGTCTTCAACATTGAAGTATACTGATTCATCATTCGAGGTGTGTCAAGAGGTTCCCTTGACCATGTTTGACATGATGCCATGAGTCAACATTGAGGACTGCCAGGGAAACTCTTTCCAGACTAGTCTTGACCTTATCCTAGATTTGGTCGGCTTGGAAAAAATGTTTCCTCTTGTAGATCAGTCCAGAACTAGGGGATACACTTTTCGAATTAAGTCTCATCCTTTCAGGACAGATGGAGAGAGTTTCTCTCAAGGGATTGTGCGGCTTTAGAACTCTGTATAACAGAAAGCAGTAGAGGTGGGCAATTCCTTGAATATTTTTAAGGCAGAAATGGATAGATTGTTTTTAAGGGAATCAACATCCGTTGGGAGTTAATGGGAATGTGGAATTCCAAACACAAACAGACCAACCATGATCTCACTGAATGGTGGAGCTGGCTTGAAAGTCCAAGTGATCTACTTCTGCTCCTATGTTGATTCACAGACTAAAGGAAATATCCCACGTATGGATTCAACAGCGGAGCTTTGTAAAGTCCAATCACTGGGAAATTGATGGTAAGGGAGTTATCAGAGGCGGAGCAACAGGGCAAGTAAAGGGCAAGGCAACTAAATCGTCCATTTTCTGGAAGATGACAATGAGTTGGAAAATAAACACTAGGCAGAGAAACTAAACAAGTGCATGAAATGTCTGCATGTGACAGCTCCCAGAGAAAGGAAATACACAGAATCATTCAGATCAGGGCATAAAATAAGCCTACAACCATATATCTGAAGCTTCAGTAAGTGCAACATCATCCTACTTAGGCAATGGCTTAGTAGCATTATCGCTGAACTGTTAATCAGGAAACCCCGTTATGGGGATCTGGGTTCGAATCCTGCCACGGCAGATGGTGGAATTTGAATTCAATGAATGTCTGGAATTAACAGTCTAATGATGACCATGTCGATTGTTGGAAAAACCCATCTGGTTCACTAATGTCCTTGAGGGAAGGAAACTGCCTGGTCTGGCCCACATGTGACGCCAGACCCACAGCAATGTGGTTGACTCATAACTGCCATCTAGGCAATTAGGGATGGGCAATAAATGCTGCCTAGCCAGTGGCACCCTCATCCCATGAATGAATAAAGAAACAAAAATACCAGAAGTTCTTACCTGAAAATTTAAACTAAAACTATTACCCAAGGAAATATGATGCAAAAGTGAGCAATATTGTGCTCTTGATATCTGGTCTTTAACGTTCTTTACTCAGAGAGTGGTCAGGGCGTGGAATGCATTGCTGGAGAGGGTAGTGGAGTCAGCCTCATTAGGGGCATTTAAGCGGCTATTAGATAGATATATGGATGATAGTATAAGGTAGGGGTGGAGGTTAGATAGACCTTAGGATTAGGGTAAAATTTCGGCACAACATTGTGGGCCGAAGGTCCTGTACTGTGCCGCACTGTTCTATGTTCTATGTTCTATGTGGGGTGAGTTGAGGTTTGACAGTTAGCAACAACTCAAATCAGAGGATGCAGAAAGGAAGAAGTGTTAACTGCATTACTGCAACACAGAACCAGATGATCCTGCTCTCCTGGGTGGTGCAATTGCCAAGAGCTGCAGCTTCACTCAGTACAGTGTGATGTGAAAGTGGCAGCACTGAGGGTTGAAGGTGGTACTCCCATTGAAATCGGTTCCGTGATCAGAAGCTTGAAAGGGATTGCCAGTCATTGAACCCACAGTCTGGGGGAATTGCATTCTTATGACAGAATATCTGCCTTGACAGATGAAAGGCCCACATTTGAATTTCAAAATTTTAAAGCATATATTGAAATATATAAAGTCTTTTTAAAAGAAATAGGGACTGAGCTTATTCAGGAAGTTCAGACAACCCAAGCAGACAATTTTCAGAAACTTATAGGGCTGCCAAACTGAAAAGTTGTAACTACAGAGTAAAGTCACTGATCTGGAGAGGCTGAAGAATAAACAGGACAGACCAGAAACTGCATGCTGTACAGAGATGGCATCCGAAACGCAGCTCCTGAATCCGAGGTCAAAACTTCAACAGCAACAAGTTTCAAAAAGAAGGACTTGAAAAAGAAAAGAGTAACGATGTTGAGTTCGAACAGAGAATTAATGAACTACAGTTCATAGTCAAGGCATAGTTAAACTGGAAAGTGTGCAAAGAAGATTTACGAGGACATTGCCAGGACTAATAGGCCTGAGTTATGGGAAGATGTTGGTCAGGATAGGACTTTATCCCTTGGAACGTAGGAGAATGAGGGGTGACATTATTGAGGTGTATAAAATCATAAAGGGCATAAGTAGGATGAATGCATATTGTAATTTTCCCAGGAATGGGGAATTGAAAACTAAGGTGAGAGGGCAAAGATTAAGGAGGACCTGAGGGGCAACTTCTTCACGCAGAGAGTGGTGTGTATATGGAATGGGCTGCCAGAGAAAGTGGTTGAGGCAGGTACAATAGCAACATTTAAAAAACATTTGGATAGGTACATGGATAGGAAGGGTTGAGAGGATATGGACCAAATGCAGGCAATTGGAACTAGCTGAGTGGGCACCATGGTCAGCGTGGACCAGTGTGGGCCAAAGGGACTGTTTCCATGCTGTATTACTCTATGGCTCTATGACTAGTTGGAGCTTATCGCTGAATCACAATTTACTGCGACTAATAATAAATTGCAAGAAATGCTGGAGTATTTAAAAGAGGAACTACAGAAAGCAAGAAGCCAAGCAGAGTGGGCACAGTGTGAAGCTGAAAGAACTGGTGTAAATTTGGTGATTGGAAACATCTGCTGCAGAATCATAACACAGGGGCCAGGGAGAAGTATAGACAATGACCAACTGCAGCATACTGCTTTTAGCTCAACAGGTTCAATATTTCACCACCTAAGCAATGCTGTGCGTAAGATTTTTTTGAGAAACAGACACTAAAGGTGTTCAGCTTAATTATAAAACAAAAAGACTCAATCTCTTTATAGTTAGATTGTGAAAATTTTAACAGTTGGAACAATTTACATAGAGATATTCGGCTGAATTTTACCAGAAGTTGGCTATGTGTAATTTTAGTCGATTTTCATGAAGGCTTTCTCTCTGCGAGGCCTAGTGCGTTTTCTCACACAACTGTCCCAAATTCACCTCATTAACGATGTAGCACGCCCCAATGGCACCCCTCTCGTCCATTGCTAGTCTGATTCCTCTAATTGCTGTTGGCAGAAGTACTCCCCACAGCCAGGATACTCCAGGATCCCTGGTGCCATCTTTAAAAGATCCTTGCACACCTGGGTCAAGTGTTGTCAGTCCCGAGCTGCCCTGCATGGTTGAAAATACTCATCCCAGACATGGGGAAATTGGTGCCTCATTTTGTGGACTGTGACCTGGAGGTCTAAGTGGATGGGGTGGTGCATAGAAGGGGTGTCCTCTCTCCCGCAGGATTAGTAGAGGAGGCCAAGACACCAGACCTTGGCAGTCTGTTTGAAGTTCCACTTGGGTGTCTGGAACAGTGTCTGGCAATGCTGAAACAAAGTGAAATGGCTTCTCTCTTGTGCCAGGGTAAGTGTCACCATCTTCTATTTGCAACCTCACTCAATTCTTCCAAGATGGTGGTGACGTAGGACTTTCCACCATCCATTTCTTTTCTTTTCCTCTTTCTTTTTGCATTTTTTTCTTTCTTTTTACCTCCCACCCTTGGGCAGCATCAGTGATGTCCGGGGTGAAAGTCAGCATGGGCTCCCAGCCTCAGGGTGGACTCAGACCCTTAGCCTCAACATGGGCTCAAACTCCCTGCCTCAGCTAGACTCAATAAGTATCTGGAATAAAGAGTCTGATGATGATTGTGAATCCATTGTCGATTGTCAGAAAACCCCATCTGGTTCACTAATGTCCTTTAGGGAAGGAAACTGCGATCCTTACCTGGTCTGGCCAACATGTGACTCCAGACCCACAGCCATGTGGTTGACTCTTAACTACCCTCTGGGCAATTAGGGATGGGCAATGAATGCTGCCTAACCAGTGACGCCTTTATCCTGTGATTGAATAAAAAAAACCCGATTCCAAGCACTCCTGGTCTCGAGATGAAGCCTGCCCCAGGTCTGGGTTAGAATGAGTGCTATTCTGAACTATTATTTGCCTATTTTTCTATTTTATTGTGGAACTTTATATTTCTTTATTTTCTAATGTTTTTCCCTTAGACCTTTTACTTAAGATTCTGTACCTAGGTAACTTGGTACCTAAGATGCCGTAAGTGGAGACTTGTAAACTTTTCACTGTACTCATTTGAGTATATGTGACAATAAAGCTAATTCTTCAATCTCTGATACCGTCCCCACCTCCCACATATGGTGAACCACTTTCACTATCGCTTGCATAACTTCCCTCAGTCGCTCTCACCATCCCCTCATGCCCCCACACCACTAACCCTGCATGCCTTCCGCACTACCTTCTCACTCACCCAGGGACACTTCACCACCTTTCTCCCACCTGCACCAGCACTAGCAGCTGTGCCAGGCACTTTCATCTCACTTAATCCTTCCATTTCTCTGATTACAAGGTGATCACTATCCAAAATCGGACTAAAACAGCTAGGATGGATGGTGGGGTGCTGAGTATTGATCTTTCCACTCTCCACTAGGGGAGGATCTTGGCTTTGCCAGTAGACCCTGCAGCTGCTTATATAGAAATGCTGAGACCTCCATATCCTGGGCAAACCAAGAGGCATTGCCCATTGATATGCTACTCTCCCATTACAGCCACCGTAAACACAATATTATTACAATGCCACAGCTTCTCCTCTCGGTCACGGCTCCTTCACTCTCTTGTCAGTGTCAGCAGGTTGTCCACAGTCTCCATGGTCAGGAAATCCCCTTTTCCACCTCGGAGCAAGGGAGAATGGATGTCTCAGAAAAAGCAATGGGACATGCACGCCAGTTCAGATACTGACAGCTTGGTGGGTTTTTTTCTTGATATTAGAGTCAGTGGCAATAGCTAATGAGTGCTTCACTGCCACATCTCCACAGCTGCTTGAGAAAGAAGTATCAAAGGAGGCTGGCACTCAGAGGAATATCAGTGACCAGGTACCTGCTTGGTCCTAGGCAAGGGAGGGCACCATTGTGTCAGACATTTGTGCCTTCACTGAGGTACACAAAGAGACACAGGAGCAGCACCCAGGTTTGTCAAGGGCACTGGGCCAACCGACACAAAGGCGGAAGGACTGCTGAGACCCTGCTGTCTCAGACATCTGAGTGTCTCCATGGATAGGGAGGGAGCAGGAGTTGGTGGTAGAAAGGAAATGCAATCATGATTATTTGAGGGTTGGTAGTCGGGGTCCAGGGAGCCGTACATAGGGTTGGGCTGAGGTACTTGTCAGGTGCGTGACAAGGATTTGCCAAAGTTTTTAGTTGTCCAATTTTACTTGGGGCCTGAGATAACACGGTGTGGAGCTGGATAAACACAGCAGGCCAAGCAGCATCAGAGGAGCAGGAAGGCTGACGTTTCGGGCCTAGACCCTTCTTCAGAAAAGGGGGAGGGGAAGGGGGTTCTGAAATAAATAGGGAGAGAGGGGGAGGCGGATAGAAGATGGATAGAGGAGAAGATAGGTGGAGAGGAGACAGACAGGTCAAAGAGGCGGGGATGGAGCCAGTAAAGGTGAGTGTAGGTGGGGAGGTAGGGAGGGGATAGGTCAGTCCAGGGAGGACGGACAGGTCAAGGGGGTGGGATGGGGTTAGTAGGTAGGAGATGGGGGTGGGGTTTGAGGTGGGAGGAGGGGATAGGTGGGAGGAAGGACAGGTTAGGGAGGCAGGGACAAGCTGGGCTGGTTTTAGGATTCGGTAGGGGGAGGGGAGATTTTGAAGCTTGTGAAATCCACATTGATACCATTGGGCTGCAGGGTTCCCAAGCGAAATATGAGGTGCTGTTCCTGCAACCTTCGGGTGGCATTGTTGTGGCACTGCAAAAGGCCCAGGATGGACATGTCATCTGAGGAATGGGAGGGGGAGTTGAAATGGTTCGCGACTGGGAGGTGCTGTTGTTTAGTGCAAACCGAGCGTAGGTGTTCTGCAAAACGGTCCCCAAGCCTCCACTTGGTTTCCCCGATGTAGAGGAGGCCACAACGGGAAGAGCGGATGCAGTATACCACGTTAGCAGATGTGCAGGTGAACATCTGCTTGATGTGGAAAGTCTTCTTGGGGTCTGGGATGGGGGTGAGGGGGGAGGTGTAGGGGCAAGTGCAGCACTTCCTGCGGTTGCAGGGAAAAGTGCCGGGTGTGGTGGGGCTGGAGGGGACTGTGGAGCGGACAATGGAGTCACGGAGAGAGCTACTACCCCTTTACTTGGGGCATATTAACTTAACAAATGTGGAACCTACCGAGTTCCCCAGTTAAAAGATTCTTTCTGATGACTCCAGGTGAATTCCAGGTGAATTGAACATCGGGCTCTTCACTTCCTTGAGCTTTTCCCACAGAATTTGCTGAGTCTGGGAGTCTGCAAGGTCCTGGCATGCAATTCCAGTCCGCATTGCATTAACAACTGTCTGGCCATTGGAATATCCATGTCAAAGAAACTGCAATATTGTGGATCTTTAAAGATGATTATAAGGCTTTAGGAAAACAGAAGACGCAACATACCCCATTTAAACCTGTTTGAAAGAAAACTAAAGTTCCTTTCCTTATCTTACCTGAAATGAAAATAAATTAAGTATCTTTATAATCTTCAATCTACTAGATTGCAAAGAACAGAGCCCTGTCGATATTTAAAGCTTATTCCTCTGAAATTAGTTATAGCTATTATACATTTGCCCAACACTTTGCATTATTTAACTTTAATAAATGTGATATCACTGAAAGTTGCCACCCAGGTTGATAGCGTTGTTAAGAAGGCATACGGTGTGTTAGGTTTTATTGGTGGAGGGTTTGAGTTTCGGAGCCTTGAGGTCACGTTGCAGCTGTACAAAACTCTGGTGCGGCCGCACTTGGAGTATTGCTCGACAGTTCTGGTCACCGCATTATAGGAAGAATGTGGAAGCATTGGAAAGGGTGCAGAGGAGATTTACCAGGATGTTGCCTGGTATGGAGGGAAGGTCTTATGAGGAAAGGCTGAGGGACTTAAGGCTGTTTTCGTTAGAGAGAAGAAGGTTAAGAGGTGACTTAATAGAGACATACAAGATGATCAGAGGATTAGATAGGGTGGACAGTGGGAGCCTTTTTCCTCAGATGGTGATGGCTAGCACAAGGGGACATAGCTTTAAATTGAGGGGTGATAGATATAGGACAGATGTCAGAGGCAGGTTCTTTACTCAGAGAGTAGTAAGGGCGTGGAATGCCCTGCCTGCAAAAGTAGTAGACTCGCCAACTTTAAGAGCATTTAAATGGTCATTGGATAAACATATGGATGATAATGGAATAGTTTAGGTTAGATGGGCTTCAGATTGGTTTCACAGGTCGGCGCAACATCGAGGGCCGAAGGGCCTGTACTGCGCTGTAATGTTCTATGTTCTATGTTCTATGTTCTATGATATCCAAATAGGATTCTGATCAAATGATGGAAATCCAAACAATCGATTGTACTCATTTACATTCTGCAGAATATTAAGCTAAACGCACATTTGAATTATATATTTATCAAGGATTGAGAAGTAGTCAGGTTTGACCAAGGTCGATTATAATCATTGGGAGAACAGCTATTATGTAACTACAATAAATTAATTCTTAATTCTAACTCATGCATTAATTGGCCCTCATTTGCTCTATTGAATTCATTTTTTGTTGCTCTCTTTGGCTTACTTCCATCATATACATTACTTCCTACAGCAGTAAAAAGGCTTGGCTTGTTAATGGTATGACCATTTTCTTTGCTCCTGAAGACACCATCAATAAATCTTAAATTGACAATGCAACTTGTTCAGAATGATGAATCAGTTACATTGCACTGCAAATAAAAGTAACCGATAGTTTGGGTTCTGGTCTTGGAAATACCCAGTAATCTGGAAGAATTATGTTATTCAGGACATTAAATAACCTTAGCTACGGTGGACTTCAAAATCAGCAATGTCCTTAAACAAACACATTTCCAGCCTTTATAGACTAGGACCAAACTATTGCTTTAATCTGTTGACTTCCATACTGGTAACTAAGTATGTTAACTAAATGGTTTCCACCTAATCTGTAAACAAAAATTATCCAATGCAAAGTAAATTATGATTAATTTTATTCTTTTTTTCACTGAAGGCAACATTGGATTCAAGTTGAATTGGTCCATTAAAAAATGATGGCCTTCATTCACTTAGCCATCAATTGTTATCTATATCAAAGTAGTCAGCTTTTTAAGAAACACAATGGTAACAAAAGGTAAAGTTGCCACAGCCCTACTGCACCATGGGGCTGCTCCCTCATTTGATGAAGTGGTGGTTGTTTAACCTGTGGGTCACCACACCTCAATTGAGGGAAGATGTTGAGAAGGCGAGTTCTTCATCGCTTTGTTGGCATCATTCTGCCTCACAAGCTCATTCAGCTGTCCAACCAACTGAACTAACCAACCCCATGTAGAAGGGAACCATTCAATTGCTGGAGGCTTTGTGGACATGTTCTGTCATGATAAAGGTATGAGCTATGATGAGAAGCTGAGGAAACATGAGCATTTGAGTTTTGTTTGAAGTTGCTCATGAGATAATTTAATGTAAGTACATGATAATTAATAATGTAGGAAAGGTAAATTCACAAAACTACTTTGGCTTCAATTTCCAGAGTAGGCGAATCTGAAAAAAATTTGTGTTAGTAAGACCAAGTTAAAAATGGACATCATGAAGTTCTTCTCCACATTGATCAATGTGCGGAATGGACTCCCACATGAAGTAATAGAGAAAATACAAGTTAATCATTTAAGAAATAACTGGATGCTGGAATAGGGCAATTTTTGCCTCTTTCCAGATATTAAAACAAAATGGACTAAATGGCCTTCCTCATCTGCAATTATGTTGTCATGGGAAGTGAAGTCTCACTTTTTAATAGTATTGAGAATAGAGCAGATCTTCGTACCTCTTTCTGATTAAAGAAAAATCTAATGTATGATTTCTGCTCAGAATGTTGCTATGAGACAAGACTTTGTGCTTGTTCAGGTTCAACTGCCTACAACCCTCAGTCACTTTTGACCGTCTTACCCTCTCCTTTCTTTTAATATAACAGATAGGCTGTGCTAACTTTCAGAATGCATTATATTAATGTGAATTTAATTCAGTTACAACAAGCAATACCATAATGTCAGTCTGCCTCTCTCTCTTTCTGTCTCTCAGGTCTAAGGAGTTGAAACCTCTTACTCCACATAAAACAAATTATTTTTCTCACCATCAACAAATTTATTTATTTTTAATTAATTAGCATTTGTTTGGAGTTGATCTACCAGCACATTTATTACCCATTGAGGTTGAAACATCTCCAAATGGCAACATTTGGCTTAAGTTGGAAGAAAGTTTCTGCTATTGGCCTTCCCAGAAACTGTGTTTTAATTATTTAAATACTTAATGCACTTACTGTCAATAGACAGATACTAATTGCATTACCAAAGTGCTTTAAAGAGTTCAAAAATGCTTCCTAGCTTGATTTTATAAAAGTGCCTTTTAAATCCCTGTGGGAGGGAAAAATTAATGAAAATCAGACCACAGATCAGACCCTGCTCCCACAACCTAAGATTTTAATTCCCTCTACCACTATTCTCGCTCACATGTATTCAATGTTTCACCTATAGGAATGTGAATAGAATCTATTTTTCTTAATGACTTTTCTGTCTCTATTTCCTTAATTCCTTTTTTTAAAATAGCATTTGTCTTTTCAAAGCTACTCCAATCTTTAATAAATTGCTCATTCTATTCTGTTTTGTCTCTATAACTATCAAACTCAAACCAATTATCCTTCACGGCATTTTGCAATCATACATCAGCGCTGGCAGTATCCAGTTGTCAGCACATTTTCACTTCTATCCTGTAATCTAATGTCATATTTTACTCCAATTACCTGTTATATACATTTTTTGGGACTGCAACAGAGATCTTTCAAATTCTAATCAGCCCGCGTTTTAAAATGTAATTTATCATAGCCTTCTGTAAATAAGTGGTTTAGCTCAGACCTCTCCATACCTTCCTAGATCTAATGAAAAAAATCATCAGTTGTTTGTCCATTTGATGCCTTGTTGCCTCAAGTTTTACTTGCTGCACGTGAAATATCTTGCCTCAGAACTTTATGCTGAATGCCATTCAATAGATTCGACGCAGCAATGCTTGTTTTTTAAATCTATTTCAAAAGCAAAATATTATGGATGCTGGAAAACTGAAATAAAAACAGAAAGTGCTGGAGAAACTCAACAGGTCTCATAACATCTGTGGAGAGAGAAGCAGAATTAACATTTTGAGTCCAATATGACATCTTTGGAACTGAAGAGAGGAGAAAGATGTTTTTTCTATTGTAGAAAACCCTGGGATGGAGGCAGTAGAACAGAAGGCAAGGTTGGGAAGGATACAGGGTGAGGGAGGGAGTTGTTGTGAAACAGTGCTAATGTCCCTGCCTCTGAGCCAAAGGTCTGGGTTCAAGTCCCACCTGCTTCAGAAAGGTGTAGTAACATCTCTGAACAGGCTGATTAAAAAAGACCAAGAAGGTGACAGTGACTGGAGAGCACAGGTTTCACAAAAGGCAAAAGGAATGGTTATGTATGAAGGGAAGTGAGGTGGGTCCAGAGTAGATGTTAATAACTAAAGATGGGGCAACTCTACTGAAAGCAAAACCAATAAAAACTATAAACTGAGGGTGGAAGAAGGTAGGGAAAACAAAATGGAGGACAGAATTTGTGATCTAAGTTTATCATGCCCAATGTTGAGGCCAGAAGTTTGTAAAGTACCTAGTTGGAAATTGAGTTGCTGTGCACCCAGCTTGTGTAGGGTTTCACTGGAGCATTACAGAGACTGAAGGCAGAAATGTGAGCTTGAGAACAAGATGGTGTGTTGAAATGACAAGAAACCAAAATGTCAAGGTCATGCTTGTGAATATCCATAAAGTGGTCACTCAGTCTACATTTGGTCTCCCCAATATAGAAGAGGCTATGTTGTGAATACAATAGTTTAGATTGAAAGATGTGCAAATAAATTGCTGCTTCACCTGAAAAGATGTGTAGGACCTTGCAGAGTGGGGAGGGCCAGGTAAAAGGACTAGTGTGGCATCTCCTGAGATTGCATGGGATGATGCCACGGGACATCTCCAAGATGTTGAAGGTGATAGAAGAGTCGACCAGGGTGTCACAGAGGGAAAGGTTTCTTAGGAATGTGGAAGGGAAGAAATAAGGGGTCACCAATTTAAGACAGAGATAAGGAGGAATTTCTTCTCTCAGAGTGTAGTGAATTTGCAGAATTCTTTACCATTAGAGGACAGATGAGGGTGAGCTGTTAATTATATTCACAGCTGAGATAAATTTTTTATCAGTAAGGGAATCAAAAGTTACGGACCAAAGACAGCAAAGTGGGGTTGAGGATAATCAGAACAGTCATGATCTCACTGAAGTGGAGCAGATTCAGTGGATTGAATGACCTGCTTCTGCCATTACATCTCATGGTTTATATATTTTTTGGCATCATGCTGGAAGTGGTGGAGATGGTGGAGGATGAACCTTTGAATATGGAGTCTGGTGGAGTGGAAAGTGAGGACAAGGGGAACTCAGCAAGTTTTCTGAAAGGGAAGGGAAGTGGTGAAGGTCAAAATCTAAGAAATGGGTTAGCAATGGCGAAGGGTCCTGTCCACCAGAGGTGTGGAATCCTCAGGTGAGGAAATATGTCAGAAGAACCATTGTGGAAAGTTGCATCATCAGAATAGAGGTGATGGTGATCAAGGAACTAAGGTAAAGAATGGAGCCTTTAGGGGAAGCAGGGTGTGAGGAAGTGTAGTCAAGGAAGCTGTGGAAATTGCTCGGTTTGTATTGGATATTATTAGAAACAAATCCTGGGAAATGGAGGCAGAGAAATCAAGGAAGGGAAAGAAGTGATCAGAGATAGACTAGCTGAAGGTAAATAGGATTGGAAATTAAAAGCAAAATTGATTAATTCTTCCAATTCCAGGCCCTAACTACCTTCTCTTCACTTTGGACATCCAATCCCTCTACATCTCCTTCCTCCACCAGGATGGTCCAAGGATTCTCCACTTCTTCCTTGAACAGAGACCCAAACAGTCCTCATCTAACAACCCCCTCCTCTGGCTGGCTTCTCTGATTGAAAAATTTCTCCTTCAACTTGGCTGATATCTTTCAAGTAGAAGGTGTGGCCATGGTTATCCACATGAACCCTAGTTATACCTCTGTTTTTTTTTGTGGAATTTGTGTATAAAATCCTCATTCCAGTTCTATTTGGGTCTCCTTCCACAGTGGCTTTTCCAAACAAGAACAACCATATCATAGAATCATAGAATCGGCCCTGTTTCTTGCTCTCATCCAAATGCTGAGTTATTCCAACACTTTCTCTTTTCAACAGTTTATGTTTATAATTATGGTTTGTTCCATTTTCCTACCTTAAAATTACTTGTCTTCTTCAGAGTGATGAATATGAGTGCTGGTAAACGCAACATTGTTCCATTTTCTGTAATCAGAATCAAGTACTCTTAAGGCAGCTATAAAATACATTACATAGACCCCCATGAGTGCAGTTTATGACATTGCCATTTCATACCAATCACTCTTCCATTCTTCCCCAATTCTAACTGCAAAATTGTGGTCAGTTATGCCCTGGAAACTGGATTGAAATTAAGCCAAATTCATTTTATCTATTCATTTCATCTGGAAACCTTACTCTGTTACAACTAAGTGAGGAAGAGAGATTGGATCCCCTGCTTTTAAACTCCTCTCAGTTGATTGAAACAAACATATTTTATGGATAGTAGGAGCTGCAGATGCTGGAGAATCTGAGATAACAAGGTGTAGAGCTGGATGAACACAGCAGGCCAAGCAGCATCAGAGTATCATCATTTCTGAAGAAGAGTCTAGACCCAAAACGTCAGCTTTCCTGCTCCTCTGATGCTGCTTGGCCTGCTGTGTTGATCCAGCTCTACACCTTGTTATCTCAAACATATTTTATCCTGTATTTAGCACACAGCTATCAATTTCAGTTAATATATAATTAGCTAGATTAAAATGAAATCGTCAGTTAATCACAAGTTTTCTTCAGGGAAAGAAAAAAACATTTTATTACCTACTACTACTCACAATAATAGCAAAAACACATCAAACACACACACACACACCCCAACACAGGCAATAAGCCTACAAAGTAGCAGGGATGTCCAGCACAGACAGGAATATAAAGAAAATTACAGTTTAAAGTTCTTAGAGTCTTTGAGTTGAGTGAATGACCTGAATCCTGACTGTCTAGCTGTTGTTTTGTTTCTTTTCAGCAGTGGTGAAATTTGTAATTCTTAAGGCCTTAGTGAATGGTTGTTGTTCCAAGTTGCTTTTTTATAAGGCAAGAGTTTTTGAGGTTGAAGCAGAGAAGAGTTTTCAACATCCTTTATATCATTAGTCCATGTTGCTTAGTTTCTCTTTCGTTTCTCAAAAGCTATTCCAAGTCCATCTTCATTGTCCTATTCAAACTGAATAATTTACAGGTGCCCTTTCATCTCCTACTATGTAAACTTCTTGTGCATATGAGAGTAAAAACAACAGTTGCAAATTTCTTGGCTGAGTTTCAGTGCCTTTTGAATAAAATAGTAATTCCGATGCAACTGGTTTAATCTATTCCATGTGGGTTACCTAGGCTTGTCAGATAATCATAACCGTTTTTGGGCAGTAGTGTCCTTCTTAAAATAATTTTTAGTTCATGGAAGTCTCAAGTATTACAGTCAAATGATGAAAGTTTTATATTGATAATCCGTTTCACTACAATTCTAATATGTCAAATAGAGAAGTTCTTCATCCCATATATATAGAGAGGCTACAAATCCAAATTGAGAAATAAAAGAAAAATTAGCTAATCTGATTTGGAGTTGTTCTCTTTCCCTGTTCTTTCCAAGATTCATTGCTAGGTTTGGACTCTGAATACAGCAGTCATTTGTCACCGTAATAATACTTATTAAATTCTTTCAGTGAATATTTTATCCTATTTTAATTTCCGTGGAACAATCAGCTTCACCATAAATGTAATTTTGTACATTTTAAAAATAATTTGTTATTATAGTTCATGTTTATAAATATATTTCAGACAATTAGCCTCTGAACTAAACAACCTCTGTACAGCTACCCCTGGACAGCATATTAAATTGAGGAACTAGAGCTGAACACACTGAACATTTCTCCATTTGTGGAAAATCTTGAGGGAGATTTTTTGGCTGAGGTTAAAACAATTGCAATATTGGTTCTGCATCCATCGGGACCCAAGACCACAGTCAGAAGATCCAAAACGATTTCGAGATCAGATCTCATTTCAATTTTATTTGGTGAACTTTGGGTATCAGACAGGTAATCATTTGCAGACCATTGATTTGGAGATTCAGGTGTTGACAGGGGCAGGGAACAGCACATGACCAGTAGATATTTGCATGGAAGCCTGCACTGCAAGTCCCCTCAAAAGACTGAAAAATAAACAAAAGAACATTGCCTTTTCTGAGTATTTTCCTGCAGTCTCTTCAAAGAGTACTGCACAGGCCTAACAATGCCTGGAAAAAGAAGTTTGCATTTTGCATCTCTGAGGGAAAACCACAATCAGCATCCTGCAACTGGATTGCACTAAAACTCTTAATTTGCATATTAAACTGTTTTTGGAACGAGTACAGTGATTTGCTGCAGATTGTTTAATTCTTAAAATTATTGGCTGAAAATGTATTTGGAAACATTAAATATAATAATAAATCATTTAAAAATTGCATAATTTCAAAGCGTACCTAAAAACTTCTGTCATGTGGACAAAGAGGTCATTTCCTTTTGTGGCTCACCCATGGTTCAGGAAAGATTCAAGGTAGCTAGGTACCCTTTGTCATGTGTTTTGTATTGTGGTTAGACAGGCTTCAGACATATTTCTACTCAAACAATTTAATTTGATGCAATCACTATTCAGAATCTGCTTTGCAAGTGTCCATGTGTTACAATCAATACAACTCCATAGTCTTCTGGAAAAAAGGTAGGATTGAAGTAGGAGGATCAGATCTCATCAGTTCTCCTTTTCCATAGATAAGTAGCGCATGTTGGTGCTGTAGCAAAGTGCAGAATTGGAACTCACTAGACCAAGGAATTAAGGTTCCAGCGATCAGACCAAGGGCACAAACTCAAACTCTTCTAGTTTGGGGTTATGTTTTTAAACTCTCTAGCTTGCAAATCACTTCCAAATAATTCCATTCTATCATAGATTGAAATGGATCAATCTCAGTTCCAGGAGTCTCGAAACATTCTCTCAATTTTCCCAATCTTAAAAAGAAACCCATATTTCAATGTACTATATTTCTCAAAGCAAGCTTTAGTTTAGTGAACTACATATGAGGATCTCTTTTATTTCTCAGTTACGCAACTGGAGGAAGAATGCAAGAAGTAAAGAAAGCAATCAACTTGATCATGTTTACGCTCATTCGCGGTGTATTCATGTTCAAAATAGTCAATCTTTCAGTCAAGATCTCTTTTAACCCATGGAATTCTATTTGTAAACATATTTCTTTCCTTTCTTCCACTTTTGATTATTCCTGGTTAAATTCATGGTGAGGAAAAAAACTCATTGAAGTCAGAACAACTGAGCAAACCCCATCAAAACATTATTATACAGCAGAGTACATTGCTTTGGGATTACAAACATAACACAATGTAGTCAGACATGTCCATTGGCAGCATAAGAATTCCCCAAGCACAAGATTTTATGTTTGCTTCTCCTTTGTAAAAAAGTTATAATGATGGATGACAGCTCTACAGTAATTACTTTCTCTTGCTCTGTATCCAGACACGGTTTATGACAGATTGCAATGGTACGAGATGTTTATGCCACAACTAAAACCACCCATGCAGCCATTAAGTGCTAAGATCAGTTGCATTTCAAAACTCATGCTGAGCTACAGCCTACCATCTGCTTTCTTTATGCCCTAGCTTTAAATGGACTGTTGGGAAGGCATGAGCTACAAGTTCTAAGGATGTACTACATGATAAATGGCAGCCATTTGGTTTCTCTTCATCAATTTATTGCCGTAATGATCCTATTTACAGAACTCCTCTGTAGAATCCTCTGTGGAGGCACTTCAATGGAACAGGTGCTCTGAAGTGACAGGATGAAGAAAAGTATTCCACTACACGACATCCTTTTGTTCCCCTCCCAACTATCTGCAGTGATACAAGAGAAGCAATAATTACTTAAACACCCACTGACATCAGTGATACATCACACCCATGCTGCAAAAGAATCATCCTGCATTACATCACTGTTATACACCTGTACCATTGAACCGGATGCACACAATAATATGCTTGGCAATAACTTGTGATTCAGTGTGTGTGCAATGAAAGGATTTTGATTTAAATTGTCTAGCTTAATTGCTCACAGTGACACCTACTGAAACAGACCTGATTGTGTTCAGGCATATGGTTGAATTTGATCCACTTTAGTGAAGTAATCTGCAGAGAGCAAACAGGGTAGGGGTGTCAAGACATGTCATGGTCACTCGGTGTGAACACAAATTGTCTCTGTGAAAGGTTTCAGGTTTAAAACCCGCAGAATAACTCAGGCTGATATTTGAATACAGTGCTGAGGGAATACTCCTTAGTGGGCCATGTTGTTTTTTGGATGAGAAGTTAAACAAGACCCTGTAAATCTGTTCAGGTGAATATGGGCAATCACATGGCTCCTTTCTGAAAAAGAGATGGAAATTTTCCTAGTTGTCCTAGCCAACATTTTTCCCTCATAAAACATCACCAATGATAGCCAGTAAACTGACGTTTGTGTCTGTCTACTAAAGAGCATTGGGAATGTACATGTCAGCAAACAATTAATTTTAATACTTGTGGCACTGGGTGCATGAATGTTGTCCCTCTTTCCTCCTGATCTCTTCCACAGCCATGGAACATCATTGCCTCCGATGCCATATACAGTGAATCAAATTATGTGCTTAATACTGCTGCATCACAGAAAGAACCTTCCTGACTTTATCTAACACTTGAATCAAGTCAAATTCAAATTATCTGCCAGAATAGATTGAAAAAGGAAGCACATCTGCAGTAGCTTTTGCATTAAAAAAAACAAAAATGGAAAAGCTAAAATTTCACATATAAACTGAGTGACATTTGCAAGTATATTTGGTTTGTTGTCGTTAATTAATAGCTTCCTGCGGCTCCGTAAAAGAAAAATATGCAAACTCAGGTGAAACTTCTAGTGAGCCCTCGAGGATACCCCTCCAGCCTTCAGAAATGAGGAACTTCACAATTCAGTTTATAAACAAGATTCGGAAGGAAGGTCAGAGACCCTCAAGGTTTAAAATGATGTGTTGTTACAATTGATGGAAATGTAACATAAAAGGAAGTAAATTGGTATCTCTGGCAGTTGTTCTCCAAAGACAGATGAGAGTAAGACCTATGAACTGTGAAATTGCCTTCACTAGCCAAGGTCAGAATCACTTCTTTCCATTTCAGTTCTATGTTATTTGTCTGCAAGAATTTAGAACACACCAGTCACATTTGGTAGAGATGCCAGGAGTTCTTCATTGACCACATTTCTCATGAGGCATAAACAGCAACTGACAAAACTCAGAAAACTGATGAACAATTTCAAACAACCTAATTAAAGTAAGTGAAAAACAATATACAACTAAAGTAACAGCCTATATTATGGCTCGTTTATTTGCTTATTATTCGTACACAGAACAAAGGTTAACTGGCAAGACCAATAATTATTTCCCATAAGATGCTGAATGGTTTGCAGGGCTATTTCAGAGGACAGTTAAGTAGTGGATGCATTTGAGGTCATTGACTTGCTCGCTGAGCTGGCTTGTTTTTGTTTAGACATTTCGTCACCATGTTAGGTAACATCACCAGTGAGGACTCCAATGAAGCAATGTTGTTCTGCTCCACTTGGAATTTATACTGTCCAGTCTGTTGCATTATGGGTTGTTACCTATGATGTTCCCAGCATGGTGACGAAACGTCTGAATGAGAACAAGCCAGCTCGGCGAGCAAGTGAACAACCTCACCCACAACCCGAGCTACAAATCTTTGCAAACACTTTAAGTGGATGCATTTCTACGAGTCTGGAGTCATGTAAAGATAAATGTCCATTCTATCATGGTAATATACAATACAAACTATTAATCTTTATATCTCATTAACCAGCATGGGCTTTGGCTTGAGAGAAAACAGGTAAAAATGACGGGTCATTTAAGATAGTTGCCAAGCTCAGAGTACCTCTCAAATAAGCCAACTCAACAGGAATTTACAAAGGAATAGCTCAATTTCATGGCTGAAACTGCCCACCACTCCCTGAAATGGTAATATTATCTGGAATGTATAGCGCACTCAACCTTGTACCTGTTTGTTACATGTCTGTGTCTGTGTCTGTGTATGTAAAGGAATTCAGGATGGGTGTTACCTTTTCATAATGCTTATACATTTTATTCAGGGAAATTATGACAAAAGTAACTCCTTAATTTTGATTACTTGAACAGGCCTCTCTGGCTTCTCTCTCTGCAGTTTTACTGCACATCCAAGTACATATTGAATTGAGGGAAAAGAAACACATTTGTTTAAAGATTATTGCCATACCAACCTCAGGAATGGAAAGAGGGGAGTTTATGATTTGGTCATAACAATTTTTAGAATACGTTGGTGAAAGAGATGGGTTTCATATAATGGTCACAATTATTGGCATTAGTTTTTCATTCCAAATTAATTTAACTGAATTTAAATTCTCCCATTGCTAAGGTGTGATTTTATCACAAAACTCAAGGTCATTAGCCTAAGTCTCTGCATTTTTAGTGCAATAATATGACCATTAGGGGTGGTACTGTGGCTCAGTGGTTAGCACTGCTGCCTTTCAGTACCAGGGATCGGGGTTTGCTTCCAGCCTCAGGCAACTCTTTGTGTGGCGCTTGCACATTCTTCCCAAGTCTGCGTAAGCAGGCTGGGTCCTAAAGGGCATAGCTGCTAAAATGGTTCTGTCAGATGATGAGGGAACCTGCGAGAGGGATAAACTACTTGGCCTCTGCCTCACCAAGCTACAGTCACAAGGTAACCCTTGGGGAGACGAAGTCCCACCTTCTCAGCGCAGGTACCTTCTGTAATGTTAAGTAGCAAAACCACTGTACTAAATGGGACTGATTTTGAACAGATCTAGCAACTCAAATCTGAGAATCCATGAGGTATTGTGGGACATCATCAGCAGTAGAATTGCATTAAACCATAAACTTCATGCCCCAACATATTCCCCAGTGGCTATTTGAAAAGTGCAAGAAAGCATGCCAGGAACAGAACAAGATGTACCTCAACATGAGGTTTCAATCTGGTAGACCTAAAACATGCTGTTATATCTCACATTACCAGTTCCAATCTCCCCATTTACCAGGGAAAACAACCATGCAAACATATTGTTCCACGAGTCCATCCACCAGAATTGATGGGATTATAACACTTGAACCTGTACTCTAGAGAAGGAGCTAGGCCCAACCAGCTACACTTCCAAAATACCTAAAAATGTTGGTGGTTAAGTATACTTGAGTATGAAAATAAACTGAAAATCAGAACAAAATGTGCGATGTTAAAAGTTAAAAACTGATTTAGACCTTTGGACTCGTGTCCAACCCTACCTCAACACCCATCCTGATTTGCCCTGGGGTGGACTTTGATACTTCAATGTTATACTTTAAATATTAACAACAGCAGTTAGGAATCAGAATTTGATTCTTAATGTTTACCTCCTTAGGAGGTAAACTCAATGTGTTGAACACATTGTAGCTAAAATTCGGGTGTTACAACTTTTAAGGGATAGGTTAGTTTATTTAAGAGAAAGGAATAGAGTGATATATTGACAGGGAGAGATGAAGAATTGGTTTTGTAGAAAAAAAAGTCACAATAAACTAATGGAGTTAAGTGGCCTGTTTATCTGTACTTTCCATTCTGTGTAATTCTATGTATGTGAGGATATAATACTGATCTAGAAACTCAAACAAGTAGAAATTCTAGAGGATATTCCTCTGCTCTTAAATTGAGAAATTTCCTGGAATTGTTTCAATATAATTTAAGTTTCATTCAGGAAAAATTTGTGTGCAAGGGGTTTACATGGAGCCATTTTGTCGTGAATAGAAAAACATTGGTCAAAATCCTTTTCCACTCCTCACTAGTACTGTTTCAGCCGCTGCCCATGCAAAACTGTGATATTGCAAACATTCCCGGGGAGACTTTGATGCCTTGTTGTTTGCAGTAAGCAGCAGCGCCCAAAAGGGACAAGAGAAAACAAGAAATAAGATTCCATTTCTCAAATATAAATAATCCTAGGAAACAAGAAAGAGTATTTCCTGATCTCTTCTGATCACAACTTCCATCACCAACGTGCTCCAGCAGAGTTTAGTTGAATTATTTCCTGCATCACAATATGCCAATCCAAAAGGTAGCTGACTGCAGGCCATTTTATTACCAATTGTAACTTACCACAAAGCAGTAATGTATTCTGCTTCATGACACAGTTAAGCAATATTCCAAGGGGAAAGGGTAGAAGACTGTGGTCCATTTTCGGACAACAATGAGACTACTCCCTTAAAAAAGTAAGAATACTGTGGAAATGACAATATAAGAATGTTAAACTTTGAATTTGTTCCAAAGGATGCACTAAAGCTAAGAAAAGGAGCATTCATAATACAGTTCATTGGGGTTGATCAGCTGTCAAGGAATCCTTCCACTACTTTCCCAATACATTCCAAAAGAAAAGGATGTGTATGTGTGTTGATCTGTCAAAAAATTAATACTTTTATAAATTATTATTTTTCTTTAAAATCTTTGTTTTTTTTGATTTTTTGGCCTGTATTTTCATATTTATAGAGAGTCATAGAGATGTACAGCACAGAAATAGACCCTTCGATCCAACTTGTCCACGCCGACCTGATATCCTAAATTAATCTAGTCCCATTTGCCAGCATTTGGTCCGTATCTCTCTTAAACCTTTCCTATTCATATACCTATCCAGATGCCTTTTAAATGCTGTAATTATACCGGCCAACACCACTTCCTCTGGCAGCTCATTTCATATACACACCACGCTCTGCATGAAAAAGTTGCCCTTTAGGTCCCTCTTAAATCATTCGGTTCTACCATAATCCTATGCCCTCTAATTTTGGACTCCCCGACCCTGGGGAAGAGACCTTGTCTATTTATCCTATCCATGCCCCTCATGATTTTATAAACCTCTATAAGGTCACCTCTCAGCCTCCGATGCTCCAGGGAAAATAGTCCCAGCCTATTCAGCCTCTCCCTATAGTTCAAACCCTCCAACCCTGGCAACATCCTTGTAAATCTTTTCTGAACTCTTTCAAGTTTCACAACATCATTCTGATAGCAGAGACACCAGAATTGCATGCAGTATTCCAAAAGTGGCTTAACCAATGTCCTGTACAATCGCAACATGACTTCCCACCTCCTGTACTCAATGCACTGACCAAACAGCAAGCATATTCCTGCAATCTGCTGTTGGTGATGCAATTAGTAACTGATTCTTGTAAGAAGACAACCTTCTTTTGATAGGTTTCCAGTTAATGGATTGCACGGCTGCATTTAAAATGGAAATATATCAGAGATTGTCACACATCACCTGGTTGTGATACACTCAGGCATTACATTTCCAATTTGACTCCAGTGTTAAATTGGCATTATTTTGCATTTGCCAGAAAGCAACAGGAATTATCTGACATGAGTATTTTCCTGCAATGAGCAGATAGGACATGTGAAAACCAAGTGATAAAATGTACTGATTATAGCTGTGAAAGAGATGTGACGTGGTTGTGAAATGAAATATCTGCGAAGTGACTGGACTCTGAGCCTCTGAATTGGCATCAGGCTAGTCAAACCAACAGAAAAGAAGCTCTAGAACCAGACACACACATACTTCTAAAGAAGAAAAACCTTCCAGCAATGATTAGAAGGGGACCCATCGTTCCAGTACTTAACCTCATTTTTATGCTCATGTAATTCCAGCAACAGACACTGAATAATGAACAGAAATACTAACCCCTGGCTTGGGAATGCTGAGACTAATTATGGTTTCCCCACAACTACTTCAGCTAAGATCAGCCAACTCAACACAGAGGGAATAGCTGGTCTGGTACGTGGCTGAGTGCCACACCATGTTCTCTGTTATTGTGCCACCTGGGAACTAAAGAAAATTAATATGCAATGATAATTCCCATCAACAAGTGATGGTTTACAGTAACTTTCAGATTACAACCTTCAGTTGACTGCCCAAAGGTGTATTGATGTTAAAAGATGAGATAAAGTTGCCATAGTCCTATGGACCATAGGGCTGCTCTCTTATTACAGAGAGCTAACTGGTGGTGGTTTAGCCTGCGGGTCACCATGCCTCAGGTGAGGGGAGAGGTTGAGAAGGAGAGTCCTTTATGGTAACCTCAGCTGGTGCAGAAATTGAACCCATGTTGTTGGTATTACTTAGCGTTGCAAACCAATCATTCAGCCAACAGAGCAAACTTACCCCTTTGTTGTGATGGTTTTAAATTAGAAATGTTGTAGGAAATAAGGACTTGTCGGTGACAAAGAAAAGAATGTCCTTATTTAAATAACCGTCTTCACTGCTCCCCATGATAACATGCACATGAAATCCTACAAGTATCGTGTTCAGCTATGTTGGAAAGCATGTGCCTTTTCTGTATTATTATGATGTGCAAGTTGTTTATCATGATATTTGAACTTGGAAGTAGAGAGATAAGCCTGTAATTCAATCTCCCTCAGCTACCCTCATTTGTAGCTTCATGGTAACCATTACTGCCAGCAGAAAAAGTCAATTTTCTTTCATTCCCAGGTGGCACAATAGCATAGCACATGGTGTGGCACTCAGCCACGTACCAAACCAGCTCTTCCCTCTGTGTTGAGTTGGCTGATCTTAGCTGAAGTAGTTGTGGGGAAACCATAATTAGTCTCAGTGTTCCCAAGCCAGGAGTTAGTATTTCTGTCCATTATTCAGTGTCTGTTGCTGGAATTATATGAGTATAAAAATGAGGTTAAGTACTGCAGTGAAGGGTCCCCTTCTAATCATTGCTGGAAGGTTTTTCTTCTTTAGAAGTATGTGTTTATCTGGTTCTAGAGCTTATTTTCTGTTGGCTTGACTAGCCTGATGCCAATTCAAAGGCTCAGAGTCCAGTCGCTTCACAGATACTTCATTTCACAATCACGTCACATTTCTTTCACAGCTATAATCAGTACATTTTATCACTTGGTTTTCACATGCCCTATCTGCTCATTGCAGGAAAATACTCATGTCAGATAATTCCTGTTGCTTTCTGGCGAATGCAAAATAATGTCAATTTAACACTGGAGTCAAATTGGAAATGTGATGCCTAAGTGTATCACAACCAGGTGATGTGTGACAATCTCTGATATATTTCCATTTTAAATGCAGATGTGCAATCCACAAACTGGGAACATATCAATAAAAGCTTGTCTTCTTACAAGAATCAGTTACTAATTGCATCACCAACAGCAGATTACAGTTATAATGTGTTATGAAGTTTCATTGGACTGACAAAAGTCGTGATTTCTGGACTCTTGTTGGCAAACCATGCAGGACAAGTTGAGCACTTTAATCCTTGAAGGAACAAAAGCAACTTCTTCCCAAGGTAATATACTGTCGTTATCCGTTGGTGCTTATCTCCAATAGCCTTGCCCCACCCCCATAGTTTATTGTTTCCTCTCTAACTTTATGAGATGTAAGAATAATTGTGATTAGCCACTATGTTACAACAACATCTTTGAAAGGTATAGATATTCTAAATTATTCACAACACTGAGAATTTGTGAGATTCCATGAATGCATAAGTTAGTATTTACTAAATGTAAATGTTTGGATTATAATATATAGATTGTACAATGATTGAACATACTGTGCCGTGACAGTTTTGAATAGTCCTTGATATTTCTCTCCTTGACCATCTTCCACCTTCTCCTTTCCTACCCGCTGACTTGCAGCTGTCTGATACTCATATACTGTTGCTACCTGCCATCATCTGTCAATCTCCTTTCTCATTGCCTTACACACCAGCTGCTGCACTAAGACATGTCTTTATCTGGAACACAGTTATTTCTCCATACAGCCACCATTAAAAGGGAATGGGGGCCCAGTTTAACCTCTGCTCTGATTCATTGAATTTATCTAAACAAAAAGTCATGTGAAATCAACAGAAAGCTAAGGCTGAAAAGATCAGGTCCTGACTAAACACATATTAATTTGTTTTGTTTACTGAAATAGAAAATCTTTTAGCAATAAAAAACATTCTGGAATGTTTACAATCAAGTAGGTACATCCTTTGGGATCATAAATTTCCTTGATAACTTGCAAGACATACCAGCAGTCTGCATAATTGAATTCATAAAACAGCATGCAGAAAGCAAGATTGATGAAATTAATTGTAATTTCTGATCATGAACGTTATTTTTGCTAAAATATGCCCACAGTCTACAAAATTCAATAGAGTTTAAACCGATCACTTTAAACAGTTTAGTTATGGTTTTCACTGCAATATGCCAAATTCTGATATCATAGAAATCCATTTTCTAACAATATACATGGAGCGTGCTGTGCTTCCCATCCACCACTGGTTTCAAGGTAACAGCTGTCACAAAGACATTCATAGCACTCACTGTTTTACTTTCTAAACTTTCTGCCACAGCTTAGCTCAGTTCAAGCCTACGAAACTCCAAAAGGAGTTTGTTTCCATCGAAAATGGAAATGCAGTCTGTTTGTACCCTTGGTTTGTTTCTTCCACATGGTTACATTGATGAGACCATTCACACCTACACCGTTCCACACATAATATCAGCTCTACTCTCATTTGCTCATCATGGTAGACTAGATAGCTGACAAGGATCTTTTCCCAACTCTTGCACTTCTGCAGAATTATACATTTATCTGAGGTAGCAAAATTCATTTTAGAATAAATTTCTACTTAGTAATTCTCTAATACCCTCTATTTGAAACTTTGCTAATTGAAACACAAGTGTAAAAATCAAAATAATAGCCAAATAATCATTTCAATTAAATCCACGCTGCATTATCTGAAAATTCAACCCCATTATACAGGGTCAATTTTCACAACTTGTGTTGAGTAGTTCAGAATGATAAAGACCAGTTTCTCCACTGAAAATCAAATTTATTTTCACCTTTAATGATGCTAAGATGTTTAATAGCCATCCATTAATTTTATTGACGATGATCTGGCAATTTATTTTCTACAAACACACGATGCAATGATGCAAATATCTTCTACATGCCAACGGTTATCCTGGTCTTTCAGTGGCAGGAATTTTATCAGGCCTTTGGAGCGTTTGCCACCAAGCAGAGAACCAGTGGGGAACCCCTTCTTACTTCCAAACAGGACGTCTGATAGAATCGAGTGCCGTTTAGACAGTCAGTTAGACACCATTTGGCTTTCCCTGTGATTCCCAGCTAAAGTCATACTTGCCAAGAGCTGATGGTTAATCAGAGTCCGGCAGCTCCTTATGCCATCAGGACCAGAGTGAAAGCAGGATGGAGTCCTTGAGTGGGAGCCACTAGAGGGGACTAGAGGCAAGGGCAGGAGGGTGAGTTTCAGCAGATATATCCCTACTTGATTGGACACTGAGTGCCTGATACCAAGGAACAACCCCGGGCTGAGTAGCCTTCCGAGAATGTGGCAAAGCTGGGAAGCCTTTATCTAATTCCTGGCACTAAACTAACATGTACTTGGAAATGGGTGTCACTTTGTGCATTAATGAGCCTCAATGACATCCTGCCATCAAGGACAGCAGATCCTTGATGTATCAACTCCTTCTATCCTTTCTACGTCAGAGGAGGATTTCCCATTGTCAGGAAACTGATACAGGCACTCTCCCATGATTAAATGGGTTGGGCGCCATATTTTCAACCACAACAGACTGCATTAAAACCAGGCCAATGTCACCATGATAAAAAGTATGTTTTCTGCTACTTTGTCCCTTTGACAAACAAGAGAGTGCCCTTCAACTGCAATGATGATTTACATTAATATTCCAAAAAATTGACTCAGCAATTAAACTATAATGAGCATATACAATATCCTGAGAAACACGCTGGTCATTTTAAAGATGACGGCACAGCTTTTAGGCACTTTTTTTTCAGACTATTTTTAATTCTCCATTTCAATAAAACACAAGTCAACATTGTTCTTGCTATTAGTAGAAAACACCAGAAGGTTTTCAATGTGTCACTGAAGTATTTAATTACAAAAAGCCATCTAGATTGGACTAAAGCAATTAACTGGCTTGCATTTTCACCATTGACAGTTGGTGAATGAGGATTATATATTGGTGAGCGAGGTATATTTTTGGGGCAGTCGTTCTTAACATACTTTATTTAATGCAGCTAGTGTCAGCAATCAGAAGTGGCGTGAATATAAAATTGAAGAGGGAGAAATAGATTGATATTTGCAATTAAAACACTGTAATTTGCATACCCATAAATGTTTACTGTTGTGATTAAAAGATATTACAAATGTGTTGCATACTTTTAATCATATCAAACAAGATACTTCTAAGTAGCTTTATTGATAAAAGTGATAACTAAATCATAACCTATATATTTCTGGTATGAGAAAACATAACAGTCCAAAATTAGCAAACAAGTAGCAACCACTGCTAAATTCCCCATTTGATGTTGACAATACATTGTCCTGGAAGTTGCTGAATGTGTGAGATGGAAAGTATCTAGGATTGGAATGAGGGCAAGAACTGCATCTTCCTAACCAAACAGATTGAAGCAGTGTGACATGGATAATCTGAGTGCATTCCAAATTCCACATTCCCGTTAATCCATGATAGCTTTTGATTCGTTTGCCTAATTAGATTTAAAGTGATCTGCAAAAGAAGCAAGGCTGAAGTGAAGGAAAACATTTTCCCTCAGCAAGCAATTGGGTATCAAACATACTGTGAGTAGCGCAGGAAGGTTTAATTGAGGGATTCAAATGGGCTTTAGATGATTATTAAGATAAAAAGAAAAGTGCAAGGATCTGGGGAGAAAAAGCAGGAGATTGGCACTTGGCAATGATGCCCATTTAATGAGCCAGTGCAGGGATGATGGGCCAAATGGCCTCCTTTCATGCCATGACACTTTTGTGATATTGTAGAATACACTTACCCTGCCTCCTTCACATGCTGAAACAGAGAGTTCCAAAGTCACAAAACTTCCTCAGAGAAAAACAAACGCCATAGTGTCATAAAAGGGCAACTCCTAATATTAAACCAATGCCCCCTAGTTCTGGACTCACCCACAGAATTAAGCATCATTTCCACATCTACCTTGATCCAACCATAAGCATCAACAAAATCATCCCATGCTGTTCTATACTACAATGAGAACAAGTTTAACCTGTCTGAGCTTTCCTCATAAGACAACCTGCTCTATCTGAGTATTAATCCAGTAAATCTCCTCTGAACAGCCTCCAATACATTTACATCCTTCTTTAAATTAGGAGCCCAAAACTGCACGCAGTATTTGAGATGCCCTGTACACTGATGATTAATATCCTTAATGTTCAATCTCTCTCAATGAACTGAATCCTTCATTTTACTTGGCTAATTTGCATTGCATCTGAGATTGATTCTCGCCACATGGCAGAGGGAGCATAAAATAATTTCTTCCCTACATCAGCCTTGCATTCACTGCCCAGAACCTTTTTGCTATGTCCACTAGACCTGTGCCATCAGCTAATGGAAACAGCTTTACTTTGTCTGACTTATCTAAACTCAGACTAACCTTAAGAACATTTATCAAATCTTCCCTGACCTACAAGGAGAACAGTTCCAGCTTCTCCAGCCTAACCATCATTAAAATCCCTTCTGTTTAGAATCTTTCCTGTAAATCTCCTCTGCATCCTCTCCAGGATCCTCACATCCTTCTGAAAATGTGGTGACCAGAACTGGATGTAATAGTCCACTTGTGACCTAACTAGAACACCACTTCAACATAACTTCCCTGCTTTTGAATTTGATATTTCGACTTATGAAGCCCAGTCTGTGAAATGCTTTTTTAATAGTTCTCTCAATATGTCCTGCCACTTTTAAAGAACTCTGCAGATGAACCTCTAGGAATCCTGGCCCTGGATACTCTTTAGAACACGGCCTCACACTAATCTCGCCAAATGCATCATCTTGCAGTTTGCTCCCTCTATTACTTTGCTGTGTATTCTGTTAGCCTATCTATATCCTTTTACATTCCTGTTGAGAGGAGCAGTGAGGTATCTAGTGGTGGCTAAAAGTGTAAAATGTGTCTGCATTCACTGATGCTGTTGTGATAATCCATTTCAGGTCCATGATAGCATAACATCACGTGGGGAAGAATATTATAGTCCCCTGCCAGCAGGTTTTCAGATAGGAAGGCTGGAAACATCTGCTGAGTATCACTTCCTGCTGTCCTTTTGCCTGCCGCCAACCTGCTCACTATCTTCTGTGGGGTTAGATTTATGCTTAGGATGGCCTGACTTCCCCCACCTCAACCATGGTCCCTGAAGAGGCCAACTTTTGGACATTTAAGGGCTGCTTTCTGCTAGCCTCAATTTCAAAGCTGAGGGAGGAGTTCAGGGGCAGGGAGGAAGCCCTACACGTCACCCTGCTCAGTCCCTTGGACAGGAAGGATGGGATAAGGGGGCACTTTGCCCACTGCTGCCCTTCAAACAGCAGTTGCAGTGTAGCCAATTGGGAAGACATTGATATTGCAAATGCAGCTTTAAGACTGCATCAACTTTGGGTCTCCTGTAGTTTGTAGATTCTTGGAACTCAAGAAACCAGACCATTATCTGAAGCAGTGCAAATGCTCAATGTGTCATCCATGTTGCAGCCTGGAATTTGGAGTTGGTACTCATTGTAAGGTCAAGTTGGAAAGGAGAGAAAGAAAGTCTGGAAGATTTGTTTAGCAGGAAAGAAAGAAATCTACAGTGATCCTCAAGGAAAGGTCTGTATGACACCCTTTATTGTAGTTGTTGGAGTTTCTGGTTTGAAATCATAGCAGCAGGCTCTTCAGAATCAAGGGTGTTTTCTGATGTTTGAAGCCACTGCCCAGGAGTCAAAAGGAGGCTGTGTTTGACTTTTGGAAACATCAGTCATGTGGTTAAAGGAAAGTTACAACATTGCTTAGCCAGAAGTGAATGGAAGGGTGATCACAAAACATTATACAATGGATAATTGCTGACACAATGAAGAGAAATCAGAGTGAAAAAGAACTCTGATGTACACTTTGTATTCATCCCAGAAAAAAATGGATGAACCTCCAGGATTTTCTGAGATGAAAAGACTCTTGGAGGTGGTTCTAGGTGGGGGTGGTGTTGTCAAAGTTACTTAAAATTGAAGTTATAGCATAAGCTTTATAAGCTTTAATCTTAAATTAATAGTGGTTCTATTGTTTTATTCATTTTGCTACCAATAAAGTTCGGTTTTGTTTAAAAGCATTAAATCTTATGGTACAGTTCAGTTGATTAATTTCTGATATTTTCGTTACAGATTAACAGCCTTGAACAGGATTGTTACAGATCTCAGTACTCACATCTGAAATGGGAAGATTTCTCATGGTGCAGATAACACAAGAGATTTAAATGATGGGAATAAAAGGGTAAGGCTGAGGAGGGAAGATCAAGGTGAAGCAACTGTTAGTAAAATGAGAGCCAAAGATACAGAGAATCAAAACAATTATTTATTTCCTTCGAAAGAATACATTGAAAAATTCTGGAATTTCTGAAATAAATGTTATTGAGTCAAATGATACAAGTCAGTATATATGTAAAATATCGGCACATCAAAATATTAGCACATCAAATCAGCTCTCATGCTCATAAATGAAAGTGGCAGATATCAAAATGCCCTTCTTCACACACACAAAGGATATCAGAAATATAAAATTCCCTTCCCAAAAAGTAATTGAGTTTGGTTCAATTGAGAATTGCAAAACAAGCCAAGAAAATGGAGTTAAGTTATGGATCAGTCGTTACCTAATTGTAGAACGGCCCAAGAGGTTGGATGTATTATTTTCTATGTTGCTTCTTAAGTAAATATGAAAATGCAATCGTGAAGGGAAAAGCAGAATGTACTCAAGCTGGTTGAATAATGAAAACAATATTCCTTTCTACAATAAAATGCTGATCAGCTGCTGACGAATGATAAATCGAAACACAATGTGTGCACTCAGAGTTAGGCAAGACAACTGACAGAATGGACTGAATCTTAATTTTTCTTAGCAGAGTGTCAGTTTCATCAAATTTCTTGGATTTTTTTTTTGCTGTGAGGCCTAGTGAGACCACCCACTGTATTTTCTCTAATTCACCTCTTTAATTAACTACTGCTTCCCTATGGCACCCTTGTCACCCGATTCTAACCCCATCTTACCACACATTGGTCCTGCAAGAACTCACTGCTTAACAGATATCAGTCAAAAGAGCATTATCCCTAGCACCCTACTATCTTTAAAAAGCTCTTGTGTAACCAGACAAGCATTGGAGAAATAATCTTGCATCTCACCAGCAAAGTAATGCACAGCAGATGCAAAGCCATGCTGCTCACAATACATAGCCAGGGGGGTTGTGCAATGGTGTCGTGAGTTGTGGAATGGATAGCCCTTGTCCCCTAGCAACCAGTCTCGTAAGATACCTGGACCTACAAATGCACCAGTTACATGAGAGTGCTCCAGAATGCAGGAGCCATGACAACTGCCAGGGAATGGTAAGGGAAGTTATAGAGGACCTGAACATTGATCGAATGGAACTCCTTCCTGTTGATGAATTTGCAGCGTTGCGATGTGACCATCTCAGTGTGATGTGTGTCCATTCGATGTCACCCTTCAGCTGAGGAAACCCAGCCGTGTTCCTGAATCTTACTGCCCGACTGCAGTACCGACCTTGTCATTGGGAAAGGCAATGAACTGCTGCAGTTTTTTACAGATAGCATCAGTCACTGTCCTGATGGATGAGTGAGAGCACGACTGAGAGATCCCACACAGGTCACCTGTCCCTCCCTGAAGGGAGCCAGTCACGTTGGAGTTTGACAAAGCTGTCACCTTGACAACCACTGGGAGAGGATGGCACCTCCCCCACCACCCCTCAAAACCCCGCAGTTCTCAGGTCTTGCTCCATCATAGCTCCATCACTGTGTCATTGGACATGCGGAGACTCACCCACCCTCAGGAAATGGAGTCATGGTAAAGAACTTTCATTCTCCTGCGGACCACAGCATCCTGATGGCCCTCCAACTGTCACCTCATCTTGAGTTGCTGCTGCTGCTCCTGGGTCATTGGTTCTGGTTCTTCTGAATCACCTTTGCCTTTTCAGAAAGGCAGCCTCAACAAGCAATATCCTGCCACCAGCTGGGTGCATGACACTAACTGGAATTGACCTCTGTTGCGAACACAAAAAGCAAAGCTGGTTGTCAGGTATCAGAATCGTCAGTGAGAACATTCTCTGGGGATGAGGGCTGCACAAAATACTCCATACACAGTGATATGTAGCTAGTAATGGACACTGTCAGCACCGGGCTCCACCAGGTCACCAAGTGTCCCCTCAGAGCCCCCAGATCCCCTTTTAACATCACACTAGCCTGATAGCCCATTTCCACCCATCTCCTCATGTGGAGACACACCCACATTGAACTGTCATCCGTACCCCCGATCCCACCTTTACACCTTGATGGTGCCTATGCTAGTCTTCTCTGCAGCCTCTGTGGAGGACATGGTGATGGTTCCTGTCAACAAGCCCCCTTCTGTAGCCTACTATATATTCAGATAGCCCTCCCTTGTATCTTGACTTTCCCCTGTTACCATCCGTGTCCCTACCTAAATACACGCCTCTGTTTTACCCTCAAACCTTGACAGCCCACTCTCTTTTGGCAGACCCCCTTTCCCCTTTGGGCTCTTAAAGCCCCCTGCTGCACCCCCTCAAAAGTTAATGGCTGGACCCCCAGCACTGAACTTGCCCCAGACCACTGACCAACTTTAATGAGCAGTCACTGGACAAGACTGACCTGACCTCTGTTTTAGCAGCTCTTGGACTGACTGGCCGCTTGTACTGATCCTACAGGACTGACCATTGCCCATTCCCTGGGCAGTAGTCAGACAGATCCCCTGAAAATGGCTGGCCAGCCAAGCAGATAGCTGTCTGTGGCCAACCCCCTGGTCTGTGCCCAGACTTTGCCTGTGACTGATGGCACCAGGATCCTATGACTGACGCGGCCACCAACTTCACCTCACCCACCCCTCAAATGGACTGAGAACTATCCCCCACATATTTCCACATGGTTATTTTGTTGAATAAATGTGCAGTGTATTTTGCCACACAGGCACCTGGCACATACTGTGATGTTAGGTTGAAATCTCAGTGCACTGCTCTGCAAGGTCTCCCACACCTTACATACCAATCTCAGACAGATCCCTAATGACAATCATGACAAGCAGCCTGCCTGTATGTCTGTGCAAATGAGCACATCAATATGGCAATAATGATAACCTTTAGGCTATGGCTCAAGCATCAATGCACTAAAAGGCATGGTAAGGCATTTTTGCTGCAGCAGCGGGAGCAGTGAGAGCGAGGACCAGGGGGCTGCCGGGAAGGTAACTTAATCATTTAAAAGCTTACCTCGTGGGATCAGCGGCCTCCATTTTTGCAGCAGCAGCAGGAGCAGTGAGAGCGAAGACCAGGGGCTGCCGGGGAGGTAAGTTAATCCTTTAAAAACTTACCTCGTGAATAGGCAGAGCGCACGCTGAGCAGGAGCGGACACGGGACGGCTGAGTAAGTGAGGTAATATATTTGGGGGTTGCTTTACCCAAAACACTACTTAGGTAGTGTATCCCACCCGTCCTCCTCCTCTAACCAAAAAAAAAGGTTCTGAGCGCCGATTTGGTAAGGTTACTAGTTTTATTTTCAGAATTCAGAACAGTGGGAATGGATGTTAGGGCAGTTGCATGCTCCTCCTGTAGAATGTGGGAGGTAAGGGTCACCACTAGTGTCCCCACTGACTTCATCTGCGGGAAGTGCACCCAACTCCAGCTCCTCGGAAACCGCGTTAGGGAACTGGAGCTGGAGCTGGATGAACTTCGGATCATTCGGGAGGCTGAGGGGGTAATTGAGAGGAGTTACAGGGAGGTAGTCACACCTCAGGTACAGGAAAAAGGGTTATAGTCAGGGGACGGAAAGGGAACAGGCAGACAGTGCAGGGATCCCCTGTGGCCGTTCCCCTCAATAACAAGTACACCGTTTTGGATACTGTTGTGGGGGGGGAACTTATCAGGGGTAAGCCATGGGGTACAGGCCTCTGGCACAGAGTCTGTCCCTGTTGCTCAGAAGGGAAGGGGGGAGAGGAGGAGAGCATTAGTCATTGGGGACTCCATAGTTAGGGGGACAGATAGGAGATTCTGTGGGAATGAGAGAGACTCGCGGTTGGTGTGTTGCCTCCCAGGTGCCAGGGTCCGTGATGTCTCGGATCGTGTTTTCGGGATCCTTAAGGGGGAGGGGGAGCAACCCCAAGTTGTGGTCCACATAGGCACCAACGACATAGGTAGGAAAAGGGATGGGGATGTAAGGCAGAAATTCAAGGGGCTAGGGTGGAAGCTTAGAGCTAGAACGAACAGAGTTGTTATCTCTGGTTTGTTACCTGTGCCACGTGCTAGCGAGGCGAGGAATAGGGAGAGAGAGCAGTTGAACACGTGGCTACAGGGATGGTGCAGGAGGGAGGGATTCAGATAGCTGGATAATTGAGGCTCATTCTGGGGTAGGTGGGACCTCTACAAACGGGATGGTCTACACCTGAACCAGAGGGGTACCAATATCCTGGGGGGGATGTTTGCTAATGCTCTTAGGGAGGGTTTAAACTAATTCAGCAGGGGGATGGGAACCTGAATTGTAGCTCCAGTGTACAGGAGGTTGAGAGTAGTGAGGTCATGAATAAGGTTTCAAGGTCACAGGAGTGTACTAGCAGGCAGGAAGATGGTTTGAAGTGTGTCTACTTCAACGCCAGGAGCATCCGGAATAAGGTGGGTGAACTTGCAGCATGGGTTGGTACCTGGGACTTCGATGTTGTGGCCATTTCGGAGACATGGATAGAGCAGGGACAGGAATGGTTGTTGCAGGTTCCGGGGTTTAGATGTTTCAGTAAGATCAGAGAAGGTGGTAAAAGAGGGGGAGGTGTGGCATTGTTAGTGAAGGACAGTATTACGGTGGCAGAAAAGACGTTTGATGACGACTCGTCTACTGAGGTAGTATGGGCTGAGGTTAGAAACAGGAAAGGAGAGGTCACCCTGTTGGGAGTTTTCTATAGGCCTCTGAAAAGTTCCAGAAATGTAGAGGAAAGGATTGCAAAGATGATTCTGGATAGGAGCGAAAGTAACAGGGTAGTTGTTATGGGGAACTTTAACTTTCCAAATATTGACTGGAAACACTATAGTTCGAGTACTTTAGATGGGTCAGTTTTTGTCCAATGTGTGCAGGAGGGTTCCCTGACACAGTATGTAGATAGGCCAACAAGAGGCGAGGCCACATTGGATTTGGTACTGGGTAATGAACCAGGCCAGGTGTTAGATTTAGAGGTAGGTGAGCACTTTGGTGATAGTGACCACAATTCTGTTACATTTACTTTAGCAATGGAAAGGGATAGGTATATACCGCAGGGCAAGAGTTACACCTGGGCGAAAGGCAATTATGAGGCGATTAGGCAAGATTTAGGATGCATAGGATGGAGAAGGGACTGGGCACAATTGAAATGTGGAGCTTGTTCAAGGAACAGCTACTGCGTGTCCTTGATAAGTATGTACCTGTCAGGCAGGGAGCAAGTGGTCGAGCGAGGGAACCGTGGTTTACTAAAGAAGTTGAATCTCTTGTCAAGAGGAAAAAGGAGGCTTATGTAAAGATGAGGCGTGAAGGCTCAGTTAGGGCACTTGAGAGTTACAAGTTAGCCAGGAAGGACCTAAAGAGAGAGTTAAGAAGAGCCAGGAGGGGACATGAGAAGTCTTTAGCAGGTAGGATCAAGGAAAACCCTAAAGCTTTCTATAGGTATGTCAGGAATCAAAGAATGACTAGAGTAAGATTAGGGCCAGTCAAGGACAGTAGTGGGAAGTTGTGCGTGGAGTCTGAAGAGATAGGAGAGGCGCTAAATGAATATTTTTCATCAGTATTCACACAGGAAAAAGACAATGTTGTCGAGGAGAATACTGAGATACAGTCTATTAGACTAGACGGGGTTGAGCTTCATAAGGAGGAGGTGTTAGCAATTCTGGTAAGTGTGAAAATAGATAAGTCCCCTGGGCCGGATGGGATTTATCCTAGGATTCTCTGGGAAGCTAGGGAGGAGATCGCAGAGCCTTTGGCTTTGATCTTTATGTTGTCATTGTCTACAGGAATAGTGCCAGAAGGCTGGAGGATAGCAAATGTTGTCCCCTTGTTTAAGAAGGGGAGTAGAGACAACCCTGGTAATTATAGACCAGTGAGCCTTACTTCGGTTGTGGGTAAAGTTTGGAAAGGATTATAAAAGATAGGATTTATAATCATCTAGAAAGGAATAATTTGATTAGGGATAGTCAACACAGTTTTGTGAAGGGTAGGTCGTGCCTCACAAACTTTATTGAGTTCTTTGAGAAGGTGACCAAACAGGTGGATGAGGGTAAAGCGGTTGATGTGGTGTATTTGGATTTCAGTAAAGCGTTTGATAAGGTTCCCCATGGTAGGCTATTACAGAAAATACAGAGGAATGGGATTGAGGGTGATTTAGCGGTTTGGATCAGAAATTGGCTAGCTGTAAGAAGACAGAGGGTGGTGGTTGATGGGAAATGTTCATCCTGGAGTTCAGTTACTAGTGGTGTACTGCAAGGATCTGTTTTGGGGCCACTGCTGTTTGTCATTTTTATAAATGACCTGGATGAGGGCGTAGAAGGATGGGTTAGTAAATTTGCAGATGACACTAAAGTC
>NC_063354.1:19007569-19037616 GCF_021869965.1 Rhincodon typus | reverse complement strand
CTGAAGGAGGGTCCCAATCCGAAATGTCAGCTTTCCTGCTCTTCTGATGCTGCCTGGCCTGCTGTGTTCCTCCAGCTCCACACTGTGTTATCTCTGACTCCAACATCGGCAGTTCTTACTATCTCCATTCTATTGCTGATGGCGTCAAAACATGAGGGCAGTACTGGAAGCTAAATGTTATATAAGGTAACGATTCAGAAAGTGTTAATATGGCAGACCGCATTAAGCTTCAACAAAATTGATAGTGGTCATATGTATTTATTTGAGGAAATTGACAAAGTTATTCTGTATTCCAAAGAAGACAGATGTGTCACCTGTTTCCCATGTGTCTGAGAAACAACGTCTAATGCAACTTGCACTTAACTATAATGGTGCAATAATCTACATCTTGTTAAAAGGAGAGCCTCTTCTTGTGAAGACTCACTAATGGTAGATCTTCAAGCACTGTCAGAGGCTATGGCACAGTGGTATCGATGTTGAACTAATAACTCTCTGGGCACCCAGATTCAATACCCACTGCCATGATGGAATTTTATGTCCATCAAGGATACAGTTGTCTGAGTGGGGAATCAAAGGGCCCTCAGGAAAAAAAAATAAAGTCAGTTGCAATTAGAGGTCAACTCTCCAGTGGTTGAAGTCCAACCTGGTCCAAAGGAAAATAGTTATCATGAGTGCAGGTCAGTTTTTTCAGCTCAAGGGCATTACCACAGAAATTTCTCAGAGTAGTGTCCTGGGCCCAATCATCTTTAACTACTTCATCAATGACCTTCCCTCTACCATAAGGGTCCAGAAGTGGGGATGCTCCCTGATTGTTGTGCAATGTTTAGCACCATTCACAGCTCCTCAAATACTGAAGCAGTCCATGTCCAAATGCAGCAAGACCTGTACAAAATTCAGTCTTGGGCTGACAAGTGGCAAGTAATATCTATTCCACACAAACAGCGGGCAATGATCATCTCCAAAAAGAGGGAGTCTAACCATTATCCCTTGATATGCAATGAACATCCCACTATCAACATCCTGGAGATTACAATTGATCAGAAACTGAACTAAAGAGAACTAGCTATTCGAATACAGCAACTACAAGAACATTTAAGAAGTTGGGATTCTTGCAGAGATGATTCTCTGCACAAGTCAGGAGCATGATAGAATACTCTCCATTTGTCTGAATGGGTGAAGGTCCAACAACACTCAAGAAGCTTAACACCATCCAGAAGAAAGCAGGTCATTTGATTGGCACCACATCCACAAACATTCGGTAACAACAATTGGTAGCAGCAATGTGTACCGTCTACAAGATGTACTCCTGAAATTAAACAAGCTTCCTTAGACAGCACTTTCCAAATCCACAACACCTACCATCTAGAAGGACAAGAACAGCAAATACATGCCAACTACAAGTATCCTTTGAGGCCATTTGCCATTGTGACCTGGAAATATACAAAGCTTTTCCATCATTGTTGTTGGATCAAAATCCTGGTACTCTCTCCATGATAACACTATGGGTCTATCTATATTAATGGGCTGTAGCGGTTCAGGAAGGCATGTCACGACCACCTCCTGAAGTTAACTAAAAATGGGCAATAAATGCTGGCCCGGCTGGTGAAGCTGATATCCCATGAATTGAATAAACAAAGAAACAAATAGGCGTTAGACACAGACAAGAAAGAGAAATGGTGACAGCATCCTTCTACCCACAGCCACCACAGTAGACATGTTTAAAACACATTCTGGGCATTGCTCGGACTCTCCCCATAGATTCTGAAGGTAGATAAGTCCCCAGGGCCCAATGGTATCCACTCCAGATTATTGAGAGAGGCAAGAGAGGAGATTGTTGGGACCTTGATCAAGATCTTTGCATCCTTGCTAGCCACTGGAGAGGTCTTGGAGAACTGACGAGTAGCTAATATTATTCCTCTGTTCAAGAAGGGAAATAGTGATAATCCAGGAAACTGCAGACTGGTGAGTCTCTTCCAACCAATCGGTGGTTGGGAAGCTAGTGGAGAGAATTCTTAGGGATAGGATTTATACGCTTTTGGAAAAGCATGGCTTAATTATGGACAGTCAACATGGCTTTGTGTGGGACAGGTCATGTCTTACTAACCGGTTTGAATTTTTCGAGAAGGAAACGAAAGTGATCAATGAGGTAGAGCAGTGGATGTTGTCTAGATGGATTTTAGTAAGGATTTTGACAAGGCCCCTTGAGGTAGGCTCATCCAGAAGATTAAGGTGTATGGGATCCACAGTAACCTGGCCACTTAGATTCAGAATTGGCTTGCCCATAGAAGGCACGGGGTGGTCGCGGAAGAGTGTTTTTCTGGCTGGAGGTTGATGACTAGTGGTGTTCGACAGGTATCTGTACTGGGACCTCTGCTGTTTGTGATACATATAATAACTTGGATGAAAATGTGGATGGGTGGGTTAGTAAGTTTTCAGACAATACAAAGATTACTGGAGTTGTCGATGGTGTGGAAGGTTGTCAAAGGATACCGTGGGATATAGATCAGTTGCAGTTATGGGCGAAGAAATGGCAGATGAAGTTTAATGCTGCACTTTGGGAGATCAAATGTTAAGGAAATTTCTACAGTTAATTGCAGGACCCTGAACAGCATTGATGTGCAGAGGGATCTTGGGGTTCAAGTCCACAACTCCCTGAAAGTGCCGACGCAAATGGATAGGGTGGTAAAAATGGTGTCTGGCATTGGCACAGGTGTAGCCAAACGGTTCTGTTCAGATTTGGTTAAATGTAGTTAAGAGAAGACTCAACACCATGAATTTACATGGATATGAACATTTATTGATTAATTATAAAAAAATGGAAAAGAAGAGGAAAATAAAAGACTGAACTATGAACATCTATTAGGTAATAAAAAAAGATGAAAAAGGAAGGAAAAGAAAGCAATGAGCCTCCCGCCTTCCTGCCCATCGGGGACTCCTCAATCGACAGTTAGTCTGGAGGCTTAAGTTTGTTCCCGGCATAGTTGGTGATTCCAAGTCTGAGGTGAAGTCCCATGACTTAGAATGAAACTCTCTCTCTTATGCAGTGTAACAAACAGCAAGGCAATTACAGAAAAACACATAGATTGCGCCGTCTTCGGCATGTACAGAAATGTTCACAGGACTCATTCAAGATCATGCAACTGTCGAATATCATTAACACATTTAGCCCTTCAGTCCATCCTATACTGGCATGTTTGCCTTTATTGGTTGGGGAGTTGAGTACAAGATGTCATGTTGCAGCTTTATGAGACTTCGGTTAGGCCTCACTTAGAGTATTGTGTTCAATTCTGGTTGCCACATTATAGGAAGGATATGGAGGTTTTGGAGAGAGTGCAGAAGAGGTTTACCAGGATGCTGCCTGGATTAGATAGTATCAGCTATAAGGAGAGGCTAGAAAAACTCAGGTTGTTTTCTCTGGAGCAGTGCAGGCTGAGGGGAGACTTGATAGAAGTCTGTAAAATTATGAGATGCATAGATAATGTTGACGGTCAGAATCTTTTTCCCAGAGGTGAAATGTCTAATACTAGGGGGCATGGATTGGAGAGGGGGCAAGTTCAAAGGAGATGTGAGGGCAAGTTTTTGTACACAGAGAGTGGTGGAAATCTGGAATCCGCTGCTAGGGATGGTGGTAAATGCAGATACGATAGGGTCGTTTAAGGGACTTTTAGATGAGCACATGAATATGCAAGGAATGGAAGGACATAGACCAAGGGCAGGCAGAATTAATTAATTTAATTTGGTGTCATGTTCGAGCCCATTCCTGTGCTGTACTGCTCTATGTTCTATCTTCTATGATATTGGTCACATTGACCTTGTGAACCACTGTCAGCCTGTGATATGATTGTGCTTCAAATCACATTGTAGCACATCCACAATTTTCACTTCTCAAAAACAGCGTGCATTCGGCTAAACTAAGCGAAGCACACTTTCATTTGTGTTTGAAAATGGGAGGCGAAAGCCCTCCTGTGCAGTAATCTCAATGGCCTGGCATTGCTGCGTTGCTCTTCATTTTCTTACACAAAATACAGTCCGAAGGTGGATTGCCTAGTTAGGACCATCACGTGTGTAACAAATCAATGGCAATACCACAGAAATTGACACAGAAGGTCCTAACCAACTATATACAGAGAGGAAGCTACTTAAAAGTACTAAACAATCAAAAAAATAAAATTTAAACAATTTTATTGGACTGTTACAATCCACTTCCATTAGCAGAACTGTTTCTTACAATGATAGCTGCCTACGCAAATGGGCAGGTGAGTGAACTGTCTAGTCCTGGGAAATTATGTAGTCTACAAAATGATGTCAATTTGGGCTTTTTTTGGACAGATTCTCTAGAAAATTGGCAGATAATTCTGGTATCATTGTAAAGGGTTTGCAAAAATGCAGTATTTGAAGAAATGAAAAGAGTAGGAATAAAATAAAATCAATCTCCACATTGTTTTTCAATTTGACACCAACTTTCTGCCTGGTTACCAGGCATCACAGATTATAAAAGTACCCTAATCAAATGGTTTATGAGAAAAACAGCTCATGGGATTCCACAGAAATGGTGAGATGTGTGACATAGCAGAATGAAAGCGGAAACTTGGAAGCCTCTTTCAAAACTGAGATTGATAGTTATTTTTAGGTAAGACTATCATGGGATATGAAGTAAACAGTTAAATACAGTTAAGGTATTGGTCAAACCTCATCTAATTCAATGATGGAACAGCATCTAGGGGCAGAAAAGCCTGCACCTGCTCTTATATTGCTCTGACACGCCTGACAAGCAGATTCGGCTCTGAGAAATTTAAGAATATGTGATGAAGTTACTATAGGGAGAACATGTAATGGGAGTAACGTAGAAAAAGAAAGGACTACATATGCACAAAACCTATTTCAGAAGGCCCAAATAAGTTAATACAAAAATATAGTCTGTAACATAACTATAATTCTGCTAAATTTATTAAAGTAGCTGCTGTATATGAATACCACAGCACTAATTGCAATGAATAAATGATCAGAATTTGTTTATATTAATTTACTTTATTCTACAGTCAATTCTGATATGACACAATAGGTCCGTTCTTGTGCGATCTCACGTTATAAGAAAATCGTACAATAGCCGCGCCATTTAAACTAGTGGGGCCAGAATCGCGTTATAGCCAATACAGGTAAGGAAAGTACACAGTCTACAAATAGCAGTCTAAATTCTTCAATCACGGTAAAGCCAATTCACCTTGGAGAAACATGCATTATATCAGAACCGACTGTAATCTAATCCAGTCTCATTCAGGTACTGGATTCTTTTGTGTGTTTGTGTCTATGGTGAGTGGACAAGAAGTGGCAAATGGAATACAATGTGGGAAAGTGTGAGGTCATGCACTTCGGTAGGAAGAATAGAAGCATAGACTATTTTCCAAATGGGGAGAATATTCAGAAATCTGAAGTGCAAAGGGACTTGGGAGTCCTAGTCCAGGATTCTCTTCAGGTAAACTTGCAGTTTGAGTCAATAGTTAGGAAGGCAAATGCAATGTTGACATTTATTTCAGGAGGACTAGAATATAAAAGCAGGGATGTACTTCTTAGGCTTTATAAAGCTCTGGTCAGACCACATTTAGAGTATTGTGAGCAATTTTGAGCCCTATACCTCAGGAATGATGTACTGGCCCTGGAGCAGATCCAGAGGACGTTCACAAGATTGATCCCAGGAATGAAAGGCTTAACATTTGAGGAGCGTTTGAGGACCCTTGTTCTATACTCGATGGAGTTTAAAAGGAGGACGGGGGATTTAATTGAAACTTACAGAATACTGAACAGCCTGGACAGAGTGGACATTGAGAAGATGTTTTCATTGGCAGGAGAGGCTAGGACCCAAGGGCACAGCCTTAGAGTAAAGGGAAGACCCTTCAGAATGGAGATAAGGAGATCCTTCTTGAGCCAGAGAGTGGTCAATCTATGGAATTCACTGCCACAGAAGACTGTAGAGGCCAGGTCATTGAATATATTTAAGACGGAGATAGATAGGTTCTTGATTATCAAGGGAATCAAGGGTTATGAGGAGAAAGCTGAAGAATGGGGTTGAGAAACTTATTGGCCATGATTGAATGGCAGAGCAGACTCAATGGGCTGAATGGCCTAATTTCTGCTCCTTTGTCTTATTGTCTTGTATATATACAGCAGTTTCATTGCAAGTTTGCAATTGAACCCCCACAACCCATCAAAGGGATCAGTTCTGCACTGTTATTTATTGAGTTGTATGCATTACACAGGTGAATAATGAAGGGGGATTAAATCTATGTTCCTTGGGAGACTGTAGGGAGGCAAAAGACATATCCATATCTCTCACCAGTCTGGTGGAAACCATGTGTTTGCTGCCTGATAGGCTAGGGGAGGATAAATATTTCAATTGTTACCAACAATCATTGCAGATGAGATCTATGTTTTCTACTGATGTGGTTGGGAACATAATATTTAAAGTTAGGAATTACAACGATGATAGTATAATGATAGAAGCACCACAGGTACTTGCTCAAGACTTTGGAAGTTTTGTACACCTGCAACAATTATAATATTGGTCATTTCAAATGTCAATAATAAATGTAGAGCTACACTATTTTGAAGGTGGAAGTACTTTAAGCACAGGAGGCGATCTCAAATATCACTTCAAACAAGGCTATCAATTTTAACTGTTTCAGAGAGCTGACATAAATGGCTTCTTTCAGTGTAGCATACTTCTGAGATTCTACAACTTATGACCTACTCAATCTTAAATGGGTTACTAATCATTGTATACAAGGAGTCGTGATGTTTCTGATAGCAACGCCTGTAATGGGTTTTCAATTTAAAATGGAATCTAAGAAAAATAAGTGAAACTGTTTTACAGTATCATAGTTTTTGCAGCTCTTGCATCACCACATCAATGAGCATTCAACTGGTGTCCTCACTAATACTTGTCCAGATTAAATATTAAAGAGTTGGAAATTTTACCAATTTAATATCCTGCTCAGGTTAGATTCAAAAGTGGATAAATACTTCACAGGCTTTTTATGCATAAACAGTAATGTATGCTGCACTTTCCATTCTGTATTACTTCTCAGTCCCCTTCCTGACATCTCGATCTGTCTCTGTCCGTCATACTCTGTAAGACTGTCAGCATCATCGATCATTTATTGATTGGTTTAAATAGAAGTAATGTCAGCTCTGAGGGAGAGATGCAGCAGGAGATGTAGCAATGCAAATTCATAGCCAGGCCTTGCATATTATTAACATAATATTGCCAACTCAGAGTCATTCACTCCTTCTTTATCAGGGCCAAATATAAAATTTAGTGCTTTCAAAGCTTCTACTGGAAACATTTATTCTTAAAGGGGAACTCAACCTTGACAAGCTTGTTCAAAATAAAGACAATGCATTTTCACCAGGAATTCAGTCTGCAAAATTTTCAAGATGACTCGAGAGTCTGAATCAGTAATATTCTATGTCCTTGTCCTCTTTCCCTCTTAGTGCAATACCTTTTTCCTTTCAGGCACTAATTTCATTAATTGGCAATGAGTTTCTGCAAAGCTATTAATGGTTTATTTTGCATAAATCAACCTCATAACGAATTTGCAAAAGGCATGGTCAAAAATTTTTGACAATATCTTAAATTGTTCCTTTAACAAATTCTAAGGTATGTAATTTAATTACATGAATGTGGTCATTTGGCTACATACCTTGCAATTTCAAACAGCATTTACAAAGCACTATTTAGCATGAACTGGAGTCTCAAGGATTTTTGAAATATTCTTTCAAGGGATTTGGCCATTGCTGGCAATTTGTTGTTCATCCTCAATTATCACGGAGTCAGAGTCATAGAGTTGCACAGCGAGGAAACAGACCATTTGGTCCAACTCATCAGTCCCTACCAGATATCCTCAATTAATCTAGTCCCATTTGCCAACATTTGGCCCATATCCCTCTAAACCCTTCCTACTTACGTACCCATCCAGATGCCATTTAAACGTTGTAATTGCATTGGCTTCCACTACTTCCTCTGGCAGCTCATTCCATACACACACCACCCTCTGTGTGAAAAAGTTGCCCCTTAGTTCCCTTTTATATCTTTCCCCTGTTGCCTTAAAACTTCTAGTTTTGGACTCCCCTACCCTGGGAGAAGACCTTAGCTATTTACCCTATCCATGCCCCTCATGATTTTATAAACCTCTGTCAGGTCACTCTTCAGTGTACAACACTCCAGGGGAAAATAGCCCCGGCCTATTCAGTTCTTCCTATTACTCAAACCCTCCAACTTTGGCAACATCCTTTAAATCTTTTCTGCACCCTTTCAAATTTATCAACATCTTTCCTATAGCAGGGAGGCCAGAATCGAACGCAGTATACCAAAAGTGGCCTCACCAATGTTCTGCACACCCATAAAATGACATCCCAACTCCTACACTCAATGCACTGACTAATAAAGGCAAGTGTACCAAACACCTTCTTCACTATCCTGTTTACCTGCGATTCCACTTTCAAGGAGCCCCAAGGTCTATTTGTTCTGCAACACTCCCCAAGACCATCCCATTAACTGAATGAGTCCTGCCCTGATTTGCCTTACCAAAATGCAGCACCTCACATTTATCTAAATTAAACTCCATCTGCCACTCCTCAGCTTATTGGCTCATCTGATCAAGGTCCCAAATTGCTCTTGAACTGAACGATTTCCCAGGCCATTTCCGAGACTAGTTAACAGCGCATCACACTGCTGTGGGTTTGGAGTCACATACAAATCAGACAGGAAATACAGCAGATTTACCTTCTTATAGGACATCCATGAGCCAGATGGGTCTTGCAACAATCAATTTCAAGGTGACCGTAACTGGTACGAACTTTTAATCTCAGGTTTATTTGAATTGAAATTTCACCAGATGCCATGTTGGGATTTGAACCCCTGACCCCAGAGCATTTGCTTAAGACTCTGGGATAATAAGTTTAGTTATTGCCATTCCAACACCACCTCCCCACTAAAGTTAATGTTCACTGCTCAGCCAGTCAGCATGTATAAATTATATACTCTTGCATTACATAATTTAAAATGACAATTTGAACCTTTATTTAAAGAGATGCATTCTTACATAAATTGCTATTTAAATAAGTGTTCAAAAATGCTCAGTACAATCTATTATTCCCAACAACTGATGGGGTTTTCTTGCGGAAATATTAACATTTAAATCTCTGTATTATGTTATATTTTAAAACTGATTATTTCAGAAGACAAAGTTTCTTTGCATAATGCTGGAGTTTTTCAGGACAAACGTATTAAGTACAGTTGAATTCTATATTTATTGTGAAATGCAGCAGCCTGCTAGTTTCAGAATGTACATCAATTTAGTGTGTAATAATCAGGGCAAAACGACTTGTTTCCTGTAGGGGAGGATCTGCCTAATTAGTCACATTTATCACAATTATTCCAGTGGCAATGCTGATTTCAGTCTGAAGGACAGCTTTCCAAGATAATATGAGCAGTTTATAAACCAAGCTGTTCGTCAGCTGTTGCTGAGGAAATATACGTGTAAGTGGGAAAGAAGTGAGGAAAACAGCAGGGCACAATGAAGAGAAGTTTTTTATTTTGCTATTGTAACTGTGAGCTGTATCTTAATCTTTATAATTCAGCATCAGTTTCATTGAGATTTTTCTGGAGGGCTTCTGCCCATGAGAAATAGTGAGATCTCCTGCTACCTCTGAGCAAACTCGCCTCGTTTATTACATACTCCACCCCTATGATTACCTCTCACCTGATTCTAGCCCCATTTTACCATGTGCTGTTTCCAGAAGAACTTGCTGCTCCTGGGATATCCCAGAATTGACCAGAATCCCTGGTAGTGGCATTACTTTGAAAAGCCCTGTGCAAGCAAACAAGAACTTAGTCTGGAGCTCTCCTCAATGACTCCTGACTTTTGGGCCATATGTGGCAGCACACCACCACCAACCCCACCCCAACATAGTTAGTGCTGTGAATTTGGGTAGGGACCTGTACCTGAGATGGTACAGACAGGAGTGTCATTTTCTTCCAGGGCTAGGAATAGGTCTAGCGCAGTTTCAATGATCTGAAAGAATGTACAATAATGTAGGAAGAAGACCAGTTTACTCTTTCCACTCCACTGGTGTACACACCACAATCTTCTCTCCAATGCCTTACAATCACTCTATCTCTGTTCTGTACCTGCCTCCCATCAAAGCTCATGCTGTACCATTCTCACTATTGTGTGCAACATTCTCCCTCACTCACTCTCACCCACCCCAACATCGGACATCAGTAACCCTGCATGGCCTCTGCACAGCCCACTCACTCACTTGGGCCAACAATAACAAGTGTGCCACCCAGTTTCATCTCTAAAAATACCTGCTGGTAGTCCATAATAGGGCAGGTAGACTGGTAGTGTGCCCGACATTCAGTTCCTCATCCCCTAGGAGGAGAGGATCCTAACTCTGAATATCCGAGCAGCTGACTGACCATGTCTATGTACCTGGACTGCTATTGGAGGCTGCATGTAACCTTTTGTGCCAGGACACCCTGGCCATTGGCTATTTCCCTTGACTGAACTGGAGGTTGTTGACAACCATGACAAGATTCCTGACTTTGTGTCAGTGTTAAAGCATTGTTGTAAGCAATTGGGCAGAAACTCAGCACCATGAATATAATTTGGGAAAATCTAAAGTTATGCACTTTGGCAGGAAGCATAGAGGAGCCGAATATTATTTAAATGCAGAAAGACTGCAGAAAGCTGCAGAACAGAGGGATTTGGAAGTCATTGTCCATGAATCACGAAAACCTAGCATCCAAGTGCAGCAGATAATAGGAAGGCAAATGGAATGGAATATAAAAGTAGGGAAATTTTGTTAAAACTATACAAGAAACTAGTCAGAACACAGCTGGAATACCAGAAACAGTTTTGAGCCCACTATCTAAGGAAAAGTATACTGGCATTGGACGCAGTCCAGAGAATGTGCACTAACCTGTTACCACATTTGGAAAGACTGTCTTTTGAGGAGAGGTGGAGTAGACTGGGCCTGTACTTATTGGAAAATAGAAGGAGAGTCAACCTTATTGAAACATATAAGATTCTTAGAGGACTTGACAAGAAAGGTGCAGAAAGGTTGTTTCCCAGGTTGGCTCAAGATGAGTAAAAGTTATTCAAAGCACTGTCAGTGCCCAGAGCCGCAGCCTGGTTTAGTCTATGAGCTGGGTGTATGTTCCTGACAGCACAGTGTCCTTGCAACAGCATTACAATGGAAGAGGTTATTTCACCCTCAGGTACAACATTGAATGTACTGTGAGTGTATTGTACATGTGCCCTTGATGGTTCTCAGAGGCTGGCATATGTCAGATACTAATGTCCGTGAATGTGGGGAGCATGTGGTCAGCACAAATGGAGCGTGCCCCGAGACGCTGGTGCCTGATATCCAACAGGGCAATCCTTTGGAGAATGCAGTGAGCTGAAGTGACCAGGAACCCGCTCTGACGTCCCTGTCAAGAATTCTCGCGTCGGGTTTGCTCTAGTCAAGAGGTAGGATAGGAAACTGCATATTGATGAAATGAGATGTGGAGTTAATAAGGTCATCAATAAAGAATAATCTGTCTGTGAAGGCAACTCATTGTCCCTAGCAAAACCTCACATTGATGCCTGGAACCTGCTTAAGAAATGCACCAGGTTCTTACCTGGCTTCAGGATAGGCCTTGCAGACTTCTCACATCACTCTTCCACATTTTTCACCATAGCCCACATCATTCAGGCTCTAAAAGATTCCACTTTGTGTTTTAAAAGTATCTTTACAAGGATGAAGTATGAGCCTTTCACCTCTGGGTTAGGAAGATCGATTCTAGATCTGCCTGCTGAAATGGAAGCAAGTTTATTGGGCTGAATTCGGCAGTTTGAAGTTCTCAGATTATTCTTCTGTAAAAGCATGTGTTCACCTCATCCCTTGAGTTATTTTTGCTTCCCATTCTCAGTTCACTTGCTTCTTTGTCAGTTAAGCATTAAAAACAGGTTCTCCTCTCAAGACGTTGTGGAAGAGTTGTTGGATCCCATTTCTTCTTACTGAGTCCCTGAATAAGTGTGTTTCAGTGTTATTTGGAAACATTTGTCGGAAAGGTTGCTGTGGCAACCGGAGATTGCTACGTTGGTGTGAAGTATGGTTGGTCCATAATGAAGAACACTTTGTTCTGCAGAATATCTGCCCTGGGAGTTATCACAATGAAAAAAAACTGCTCCATTACCAGCACTAGAGGTACATACGTCAAGAAAGCTCAAATTGTTATGTAGTTTGGCCCTCTGTGAGAACAAATAAATCATTCTGAGCACCCATGGAAAACAAACCTCAGCATTTTAGGTTCTCTTTAGAGAATTCTACTGAATCCCTGTTTCACATGCAAATAACTACTTGACAAACTGGCTTTCATTGGTTAAAAAAGATAGCTGGCAAATACGGTTGGGAGTCTATAGAGGGTAATAGACTCTTTGCAATATTTGAAAGGTCAATCATAAGGGGGTGACAGGTATCGGATTAACTAAAAGAAGTTGGACGCATCAAAATAAATTCACAGGGAGAATTGTAAAGCTACAGACCGATGGATAGCTACCCCAGAAACGTAGGCGCCATGGAGGGAACAATTTGTCTCAATTTTTTAAAATTTGTAATTTCTGCAATTAAAGTGGCACAGAATGGTGGTGACGTATACATATCCTGCCATATTTTCATAAATACAAGTGACAATAAATTGCTATTCTATTCCCTACCCTGGTAGCTTTGTACCTAAGATGGCACCGTGAGTGGCAACATTTCACTGTACCCATTTGAGTAAATGTGACAATAAAGCTAATTTAATTCAATTTATTCTGTTCTATTATTGAGACAATGAGCCAGAAGGGAGCTGGCTGCATTAGCACACACATCCACCCTTGAGTCTTCATGGAAGATCTTGCCAACATTCACTACAGGATTTACTTATATCCATTAGCTAAGCAGCCAGGTGTCAGTTGAAGATGGGCCACTTTAGAGGCCACTTACCTGTACTTAGCTATGTTAATAGAGGGAGCCAGAATATGGCAGAATCCAGCGGGTGAAGGGAGGACTTGGGCAGAAGAAGTCCAGTCTTCCTTTGAAGGAGCTGATGGTACCCTGGGTGACACAAACATGAGCTTAAAATTTAACTTTTTTAAGCCACTCCTGCTCAGTTGGAATCGGATCCTATGTCTGTCATCCAATGAGCACGTATTAAAAAGGCTTCCACCAGAATGAAGTGAACACCTTGGTACTGGCAAAACCAGCAGGTCAGAGCTGCTGCACAGTGAGAAGAGAGGACAAAACTGATAGCTGCTTGACTTTCAATCCTTTATACCCCCAACCCCAGAATCTGTCAGGTAGAAGAAATTACAGTACTCACTTCTGTCACCAAAATGTCATATAGGTGGAACAAGGAAGAAGGGTCAATGGGATACAGGAACAGGTTTGGATTAATGTGGTTTGATTTATTTGCACCAAAATGGCCAACCTGCTACCACTTCATGCCTAATGCTTTGCTAAGAGATTGTTCAGAGTGTGCTTTGAATTTTACCATTTCTATATCTCCTGCTTTGCTTTGAAACAACATTCTGTGTTGTAATCCTAACTGAGATTTCGACAACACTTCCAAATGGTCACAGGAGTCTTGGTCAAGCAAATAAATTGATGGATATCCACAATTAATACTGAAGTCAGAAAGTGGACATATAATCCCTTCAGTTCCTTCTTTTCAATTTATTATCAGTATGCAGGCATCACTGGAAGGTTCTGAGAAGATGTTAGTGGGGCTTTTTTTGGCACTATGGGATGGGCATTTAGGATACAGACAGCAATCAACAACCAAACATTTGGCACTAGAGTTAAGAAGTTCCCTTTAAGGACAGAAATAAAGAGAAATGGTCTGTTTCAGGGGCTCATGTGACCTAAGAACTCCCTGCCTTAGAAGTGGCAGAAGCAGAGTCATGGGTCAGTTTTAAAGCAGATGTATATGGATTTTCATTGGGCAAGAATCAAAGATTATTGGGGCAAGGTGAAAATTGAAACACAAACATATCAGCAGCAATCTTGTTGAATGGCAAACCAGGTTTGAGGCCCCAAATAGCCTACTTCTGCAATGAATTGTTATGTTTGTACATCTAATACAAGTTAGAGAGAGCGTGGTCCTTCCCTAAGCAACATTCAGGATCCAGCTGGATTTTTAACATCAGTCCAAACGTATGACTACTTCCATCTAGAAGGATAAGGGCAGCAGGTACATGGGAACACCACCACCTACAAATTCCCCTCCAAGTCACTCAGCATCTTGACTTGGAAATACATTGCTATTTCTTCTGCGTCACTAGGTCAAATCATGAAATACCCTCCCTAATTACATTGTGAGTCTACCTACAGCACATGGACTGCAGCAGTTCAAGAAGGCAGCTCACCAACACTTTCTCAAGAGCAACTAGGGACAGGCCAGCCAGAAATGCCCTCATATCATGAGTGAGTGAAGAAAAATACAACAGCTTCATAATCCCCGAAAGAAGTACGGATGCTGTAAATCAGAAACAAAAACAGAGATTGCTGGAAAAGCTCAGCAGGTCTGGAAATCAGAGTTAATGTATCAAGTCGAGTGACCTGAGTTCTGAAGAAGGGTCACAGGACTCGAAACATTATCTCTGATTTCCCTCCACAGATGCTGCCAAACCTGCTGAGCTTTTCCACCAATATCTATTTCAGCTTCATAAACCTTTTTATTGAAATGAAGGTGTTGTTGCATGATATTGGTGCAAGGACAATAATTCTGGTTTGTCATCAAAAGGATAGAAGTGCAGCCCAACAAGAGATGGTAAATGAGGGTAAAACTGCATGAACTATTGCTGCTCAGAGAACAGATGTAGAAGTACCATATCTTTGAAAACTGCTAACCTAAGTATCATTTGCTGGGCGGATGACCCAGGTATACACATCACAAATCATTACCTATCATTACTGCATGTTTACAGCTGTTCCATGCCAAACTCTCCTGCTACCCTTATAGTTATTTTTATAACAACCTAGAGTTCTTTCATTATTTCTCGTGCATACTGAAACATATTTTCAATACTTCTCCCACATAAAAGCAATACTACAGGATTCTGTTACACATTATTGATAACTAGAATGGACAGCAGGTCATGTGTATGCCTAGTATTGTGAGTTTTCTCTTTCAACTTGCAACACGCCTAGCCTCATTGACAAGATAATAAAAAACGGCAGAAATGTGAACTGGAGTGTGCCTCAGAACAGAAAACTGTTGTTTCTATTGTGGGCAGATGGTCACCATCAGTATCTTTGTAAAGAAAACTACTTTGTCGTGTAGTTTTATGCCCACATCTAAGAGTTTGGCTTCAAGACAGGTTGAGGAGAAGGCAAGGCCAAATAATGTCACAGGCCTGTGGCTGTGGTTCAGCAAGCCTCCGCACAAGCTCAAAGAACAACATTGCATTTTCCAGCCTCTAGGACTCTACATCCAAGTTCAATACCTTTAGACCCTGATTCTATCCCTCCATGTACTTTAACCACACCACACCCAGTCCCGTTATGGCATTGTGCTGAAAACAAACTGTCACCTTCAAAAAATACGTAGTATATAAACATCAAAAGCCATTACAAAAATGAGACAAAACAAATAAAAGTCTGAGACAATTGTAAAAGAAGAGGACATTTTCATGAACTAAAAAGTCTAAACATTATCTGAAGTATTCAAAAGTTAACCACAATTGAACTATTTACAAGACTTCAACAGGAAGGATTGTTTTTAAAGAACTTGTGGCCTCAGATGTGATGGAACTTTATAATATATTATTAGTTGAGAACTTGAATTTGAAAATAGAGGGAAATGGCTATTTAATTTTCAGTGCTGTGAAGGTCTGAGTTAAGGAAATGTCAGAAAGTCATTTGGAACAGTGAGCTAAAGACATTCTCTTTCATTAAATCATGTGATTTAAGCTAAATGACTAAATTAGTTACCTGGTGAGATAATTGCTTCTTATTGCTCATTTGGGTTATTTATAACCAGGGAAAGTGAGGCATTGGGCCACAAGCAGGTTGAGTTCAGAAGAAAAGATCCATACCAGCAGGAGAGCAATTTCATTCTTGGCAGCCCCCAGGCCAATTCCACAGCTGGGAAGAAATCGTAAACTGTTTTAGCAGCTTCAAAGTAGTCCATGTCAGAGAAAAGTTGGCGAGTTAGCCTGCCTGTGTTTCTCAGGGAGAGATGCAGTGAATCACATCTTGTAAATGTGCAGAAAGTCACAGAAAAGAAATGCTTTTTTCCTCATTAGTTAAGTAAGAAATATTAAAGTAAAGATATGAGAGATGTATCACTGGGATTGAGTTTCTACAAAGATATTCTGGTAAAAAAGGTTGCAACATTCCATTTGCTGTTATGACAAGACCTTTCCAGATTGTCTTTTATATATATATGTATATCTTTGTTTATCTTTATTTTCTTTTGCGCAATTGAAATAACTGCACAGAGGTCGATATTCCATCACTAAGTCACCCTTTATTTACATGTGTACAGTACTCGCCAGCTGTGACCAGCCAGCTCAGAGTCAGTTCCTGAAGTCAGGAGACTTTCTGAATCCCTTGTTTATATCTGTCAGCCAGGACTCCCTCATTGTCTCAGGATACAACCCCAATCAACAATCTTATCGTCAATAAGAGCCACCTGGTATCTTATCACTACATCCTTTCCCCCACTAAGTCCGGGGATGTGGACCTTATCTTTCTCCAGTAGCTTTTCCTGGGATGTTTTCACTCCGGGTTCTGTTCCTCTGATGTAGACTCGGACATGGGTGGCGCCTACCAGATCGTAGCCCATCTCTTGCATTCAGAGTGTCTTTGGGAGGGTTCCTCCTCTTCTTCCAGCGGTAATGGTATCGAAGCTGCATCCATCTTGGACTCTGAGGTTTCCTCGACACTAGAAGGGGTGGGGGAGAACCCACAGTTTCTGACAGGCCTTTCTGGCTGCTCTGAGGGGCCAGGTCTGTTTTGCTTTTGTCCTGTTTGCGAGGTAACAGCTTTCAGATGATCCACATGTTTGCTCAGGATCACCTCACCTATCTGAACTTTGTATGTCACGCTTCATACCCATGCAGGGCCATTTCAGAATCATACTTCATCCACTGAAGTAAACTGTCTCTCTTGCTTAGAGGAAGCATATGGTTGGCATTGGCGTTCCTGCTGCCGTTTCATCCCCCCCACCAAGGTCTGGGAAGATTTAACCTCGTGCAGAGTCTTCTCCCCATCAGCAACTCTCTGCTGGAGTTTTCCCTGTAGTTGAGTGAGGGATGGTCCTATAATCGAACAGGATTTGGGACAGTTTGGTATTTAGTCAAGCTGTAGGCTGTTTCTTTAAGCCTGCCTTCAGTGTTTGGACTGCTCTTTCTGCCAGACCATTGGACAGTGGATTGTATGGAGCTGCCTGAACATGCCGATTGCTATTCTTAGGAAATACTCAAATTCCCTGCTGGTAAATGACGCCCCATTTTCCAGCCAATACTTCCAGGAGTCTGTGTATCACAAATGATGCTCATAGCTTTTCAATTGTTGTCCTTGAATTTGCTGAATGAATCCAATGCACGTCCAACCACTTTGAATTGCTCCCCATAATAATATGCTGTCCTGTACAGTATCTGGTCTTGCTGGGTCCAGAAAGGTTTCAGTTCTAGTCGTGGTGGCCCTTTTGTTTGCCCCCATTACCACAAGCTGTTTTAGCTTTGCCAGGACCAGAACTTTTTGTGTCCACAGTCAGATATTGTTAGCAGTGACCAGAACGATGTCCAGAAAATTTAAAATCAGAACAGACTCTTCCAGTGGAGGAACCACCAGTGGTGTATCTGCCAGTGGGAGGCAGCTTAAGGCATCCTCGTTAGCCACTTGGCCTACTGGATGGAGTTCCAATTTGTTTGCACTGAGAATAAGGGCCCACCACTGAATTCGACCAGAAGCTCAGTCAGACAGGCAAGGGTGTCCACTTCCATTGGGATACCCTATACCACTTGCTACATTTTCCAATGACAAAGCCAGTTGTGATGCCTGTTGGGCTTCAGCCAGAAGTCGCATTTTAGCCCAGTTGGACTTCAGCTAGTAGCTGCCTTTGCACGGTTACATCATTAATCCCACATACCAAACAGCCTCTCAGCATCTCATTCAAGGTTAACCCAAAATCACATGCCTCTGCCAGTCGTCTTAACATTGTCAAAAATTCCAATACACATTCCCCTGGTTCTCAAACACCTGAATAAAACCAGTAATGTCTCAGAATTACAGGAGGTTCGGGATTGTAATATTTCTTAACGACATCCATCAACTCAGATCATCATACATCATTGAATCCCTACAGTGTGGAAATAGGCCCTTCAGCCCAACAAGTCCACACCAACCCTCAGAACACCAACTCAAACCCATCCCCAATAACCCACTTAATCTACACATCCCTGAACACTATGGGCAATTTAGCACGGCCAATCCACCTAGCCTGCACATCTTTGGACTGTGGGAGGAAACCAGAGCACCCGAAGGAAACCTACACAGACACGGGGAGAATGTACAAACTCCACACAGACAGTCGCCTGAGGATGGAATTGAACCAGGGTCCCTGACACTGTGAGGCAGCAGTGCTAACCACTGTGCCACCGTGCCACCGTGCCACCTAACTCTTGGAAGCTTTTTGTGTCTGGTGCCCCTGTCACAGTTAAGGGCCTAATAACTGAAAATGCATGCAGGTCAGTAAGCAGTCAGAAGGATTATCCACTGCTTTTCATCTGCCCCAATGTCATTTGCTCAGAAAAATCATATTCTTTCCATATACTGGCAGGAGCAAAAGAGTCAATCTTCCCGAATAAAGGCATGATACCAGAAATGCTTACCTCAACTCAAAGACGACTGTTACAAGCGAATGTTCTTCCGGCCCGTACTGTGTCCTCCCGTCGCTACTGAAATAACCGCACAGAGGCCAGCATCCCATCACCAAGTCACCCTTTATTTGCATATGCAAAGCTCAGAGTCAGTACCTGAAGTCAGGAGACTCTCTGAATCTCCTGATTACATCGGACAGCCAGGGTTCCCTAATTGGCCCAGGTTAACAACCCCAATCAAAGATCTCATAGTCAATAAGAGCCACCTGGTTCCAATCACTACAGTAATAAACTCATGTTATTTTGCTAAAAGTACACTGATAGCCTCGTGTGAGTATGTTCAGGGCCTGACCACCATGGTAATGAAATCACAAAAATAAAAAGTGATATCTATCAAGCCAGGTTTTACTCCGGAATCTGACGTGTACAGTATTAACAGCAATTTAGATCATTACACGGACTAAACTTTCACCTTCCTCCGCTCTAGCAATGAATTTTTTTAATGTACAGAGATGATAATAGAAACCTTCCTATAGGATGTCGATGATTTTCCACTCTGTAGCTGCTCTTTATTATCTTATTCTTGGGTGGACATGTTGCAGGTTGAATGATGCATTTCAAAAGAAAATGAACATTTTGAGGCTAATGTTTTCTTGGACTTTATGAAGCAAGGTGCAAAGATGTTTGTGTGGAGCACAAATATTCATTGAGCTGTGTAGGCCTAATGATTTATTTCTGTGCTGTATCATTCTGTGTAACTTCATTTTACAAACAGCTTCCCTTAAGCCTGCATCAAACAAGCAGGTGAAGAAAAGGGTGATCCTGTTCTAATAGATGGAAAATCATCCAGCACTTAATTAAAGTGCATTTCAATGCATAATGATATCAAAATGAATATCATTTCACTTGAGACCACTTCATGCTGGCCCAAGCATCACATACAGTGCACAATGGTAATGATTTCAGCCTGTTTTTGCAGCCAAACACTGGTTAATTCAACTGTTGCAGTGAAATCTCTACCTTGCCTTTCCTCAAGATTTCTGTTTCTAGAAATTAATTTTTTGATTTAGTTCATTTCTTACTCTATTTCTTTGTAATTACTTTATTCTTCTATTTTGTAAGCATTGTTCTTAAGCTTTTCTTTTCTATTTTTATAGAATTAATGAGTCAGATTCCAATTTCTGTTACTAAAGCCAATGGGTAAATTATATTTTTTCTGTAGGGTCTACAGTCACAGTGAGCAAGAAATGGGGTGTACCAAGTTCTTATTCTAAAATCATGGAGGGGAGGAGAGAAGGGGCACTATTTGTATCCGAATTTTTTTGTTGTTGTTCTTGATTTCCTTCAATAAGATTCTACATTTATGTTAAATCTCCTGTCTTGATCCAAACGCTTGCAGGTTTACATTAAGCTTAGAGATGGTCCCAGTCCTCTATAATTGAGTGGTGAGGGAAATTGTCATTGCTACAAAAGATACAATTAGTAAATACTGTTTTGTTAAGCAGTAAAGTAAATAGCCAATTAAGTCAGTTATTAAGGGATAAGACGACTTAAAATGCACCCAGGAACTATTTTCTGTCACTAAATTAAACCGTAATTAGGAATGATATTGAGTATTTCTTGACCAAGGTTTTAAGTGTCTAAACTCTATTTATAACTTGATTTTAGCAAATTTGCAACTGTACAATATAATGCTATTTCATTATAGAAAAACATTCCAAGCGTCTGTAAGAGAATGAGCAAGAAGCAACCAAATATCTCAATAAATTGAGAATTAAATAAAATTGAAATAGCTAAAAGTGACTTGTTTTTAAGATAATGACAACATAAATAATAATGACAAAAAAGTAACCTAGTTGTTAAAGGGGAATGGAATATAAAAGTAGGGAGATTATGCAAATTATAAAAGACACCTTGAGGATTGTGTGCAGGTTTGGCCTCCTTAATTAAAAAAGGATGCATATGTCGTGGAAATACTTACAAAAGATTCATCTGAATGTTAACTGTGTTGGCATGTGCATACCTTTAAGGAAAGGTTGGACATGTATTGATAGGCATTTAGAAGGGTGAGGTGTGATCTTGTGGAAACACAAGAGATTGTTATAGAGAAGAGATAGTGCCTTTACTTTTCTGTCTGCAAGAAGAATTTATTTTTAAACTTTCATTCTGTTCCTTCCAAAATAGGCTGTGGTATGTTTCCCCCAAACCTTCTGGGCTGAATTTTATCAGAGATCAGGGAAGGGTCAGTGTTAGCGATTTTCACCAAAACTTTCTATCTGTGCGCTTCAGTGGGTTTTCTCACACTATTCTCTGCAACTCACCGCATTTCTACAGTGCCCCTTATTTCCTAACTTCTTCCTTGACATCAGCAGAAATACTTTCCACTGCCAGGACCTCCTAGGATTCCCAGCGCTAGTACATTTTAAACTCCACTGCGTACCCAGTGAAGAGCTGCCAACCAGAAGTTAGCCATCACCATGCATGTAGTTTCTCAGGACACATAGGTGGCATGGCTGACACTATATTGCAAATACAAGTGCACGTTCATGAGTGTATTGTTATTTAGGAAGCTACACAAGCTACCTGTCCTCAATGTCATCCCATCTTAGAATCCTGTCTAAGGGACTGTTACTCTTTTCCAAAAGCTCAATGGAACATAACATCTTCTCATTCAATGCGGGACTATCACTTACTGGAAAGCCCTTCAAATGGTTGAAAATGTTGAAAAGATCTAATCCATGAGGTTTCTGCCTGTACCCGTGAGCAAAGCACTCTAGCAACAACATTTCAATGAAAGGCAATGAAATTGCACTTCAAACGCAGCATTCAAATACAGAACCATTCTGTAAATGGATCAGAGATGTGCCATGAGGGTGTGATGAGGCTTCTGCATGTCCAATGCGAGGGTCCATGGATGAGGAGTGTGTATGGTTGCTGCCCATGCTGTGTGCCCTGAGATCAAGAGCCAGATGAGCAAGGGTGAGCTGAAGTCTCTAGGTAACCATTCTAACTGTCATGGTGAGAGTTGTTTGTCTATCTGGTGAGTAGGAGAATAGGAAGTGACATATTTATGAGGGGAGATTTCGTAATGAGATGTTAGTGTATGCTAATTCATGCAAATCAGCCACTGCTGCTCACTAGTTAGACTCTTATCTGACTGTTTCACACTTGGTTGGAAATTGGGACATTTTCATTCCGCAATTGAATAGACTCACATTGGCCACCTCACACAAATGCCCATGTCACTCCCTGCCTGGGATGATTCTGCCCATTGTCAGGAAGAATGGTCAAGGTACACATCTAGTCACCCTATAATTGAGACAATACTTTGACCAATGGAAACATTTCATGATTATAGATGATTTGTTAGTCTTTGTTGTCAATTTGGTAAGACCAAAAAAACACTCAAGTCAAATTCTCCAAAGATTGCATCAAGATCATCAAAAATTATCAAATGCCTAGCAAGAGCTAACTGTCTTTTTCCAAGTTATTCCAAAAATTTTGTTATGTGGGCTTGACTCTGTGCTATTTACTCAGTTATTAGTTTCTGATATTACATAGGCCTGATTTGTTGATGCATCTCAGTATTGTTTGGTTGAGCCAATTGTTATGATCCGCAACACAATACCATTGATTCAGTTTTGATGCAACTTATTTCCTAAGCTCTTTAAAAAAATTACCATAAAAAGGAATCTTTTGTGTAAATTTGTGTTGTCACTTTTCAACTGCTTAAAAATTCCCAAACTCCTAACTGTATGCTGTATGAATAAGCACATCATTTTCATTCCTTTTCTAATGAAACACTTCATTTTGCTGCAAAATCACATTGCGTCTCTCAAATTTCTAATTTTAGTGTGGAACTAATAAATAATCTGCACAGTTCTATGACATTAACAAAAATAAATCAATAGAAGGCCAGCAGAAAATTAGTTGATAAGCAAATTAGCTTCTGGTCTGCTAAAATAAAGCAATGTTTAACAACACATTGTGAAGGGGGACCTGACTAGTTCTGTATGATGTTATAATTTCCAGGACTAAAAGCTTTTTAGTATGGGCTCATCTGTCTTTCAGGTAAGCTTAGGTGAGACCTCAAGTTATTTCTTTTAAACAGTACTTATTAATGATATATACCTGATGGCACTTTGGCCTGGAGATGCACTTGTTACAATCTCCCAGAAGAGTGTCTATCACATGATTACTGAAGACAACAAGACGTACCATAAGAGGCTCATCTACATGGTAATTCAACCCCATCTCTACAAGAGATCACATCAATGGAAATTGAGGGCTATCAGTTTAAATGAAATGTACGTCAAAACTTCTTAAATCAATGATATACAATACAAAATCCTCATTTCTATGACGCATAAGCTACAAAAGATATTGTTTGGATTTAGAGGAAAAGCTCGTATTCACAATCTTTTCCAGATGGTTTGACACTGAACGTGCTCCAACATGAGAAAACGATTTCAGTTACTCTGTTTTCTTTTTAGGAATACATTCCCTCTGTCATAAATTACGGCTGCTCTTCAATTACTGTTCACATTTACAGAATAGGTCCCTACAGAGAACTTTCTTTTATCCTTAATCATTCTGGCAGTGCAACTCACAGAAGCACTAGGGTGTCTGTAAAAAAATAAATATGATGCTATTTCATGGTTTTGTGCTTTCAACAATGCTAGAGTGATCCGCCCGTATAAAGTTGAAAATAGGTCAGATAAAAGACCAATTATTATCCTCTTATCTCAGACTATGGTGTTGCTTTTCAGTGAATTCCTTTATACAATACCTCAGCTGAAAGGGTTTGGAAACAAACTGACCCCTTGAGCTGGCGTGCTTCAACACATTATGTGTGAAAAGTATGTGTGGGTATTGTAAGAAATAGTTGTGACTTTTTCAGCATCTGGATCCAGAGCAGAGGTGTCTTCATGTAAAATATGCTTGGGCTTTATTGTGTATTAGCACCACCGCAACAGTATAATTGACCATTTACCTCACTGGTGTTCCTTGAAACATGTTGTGTGCAAACTGGTTGCTGCTCCTACATACAAAATGAACAGTGAGTATACCTGACCACACCATAATTCTGTGGCTGCAAAACAATTTGCCAAACGTTTTGTGCCTGACTTCTGGTAGAACACTGAGATTAAGGCATATTATTGGGAAAACATTAGTTACTAAATGGCTGTTGGCTGCCCTTAATGTTGTACCAGTGAATTTTGATGCAGAATTACCTAACTATCACTTCCAAAATTAGACTTCTGTGGAGGTCAGGACGACTTAGTGATGAATCATAGAGCCTCCTGTGAATTGCTATTTTCAAATGAGTTCTAAATATTTGGAATATTGTTCAGATGTTAGACAAATAATCAGGCTTTTCCCTAATATGTAGTAGATTTGATGCCTACGCCTTGCTTTGTAGTATGTGGGACTCACATGTTTATGATAATAACCAGACTGTGGTGATGTCAGATCATGTGGGACTAGGACCTGGAGAAGGTAGGTTCCAGTGAAGTCCTGTTCTTTGATTCGTCTCTGTATAATTTAATGTTTGATAAATGTTACTAGTTTGCACTAATATGGTGCTCACTCCTCAGCTATGGTTCCCAACTCCTGCTTGTGACATTCCTACGTCTTTAAGCTCTTCTAGTCAACATCAGCATGTCAATGCAGGAATGTGCCTGTGGTGGAAAGTAGGCTACATTTTTTTGCAGAATAACACTCGGGTTCCACTGCCCACAGCATTGTGCTTTCCACCACATTAAGTGCTTCTGTGAATAATTCCTGAGGTTATACACCAACGGTTTGCCATGACCAAGTTCAGTATTTTATGAGCTACAAATCCTCATGGTGTTAATCTAATCTCGCATCACCACAAATGCCTTGCTCGTGGTTCATGTTAATATTTTAGAGGGAATCTTTAGTTCTGAAAGATTTAAATTGTAAAAGTGAAGTAATTAAAGTTCTTTGTTTTAGAGTTTGCCAATAGGACGCAAGGACCGGAAGTTAAAAGTGTGATGCTGGTTTGTTTAATAAGGTCAGAAAAGTAGACTTGGAACTGTAAAATAACAGGTGAGTTTACTTCGCTAAAGCACTAGAGATGAGATTTCTGCAATCCTTGCATTAAGGACACTCCAGAAAGCTGTTTTTGTTTGTGCACTTAGAAAAAAATTAAATGAGAAGCATTTAGTGAAATGTTGTAAAACCCATTTCCTCCATCAGATCAGAGAAGAAATTGCAAGTGAATGATAATTTATGTAAATGTGGGTTTGAAGATAGCGCAGGGTAGGTCACACTTTTATGGAGATGGGTTGAACATAAGAACGTGCTCTGGTTTCAATTTATCTCCTGTCTGCTGAGAGAGTTAGTTGAAGTTTTCCCCTCTGTGGTTTGCAGCTCACTAACAGACAGCTGAAATAAATGATGGTTATCTAAGCCAGTGCTGTTATCAAAGCAAAAACTAACTTTGATGTCCACTGCATGAAATGCAGATGAAACTTAATTTTTTTTTCTTACAGGCCCTTCGGCCCACGATGTTGTGCCAAACTTTTACCCTAATCCTAAGGTTTATCTAACCTCCACCCCAACCTTATACTATTATCCATATGCCTATCTAATAGCCGCTTAAGTGCCCCTAATGAGGCCGACTCCACTACCCTCTCCAGCAATGCATTCCATGCCCCTACCACTCTCTGAGTAAAGAAACTACCCCTGACGTCTCCCCTATATCTACCTCCACTCACTTTAAAACTATGCCCCCTCGTAATAGCTACCTCCACCCTAGGAAAAAGTCTCTGGCTGTCCACGCTATCTATACCTCTGATCATTTTGTACACCTCTATCAAGTCACCTCTCATCCTTCGTCGTTCTAAAGAGAAAAGCCCTAGCTCTCTCAACCTTTCCTCGTAAGACCTTCCCTCCATTGCAGGCAACATCCTGGTAAATCTCCTCTGCACCTTTTCCAATGCTTCCACATCTTTCCTGTAATGAGGCGACCAGAACTGGACACAATACTCCAGATGTGGCCGAACCAGGCTTTTGTATAGCTGGAGCATAACTTCATGGCTCTGGAACTCAATCCCTCCATTAATGAAAGCTAACACACCATACACCTTCTTAACAACTCTATCCACCTGGGTGGCAGCTTTCAGGGAACTGTGGACATGAGCCCCAAGATCCCTCTGATCCTCCACAATGCCAAGAATCTTTCCATTAACCCTGTATTCTGTTTTTAAGTTTGTCCTTCCACAATGAATCACCTCACACTTTTCAGGGCTAAACTCCATCTGCCACTTCTCAGCCCAGCTCTGCATCCTATCAATGTCCCTTTGTAACCTAGAACAGCCCTCCGCACAACTCGACCCACCTTTGTATCATCCGCAAACTTACTAATCCACCCTTCCACTCCTTCATCCAAATCATTTACAAAAATCACAAATAAAAGAGGATCCAGAACACATCCTTGTGGTACACCACTCGTAACTGAGCACCATGGTGAATATTTTCCGTCTACTACCATCCTTTGTCTTCTAAGGGTCAGCCAATTCTGAATCCAATCTGCCACATTTCCCCCTATCCCATGCCTCCTTACCTTCTGCATGAGCCTACCATGGGGAACCTTATCAAATGCCTTACTTAAATCCATGTATACCACATCCACTGCTCTACCTTCATCCACATGTTTGGTCACCTCTTCAAAGAATTCAATAAGGTTTGTGAGGCATGATCTACCCCTCACAAATCCATGCTGACTAACATGAATCAAACTGTGCCTTTCCAAGTCATCATAAGTCCTATCTCTCAGAGCCCTTTCCAATAATTTAACCACTACTGACGTAAGACTAACTGGCCTGTAATTTCCGGGGTTATCCCTATTCCCTTTTTGAACAAGGGAATGATGTTTGCCTCTCTCCAATCTTCAAGCACTACACCCGTGGACAGTGAGGACGAAAAGATCATCGCCAAAGGCCCTGCGATCTCTTCCTTCGCTTCCCACAGAATCAATTTATTTCAATTAATTTCAGTTTGAATTGTGTGAGGAAACAGAAGCTGACACAGATTTATTTTGTTGGTATATTTCACCATTCTCTTGTTCATTCCTCGGGGCAATGCCTTGATCAATTAGTATCAATCTGCCTTTTTCAAAATTCAAACAAATTTTGGCAGTTAACTGTCAATCATCTAACTGCTGCACTCTCCATGCCAACACTCCTACTAACCAGAGACCACTTGCCAACCAATCAGCACTCTCTTATCACATAGCATAAAATGTTGTTCCCCTGAGGAGTGCAAAATGAAAAGTTTTGACAAAATATGTCTTTTATCAGTAATACAGGGGTTTCGTACTACCAAACAGCTTTGAAAAAAGTATTTTCTAAAGGTATAGCGAGATTGTGTTATTTATCTTGTGTAATTGGTAATGTGCTTCCATTTCACATTAACCTGCAGGAATGTTCCATGGGATTTGCAAAGAGAATTGTGCCTAGTCTCCATTAATTCTACATGATGGAGTTCACTCAAGGCATTGTTGCATTGAACACAAGTTATTTCTAAATTTGAAAGAGGATAAAGAAAATACTTGAGTATGGCTCTTGTGCCAATGCTAACTGGCATTCACCCGTCTTAAAATTGCTTGTATAAACTATTATTGCTAAATAAATAGTTTGCTCAATGGGACACATAGGAAGCCTTATTACAGTAGAATTGTAACAGATCTTTCACTAATGGAATTTGCTGGGTTGCCCTTTAAATATATGGAAAAAACAATTGATGGATAAAGAGAGATGTTTTGAATTTCAGGAACCAACCTCCATAGTAATGAGATTTAGTGGTTAACTGCAATCTGGACAGTGAAGATAATTAAACTCCACCTGAACTGGTCGGTATGAAAAATGCCATGAGTGTCTAAATGGAAACTATGCTCGAATAATCAGAAATTACTGCTGCAGTTGATCAAATCTGACCTGAACCAGGCGATAGTTGGCAATAGCATCGATAAATCTAACACCCTCTTATGATCACCACCTTGTGTTTGTAAGGGGTCTTGCATGCTCTCGTGAAACCTTGAGCAGTGACACAGGGGACTCTTGCTTTTGGCTTTCCAGAGGTGCCAGACAAAATGCACTACAAAAGGTCTTCAGCAGAAAAACTGTTGAAGGGAGTTCATCAGTTCTGAAGGTGGATAAAGGCTGCAGCAGTAAAGTTGTTCTCATCATTGCAGTTTGCCATACCTGCCTGCCAACATGTTGAGATAGTGTGGGCAATGACATCACTTCAAGAACCCTCATTAAAGCCTGATTCACAAGCATTGCACAATGTTCAGCTCTGTTCGTGACTCCTCAGATACTGAAGCAGTCTGTGTTCAAATGCAACAAGATCTGGACAATATCCAGGCTTGGGCTGACAAGTGGCAAGTAACATTCACATCACACAAATGTCAGACTATGACCATCACTAATAAGAGACAATCTAACCACCATCCCTTGGCATTCAATGGTGTTACCATCACTGAATCCCCCACTCAACATCCTGGGGGTTATCATTGACCAGAAACTCAACTAGATTCACCACATAAACACAATGGCTACAAGAGCAGATCAGAGGCTAGGAATACTGCAGTGAGTAACTCACCTTCTGACTCCTCAAAGCCTGGTCACCATCTACAAGGCACACGTTAGGAGTGCACTTGCCTGGATGAGTGCAGCCCCAACAACATTCAAGTAGATTGACACCATCCAGGACAAAGCAGACCACTTGATTGGCACCACATCCACAAGCATCCACTGCCTCCACCACTGACGCTTAGTTGCAGCAGTGTGTACTATCTACAAGATGCACTGCAGAAATTCACCGGAGATCCTCAGACAGCACCTTCCAAACCCACGACCACTTCCATCTAGAAGGAGAAGGGCAGCAGATATATGGGAACAACGCCACCTTCAAGTTCCCTTCCAACTCACTCACCATCCTGACTTGGAAATATATTGCTGTTCCTTCACAGTCGCTGGGTCAAAATCCTGGAATTTCTTCCCCAATGGCATTGTGGGTCAAGCTACAGTACATGGACTGTAGCAGGTCAAGGATGCAGCTCATCACCACCTTCTCAAGGGCACCATGGGATGGGCAACACTTGCTGGCCAGCCAGTGATGTCCACAAATGAATTTTTTTTTAAATCAGCAAAAACTCCTGCAAAATCAACTTCAACGGGCTCAGCACAATGGCTGAAAAGCTTCTCTCCCAACTACTCTTTTTTTCTCAACTCTCAGATGGCCTACATTCCAGCAGAGGACATAGAAAATACTCCAAAGACATTCAGAAGCTCGACTTGAAATGAGGCAGTATTGACATTAAAAATGGGAAGGAGCTTACTATCAATCATTCAAAATGAGTAATTTAAAATAAAAGACATTGTGATATATCCTGAATCTAGTTTCAGAATTTACAAGAACAATGTCAATATTATAATGACAAAAGCAACTTATCCATATAGCATCTTTAATGCAGTAGATGCTTCCAAGTAGCTTCACAGGAGTGTTAGCAAAATGTGACATTGACCGATGGAAGTGTTAAGGCAGATGGTCAAAACTTTAGACAAAGAAGTCGATTTATAAGGAGCAGGATAAATGTAGAATGTAACTGAACACACTGTGTACATCTTGAGTTAACTAGAAATTGACAACATCATCCACATCTCAGGAGAAAATATTTAAAAAGCAGTAGGTGAGCTGACCGAAGACTTCAATTATGTGCTGCTGAAGAACCTTGAAAACCAGGTCTGAAGATCAGGTAACTTAGTTCGATTGGCACTCAATGTATTTTTATTTGCTGGTTTTCCTTGTTCTCATTTTATGGCTTAGAGACTTAGAAAGAACTGTTCTTAGCATTGACGGTAGCTAGGAAAGAATTCCCCACCACCATGGGTTGACAGAGCCTTCAGACGGATCCGATCCATCTTCTACACTTCGGCCCTCACCCCCTCTCTTCTCTTCCACAACAGCCATAATGTTTCCAATGTCCTCAATTACCACCCCACCAGCATCCACATCCATAGGATCATTAGAGATAGTAAGAACTGCTGATGCTGGAGGTTGAGATAACACAGTGTGGAGCTGGAGGAACACAGCAGGCCAGGC
>NC_063354.1:18943458-19007169 GCF_021869965.1 Rhincodon typus | reverse complement strand
CCCTTTTTCTGAAGAAGGGTCCTGACCCGAAACACCAGCTTTCCTGCTCCTCTGATGCTGCCTGGCCTGCTGTGTTCCACCAGCTCCACACTGTGTTATCATAGGATCATTAGTTGCCTTTTCTACCACCTCCAGGTGGATGCTACCACCAGAAACATATTCCCTTCCCCTCCTTCGTCAGCCTTCCACAGGGACCATTCCCCAGGACACCCTGGTCTACTGAGGAAGGGTCATCGGATCCAAAATGTTAACTCTGATTTTTTCTTCACTGATGCTGCCAGACCTGCTGAGCTTTTCCAGCAACTTTGTTTTTGTTCAACCTGGTCCACTTCTCCTTTACTCACATAGCCCAATGGCACCTACCTTTGGGGATTGCAGAAAGTATAACATCTGCCTGTTTACTTCCTCCCATCTCACCATCCAAGGCCCCAGATACACCTTTCAGGTGAAGCAGCGATCTAACTGCACTTCACTCAATCTACTGTATTCGCTGCTTACAATGTGGTCTAATCTACACTGGGGAGACCAAGAATAGACTCGGTGCCACTTTGCAGAACAGTTATGTTCTGGCCATAAAATGACCCTGAACTTTCCATTGCCTGCCACTTTAATACACCACTGTATTCCCTGGCCAACACTTCTGTCTCTAGCTTGCTGCAGTGCTCCAGCAAAGCTCAGTGCAAGCTGGAAGAACAGGCACCTCGTTTTTCTACAGGCTTCTGGACTCAATATTGAGTTTAGCAATTTTAAGACTTCAGCACCTTCTCCCATGTCCTTACCCCAACGCCCATACACTAGGCCTTGTCATCACATGGGCTGCTACTATAAACAACCTATTGTTAGCTCCTAATAGTCCCCAGTAACAGCTATTCATTCTCCCAGGCTGACCTTTACGCATTCCTTTTTCTGTCCACCTGTTTTTTTTCCCCCAGTGGGCTCTATCTCCATCTACCCTTTATTTCTCCCCATTTCCCCCAACCCATTTTAAGCATACACACCAACCTTTTCTAGCTACCATCAGTTCTGAAGAAGGGTCACTGGACTCGAAATGTTAACTCTACTTTCTGTCCTTAGATGCTGCCAGACTTACTGAGTTTTTCCAGCAGTTTCTGTTTTTGTTTCTGGTTTCTAGCATCCGCAGTTCTTTCAGTTTTCTGTTCTTAGTACTGCTGCTTCATTGGTAATCTGTTAACAAGAAGAAAATATGGCCTGAGTCACTTCCTTTGATCAGATCTAAGGATAAAACATGGAATTATATAATTTTCATAAGATCCACGACTTGCGGTTATTTGTACAAGGTACCAGTACAGTGGGACTAGTCATTCTTTGTTCTCTCAGAGTAGAAAGTGTGTTATATATAGGTAACAAAAGCAGAGAGTATCCTAGTCAGAATATTCTGCAGTCAAACTTGTTAAATTTTCAGCAACGGCAGCAGATTAATTTTCATTCTGCTAAGACGGGTTAAAGACGAGTACATTCACATTGAACACAAAGTAAGCACATGTCTAGTATAAAATTTATAGCTTTGCTAGAATATATGAACAGGGAGCAGGAGTAGGCCACTCCTCCCCTCAAGCCTGCTCTGCCATTACATTACCTCCTATCCCATATGTTTTAATTTTTTCAACAAGTGTCCCTGGTGGACTTTGTCAAAAGCCCTCTGAAAATCTAAATATACTATCTCCATTGGTTCTCCTTCATCAATTTTTTGAGTAACATCTTGGAAAAAATTTCCAAGTTCATCAAATACAATTTCCTATTTGCAAGCGATTCCCATTTCTATTCATGAACTAGGATATCTAAGACCCAATGCATCGGAGCTCTGCAATGTCTCAATTAGATAATAAACTTCTTTTTTATTTTGCTTTCCAAATGGACAATTTCACATTTTCATATTTTCATCACATTATACTCCATTTGCCAGGTCTTTTCCCACCCACTTAAACTAGATATATCTTTTTGTAGCTCCCTTATGTTCTTGTCACAACTTTCTTCACTTGTCATATCATAAAAGGACTCTGATGACAGTGCCTGGGGTATTGAGCCTTTCCCAATTAATCTCCACAATTTTTTTTTGCTACTGGAACAAGAAGGTTTTTCCAGGACATCTCAGATCTGAGGGACATAGTAAAGAACTGGAGCTTCTTAACCAATCAACTAAAAAGATTATGAAATGAAAGCATTACAAATAGATGAGAAGAATTCAACTGGCTTCCCTCTTTCTCCAATTTCAACCTGAGCTAAATATAATAACATTGATCCAAAACTCACATGCATTCAAAGTTCACATATACTCAATTGCAAATTTGGAGGACAGATTAAGTAATTTAATACTAAACAAGAAAAAAACAAGAATTGCAGATGCTAGAAATTAGAAACACAAACAGAAATTGCTGGAGGAACTCAACAGGTCCTATGGAGAGAAAGCGGAGTTAACCTTTCAGGCCCAGTGACTATTCATCAGAGCGGTTCTTCAGTAGTTCTGACGAAGGGTCACTGGACCCAAAACATTAACTGTGCTTTCCCTCCACAGATGCTGCCAGACCTGTTGAGTTTTGCCAGCAATTTCTGTTTGTGTTAACCAATTTAATGTCCAGTAAAATTAAAGGGCATGCTGCTTGTAATGACTGTAATGAGATGAGCCAGATAGACATCAGTTAATCTGCTCCAATCAGGGAGTTCTCTGACAGATATGAATAGGAGATTTAAAGGTTCTGTTCTGTCTTAAGAGCTGGTTCTGAGGAAGGTGGATCAGTGTCAAGGACTCTTCACATGTAGATAAAGGGTGACTTGGTCATGAGATACCAGCCTCTGCGGAGTTATTTCACTGTTCTTGAAGATTTGTGACTTAGCTGGCTCCAGACTGTACTTGGTTGTCCCTGGGATTTAGAGTCATGGTGATTGAAAGGTGTTGACAAATTATTTGTCTGGTCTTCTTAAGATAGCAGCTGTGGGGTTGGGTTCTTCTACCCACCTGCAGCAGGGTTTAAAACAGGCACATTTATAAGGAGAAAGAGGAAACTACACAGAGATCTTGCTTCTTTAGAATCACATTGTGCTCTGTCTACAGGGGAATCTACAGGGGAACACTAAATATATAGTATTAAGTGGTCATATGGCCATCTCTCACCAACTGCCGAGTGACCCAAATTCCACTTTTCCTCTTTATGTGTAATTACATAAAGTCATAGAGGCATATACAGCACAGAGAGAAACCCTTCAGTCCAACCAGTCAATACCAACCATATTCCCAAACTAAACTAGTCCCACCTGTCTGCCCTTGGCCTATATTCCTCCAAACCGCTCCTATTAATGAACTTATCCAAATATCTTTTAAACATTACAACTGTAACTGTTTGAACTACAAGAACTCAAAAATGATTCAAAGTACAAGTCTTATGATTCCGAAATGTAAAAACCATAAGAACTATACGAGAAAATCTGCAAGTCAGAGCAGTTGCAATATCCACCCTACTCCCAGGCCACTATTATATCTGGACAAATTCCTATCATTTCCAGTGTTCCATTGTCTAAGTGATAATGTCAAATGGTTTGTCTTCACTCACTGAGTACCTAGACACTTTTCTGGATTGAATTCCATCTGCCACTTCTTTGCCCAGCTGTGTATCCTGTCAATGTCCCATTGCAACCTACAACAGGCCTCCATACTATCCACATGCTATAAGCCAGTATTTGTGACTATTTGTACTTGTCCTTCAGAAGGGGCTGGTGAGCTGCCTTTTTGAACCTGCACAGTCCATATGTTGCAGGAGGACTCACAATGCCATTGAGGGAGGGAATTCCAGGATTTTGACCCAGAGTCATTGAAGAAACAGTGATGTATTTCCAAGTCAGGATGGTGAGTAACTTGGAATGGAATGTGCTTCCCCCATTCATACTCCTTCAAGTTGTTTGGTGAAACATTGCAGGTAAATTGTCTCTATTTCAATGCTTTTAAAATGTAAAGATACAGTGATGCAAATGCTTAGACATTTTTGGCTGTGATTTCAAGTCATTAGAATGTGACTTCAATTCTTTTTAAAAATTCAATTAGTGACTTCCAGCCTGTGATTTCATATTTGTTTTACTAAAGCTTGTCTTTATGATAGGAGCACAGAAATGTTACAGAACCATTTGGTCTATCGGCCTGTGCCAGCTCGTGAAATAAGCACCACCTTATGTTTTTTATTTTTTTTTAATTTATTTTATTTAGTATATTGTTATTTGTACCAAGTGACAAATGGATAAATGTCACCACGTTCCAGTGCTGTTTTGGATTACAGAATAAATTACTAAATAAATTGTATAAATGGTAAAACACTAATAAATCAATATTAAATTGGTATTACTAAAACTGAAACAGCTTCAAAAGTTTATCTTTCCCTCTCAGTACTCTTCCCACTGTCCCCGGTGCCACCACTTCCGCATCCATTGACTCCGAGCTGGAGGCAGTGACAGCGAGCGAGACAGAGAGAGACAGTGAGACAGACAGAGAGAGTGAGACAGAGAGAGTATTACATAATACCCAAGTGTAAGAGTTCTGAATAAAAAAAAAGGAAGTTAGAATGATGAATCAATGACAAATCAGGTACAGAGAAAAAAATAGACACAGTAGGCTTGGATTAAAAGGAAGAGAAATAGGAATTTAATTAAAGTACAACAATTATGAATGAAGGAACCACACTTCTAGTTTGCCCTTCAGTGATTGAACGGTTGACTGGTAGCAACTAACACATAATATACTGTTTAAAAGGGGGCTTAGGCTTGAAAAGGCATGACAATCCATTCAAATTTATTTTGAGCCTACAGAACAAGAACTTTATGTTAATCAGTATATTTGAGCAGAGTGTCAGACTGTGAGATACCATCTTTGCAAAGTTTATAGAATAGAAAACAACTTTGTAATTTCCATATTGTTAATTACATTTCTGAGCTTTTCTGAAGTTGCTGTGGTATGCACACACAAATAAAGGTAAACACCATTAGTCTCACCATCATTTCAGCATCACTTCTAAGGCTAAAGTTACAATTTTACTTCAATACTTAGACAACAAAAGTATAATTTTATCCATCCTATTTCAAAGGGTCCACAGACTGTAATTGCTTGCTTGTGTGAAACCACATCTAACAAAAGCAGCAATGTTGTTTAAGATGAAGAGGCAGAAATGGTGATCGATCTGCACATATTCAGTAAAAGAGAATGAAGGCAGAATGTTCCACACAGTTGGGCATTATGTAGAAATAGAGGGATGTATGTGGAATTGCTTTCTAATGTCAATCTTAAAGATTCTGGCTAAAATATTCAGGCAATGTCCTCTAGTTCAAGATCCCCCAAACAGTAGATAGAGAAATGATTGCATACCAGATCGTCTTATCATTCTGTAAAGAATGATCAGTTCAGCCCCTAATTGATTCAGATTTCAGAAAGTGTAGTTCTAATGATGTAATCTCTCATCATGATTTAAGTCTGAGAAACCAGAGATCATTCCAGTAAATCTATTCTGCACTTCTTCCAAAGCCAATATATCAGTCCCAAGTTTTGCTTTCCAGATCTGCACACAATACTTTAAGTGAGGTCAAACCAGCATGCAGATGGCTTGGCTTCGAACCCCTTGTATTTCAGTCCTCTAGATATAAGGGTCAGCATTTCATTAGCCTTTACAACCAATATTTTCTGTGTCCATGACATTTTAATGATCTGTGTACATGGCTCTCTCAGTCTCTTTGCACTTCTGTATTTCTACGTGTTAGATACCAAAACTTTTCTTCCCACCAGAGTGTGTTTTCACACTTCATAAATCCATGAAAATGTTTCAATGTATCATTGAATAAAGTTATAACTCTGAGAAAAAGTGACAATGAATTAAAATCTAAATTTAAAAAATTTCATTCCCCCAATCCTGCTCTGTAATGACTGGAACAACCAGGTTTTAATAGTAACAATGAGATGAGCTTAGAAAGCATAGCCATGTTAATTAGAGTTAATTAGAGGTCGTTTTATTCAGAACTATCTTTTCACTCGATTGACTTACATTGTTAGCTGTTTAATTATACAATCTATCACCCTTTTTGGAAAATGAGAAACAGCATTACATTACCTGGATTATTAAAATTCCATTGAAAATTGTTGGTATTAAATTGGATAGATTGGGGGCAGTTAAACAGCTCTGGTGAGTCTTCACTTGTTTGTTGCAAGGTTATTTCACAACGCACAAATCATATTTCTTACAATATTACAGGTGTGTTTTATGGGCCGAAGTGTCAGTTTTGTCAAGTTTCATTGAGGGTTTCTTGTCGTGAGGCCTAATGTGGTGTCTCACCTTATTTACTAAATTCGATCTTATGGTGCCGCTCTCATCTGATTTCCAACACGTTTGGTAATACCCTTCCCAAATTCTAGCCTCACCCTAGCACTCACCAGAAAGCTGCTAAAGGCTTGGATTCCCTGGCACCTACACCATCTTTAAAAGGCTGTTGTGCACCCAGATGAGTGTTGGTAATCTGGCATTGCCCTCACAGGCAACACCACAGCATAACTTCCACAAAGCCATGCTATTCAGAGAGTTGGCATATCTGACTTTCCCTTAAACATACAATCCCATTATCTCACCCTCGTCACTCTCTAACCACCAGGCCACAAAGTTTCCCTGTCCTTAAGTACATCCCATTTACATATCATCTCGAAGTCACCACTACTCTGTGCTCAACGGCCACTCTAGACATACATCTTGTCACTGTCCGGTAAGAAAAGGTCACATACGGGCGAACAATCAGCACATTCCAAAGATAAGCTTTTATTATGGACAGCAAAACCAAACAGAAACAAAATGAACAGAGACTGCAATTGTCGCCCACTATGCAAACTAAATGCTGGCAACATAACCAATTTTTATTTTACAATCCATGCTGGTCCACTGCACCCAGCTGTCATCCCAGTGGAACCAGAGGTCCTTCAGATCCTGTCTGGCTCTGGTTGAGGTACAGGCAGCACTGTATCTGCATTCCACATCAATCAGGGAACTGCACAGTGCTGTCATTGCCATGGTCACAGTGGGAGGCCCTTATCCCTCAAAAAACAGCACGCAGACCTTCAAACACACCAGCCACGTGATAGTGCTCACGCACACACCTCCAAGAAGTGGGAACGGTGATCGTAGATCACCTGGACATTAATGATCTGGAGCCCTTTCTATTGACAAACTCTACAGCATTATGATACGGCCCTCTCAGTTCCACTTGTGTAAAGTTGATGGCACCTTCCACCTAGTGGAAGCCAGCTATCCTCCTGAATCCTACTGCCTGGTCTGCAGCACTGATCCCGTCATCAGGAAAGGGAATGAACCAGTATTACCTTGCATAGATGGCATCGGTCACTGCCCTGCTGGATTTGTGGGTATACAACTGAGAAATCTCACACAGGTCATCTATCACCCCCTGGAAGAAGCCAGTAGCATAAACAGTCAAAGTGGCTGTTACCTTGACAACCACTGGGAAAGGATGATGTCCCACTCTAGCACTCTCAGGTCCCACTGCAGCATCTGGCACTTTCCATCACAGTATCCCAAGATGTCTGCAGCCTGCATTGACACTGCGCCTGGCTCATCCCCAGGAAATACAATCGGGGGCAATAACTTCTGATCCTTCTGTGGACCCCAGGTACTCTGAGGGTCTCTGAGGCTGCAACTTTTACCTGAGATAACACAGTGTGGAGCTAGGGGGACAGGCAGCATCAGAGGAGCAGGAAAGCTGACTTTTCAGGTTGGGACCCTTCTTCAGAAATGGGGGAGGGGGAAGGGAGCTCTGAAGTAAATAGACAGAGGCGGGGTGGGGCTGGAGAAGGTAGATGGGATGGTGATAGGTGAATGCAGGTAGTGAGTGGTGGGGATTGGTCAGTGAGGTGGGAGGGGCAGATAGGTGGGAGAGAAGATGGACAGGTTGTGTCAGGTCCAGGAGGCAGGGATGAGAGGGAGGGTTGGTCATGGGATGAGGTCGGGGGTGGGGAAATTTTGAAACTAGTAAAGTCCACATTGAGACCATTGGGTTGTAGGCTCCCAAGGTGGACATGAGGTGCTGCTCCTCCAGTTTCCGGGTGGCGTCGTTACCTGAGGTGGGTGTTCCTCCACTTCCACGGTGTCCTGATCTTCCTGCACCCACCTTCACTTTCACAGCAAGGCAGCCACAGTGAGCAACATCGAACAAAGGCTGGACACATCACTCTTGCTGGAAATGGCCTTTGCTGCAGACATAAAGAGCAATATTCCCTGCTGATGAAGACACCTCCATGCAGTGAGACAGGCTGCATCCCGATATTGAGGACCATGTCTCCATCATTCATTGAACTTCAGCCTCAGCATATGCACCAACTTGTTGAAGGTGTTGTCCCTTCTGAGTGATCAACGCATTACATCAGAAAAGGAGTGTCTGCTTCACTCTGGTCCCCATACCATCCCAGAACCACTTCAAAGATGAAATGTTTCATTGCATTCAGTACAGTCCATGATAATGCTTAGATAATGAAGCAATCATCACTACCTCCCACAATACCCTTGCAAGTTTCATAAGTTATGGGTCATTTTTGGCCAGCATTCAGCTCTTTGAAAATCATTGCAATTAAGTTCTGCATCACGGAGAGGCCAATGTTCAATTTGCAAGAGCCAGTTGCATGGTGCAAATCACCTTTGATCAGCATTAGAACCCTAAACGCATTCACTCTATGCGCATTGGAGAAGGACAATGAAATTATTGTGAATTAAATGTAGGTGCAGTTGAAAGCCAATACTTCATATATATGTTCCTTCAATGCCCCAGCATCCGATAGATGCAGAGCCTGTGCTTTCACCCGTTGAACTGACACAGACACCACCAACCTTGGATATTGTCCGAGCCATTTTTCAGTTGTAGGTAGTACCTAGCGAATGGAAAGTAATGGTAGGGATCACAGCACATGTGAGCACAGTGAACACAGGGCTCTGCATGGTTGTCAGGTATCCACCAGAGTCTCCAAGGCAGGCAAGTGGAGTTGAGGATTATCAGGTTAGCCATGATTTCATTGAATGACAGAGCAGACTTCATGGGCTGAATAGTCTACTTCTGTTCCAAGTCTTATGATTGGTTGATTTTTTTTTCACATGTGCTGATGGACAGTGAAAAGTGTTGTTATGCATGCTCTATAGGTATATCGTACCATACAAAGTGCATTAGGGTAGCAGAACAGAATGCAGAATACAGTGTTACAGCTGCAGAGAATGTGCAGAGAGAGAAAGATCAGAATTAACATTTGGTAAGTCCATTCTGATAACAGCAGAGAAGAACCTGTTCTCAAATTTGTTCATTCACATATCAAACTTTTATATCTTCAGCCCAATGGAAGAGAGTGGAAGGGAGTATAGCCTTTGATCTTATGTGCCTTCCACTAATGTTCTAATATGTTGAATGCTGAATTTCTCCGAACACAAATAAACTGACGATTAGCCCTAGAGACCCAGCAATCCAGCACATTTTAGAACATTGCATCATGCCACCATATCATCCTTCAAGCTTTAAATAGTTAATTTGAGAAGAATGAATGAATGAACAAATGAATGAATGAATGAATCACAGAGCAAAGTGGATGGTGGTGGTAGAGAAAAAGCAGAATTTCTCTGGGCAGAGTGTCATTTTTTAAAAATACCGTTCACTGTGGCATGCATGACAACTTCAATGGCATATATGTCAAAGCTACCAGTGACACACATTATTTGCACAATGGGTAAATTTCTCATGAAGCCTCACACTACTGCTTGGCTTCCAATCTTCAAGAGTATTTCCTATTCAGTTTCAATGTGCTGGCAGAAGTGACTTTGCAGAACTTAACTCTTTGCAAACTAGAGGTGTATTTGAAAACAGATCCTTATGTATTTTGAAGCAGATGTCAGCAGCAGAGAACGGATGACACATGTACAGATAAAGCCACCATATAATTGCACTACCCATCTTTGCCTATTAAAATGTCAGTGCACCTACCAGAAATCAGCAAGACTTGACATCCACCGCAGCAATTGTTGCAAGACAATCTGAAGACCCAGCTCGTGGCTGTACAGGTCAAACTCAAGAGGATCCCACTTACACCGCACTGTTAGCATCCACATTTACTCACAACATAGGATGGAGCAGAAGACTAGATAGTATAGCACATAAAAAGTGTACTTTCACACCAGGAAGTAAATGTCATATTTTCAGAGGTATCGCGTACAAACTTCTTTTGTTGTTTCAGATTAAATATTAGCAATTGAAAGGATTGGTAACCATGGTACTTTAGGTCTTTGCTGGGGACTATGTATTCAAACACCACATTACACACAGATACCCATTAGTGAACACATTTCATCAGCATCAGGTACTAAAGGAATGTTTGTGTTGGACAAATATGGCACTCCAACTTTGAGAGATTGGTATATGATCCTTGATACGTGCATAGATATTTTCTGACTTATTGCCAGGTAATGTTGGCAATCTCCAAGGTTTGTTAATCATAAAGATAATAGCATGCACATGGCTGTGGAAGGAAGTTGAAAAGATGGTTAAGGAATGCATGGGAATAACATAGTGTTAATCTTGGAAAGCCAATCATTTTTCTTAGCCATCACAATTAAGTAATAAAGACATAATTTTCTCCCTTCACACTAGGTTATGTAGACAGTTCCATAAACAGACACAAAACTACTTTTCACCACAGATCTAGCTGTCCCACGTGCCTTGTATTCCTCTAGCTCTTAAGTACACAGGAGCTTTTCTCCATACCTCACATGAACAATAGTCAGCCAGCATTAAGTAACCATCTATATTTACTCTAAACACAATTTCATTGAAACAAGAATAACCTACAACTGAGAATAATCTCCAAGGTATAAACGCAAACAATGAGTCCGAATCATGTTTTTACAATTATGTTGGATGAACCAGTAGCAACTCCAAGAAAAGATATTGTCTGCTCCTTGCCATTATACAGTTAGGAGAAATGAACAGCTGACCAAGTCACATCATACAGTAGGTTCTTCAAAGAAGTACCAACTTGCATTCATCTTCATCCTCCAATAACCTCCACCACCTCTCAGGTTTTGTTTACAAAAAAAAATCTCAGGAATTGCTCTGCAGATTTACAAAGTACTTTTCACTTTTCACTGAACTAAATTGGCTCCCAGTGGTGTAATCTATTCTGGGCCAAATGTACTTCCTTCACAAAAATATGTTAGTTTCTTTCTACCCAACAAATGGGTTACGATGAATGGCAGGAAACTCATCCCCTGCTGCAGTCCTTACTTCCACCCTCGTAAGACTTATAAAATATTTCAGAAAGTGTAACTTCAACTGAAAAGATTGGGAATTCACCTTCAGTTCCTGCTACTGGATCTTAAATCTCATCTCTCCAAGTAAAACCACCCAAAATAGGACACCATATTCCTGCGTCCTGGGATATGGCTTTAAAGCTGGGACTAGGAGCAAGATAAGGAAGCCATGTGAGAATCCTGACACATTACATGTCTTGGTAATCGTGCCCATGGTTAGTAAACATTGATAGCGGATAAGCCTCTAGCAGCAGCAGGCAGCCAATAAGCAATTTAGGTACCAATGAGAGGGATGGGCAGGACTTCACAGGAATCTTTCTGGTGACAAAGCGGACATCTGCTAAGTGTGGTTCAACAAATAGCATCACATCATTGAAAGACCACAGCCACAGTTAGAACATATCCTCTGGACAGGTTTTCCCTCCACTCCAATGTCCGAGCTTTAGGGTGTCTAGTTTTGAAATTATATTTACTTCCAAGGATGCCCCCATTTTGAGATGCACTGGTTCTCTCCTTCCAGCAGGAAAAGCTGATCACCTCACCCTCTGGAACCAGCAACCTCCAGCTGAGGACCCTCTGGTATGTTTACAACCTCAGGGAAACAACTTAAGGATGGCAGATGCAGAGGTAGACTACTAGGAGGCTACCCTCTGGACAATCACACCAAAGGGTGCACAACAGATAAATGTAAAGGTCAGGACCATTGAAAAAAAAATTATCGTGAGATTCAAACTGCAGAGAAAAAGAGTAAATGGAACATTTTATTAAAAGAATATTTAGGATGCAAACAACATTTTTAAAAATCAACATGCCATATACTTGAGCATGACATGGATTTAAATTGCATTCCCACCAAAGGGTCACAGTCAGCTTGCAAGTTGTCACAATGTCACATCAGCTTATTCATACATTTTAACAGCAATAAACCAATTTGAAGATACCGCAAGTCTAAATAATACTTGGTATCCTGACAGTGCTGAACCAAAGAAATGCTGACTGCTGCAAAGCCATTGCCGTTTGCATTAGATGATTAATCTAATTTTTCATGTAGATACATATGTTCATACATGAATCAAATACTTTTGGTTTTATTCAATAATAAGGATTTGAACACGTCCCAGAGAGGGGGCTGACTTCCTTAACCAGAAAACATACAGGGCACATTTTACAATTTTATATTCATAGAAAGAAGTCAATTATTTATCTCTTTCACTCACATTTTATTCCTGATATGGTTTGGTTTTGTTCTGTTGCACGGCACAGGTCTTACAGCACATTCAGTGAAAGACTGTCACTTGCAGACCTATTTAGACATGTAAATACCTTTAGGTTTCCTTTAAAATTAGTACTTAATTTGTTTACTTAGCCCTTGAATTAATAATTCATTTCAAGATCAAATTAAATATTCAAGATTGTAAACCAAAAGGATCAACATCTGTTACAATTCCTTACAGCCCTTAATTGCCTTCAGTCCTCAACGTTTATAGACTATTTCCAATATTTCAACTCAATTTGATAATATAATTGAAGAATACAGACATACATTTTTTTGGTTAATCATGGAAAATCAATCATCCAGACCATGGTGCAAAGTACAAGATTATTCATTTGTTGAAAGATAGGTACATTGCTGACATTTAAATAGAAAAGCATTCACTTCAGCCCTTAATTTGAGATCATGGTAAGCAGATCCTCTTGCAAATCAGAAAAGTCTTTCGTCATCTGTGTATGGGAAATCTTACACAATGTCTGGTTCTTCCTATCCTCTATTGCAAGAGCTTCACAAATAATTGGGCTGTGGTTATAGTTGCCTCCTACACCTCACTTGCGTGCACACCTTCATGCACATGAGTGATAGTAGGTCATTGGCTAAGGAAGCCATTTTAGCAGATCCTTCATTCAATGTGTGAAAAGGATGAGTAAGGCTCCATTCTGGTGATTAAAAATGGAAAACTTGCTAAATTTTGCATTCTAATGCAAGGCATCAGGATCAAATAAAGTATTTGTGCTTTCATACCAACCAACATACACACCATTAATCAAATATAGAACCTTTTTTGGTGTCTCGGCTCCATGGGCAATTTCTTTTTAGACTGCTACAGACTGTAAATTAATGTTGTATCGAAGGGTCTAGGCCCAAAACGTCAGCCTTCCTGCTCCTATGATGCTGCTTGGCCTGCTGTGTTCATCCAGCTCTACACCTTGTTATCTCTGTAAATTAATGTTACTCGCTTTTGCAGGTGTTTCTCAATTCTCATTTATGTATAATTTAAATATTCTGTACAGTTTAACATCATTCTATCAAGGATTTTCTTTTAAAATAGAACTAAAACACCAGCTGCTATGAAACGATTTGCTTTTGTTCGAGACTCATATAAACAATTTTTAAAGCATCATTCCTTGCCTCATTTCATTGGTTCTGTGAGCTCTCAACAAGAAATATAGTCTGTTGTTGTAGTGATGCAAACTGAATCTAGTGTTGATTATTGGTCCACTTCATGGTTTCAAGGATGCTTTGAATGGCTCAAAGCTTGGAAGTTATGAAAAATATATGGTTCAGTTAAAAGTGGAGAAAGAACCTCAAATGGCTTAATACAGTCAGCAGTACATTATTGCAAATTGCAAAGACAAGTAAGGAAATAATTGGGTTGTGGTTCATAACAATATACACTTGGCAATATCAGTTTCCTTTTATGATTCAAATATTTGATGTGACCATTGCAACAAGGAAAGGAATCAAGACACCCCCTCCTAATTGGAGCTTTAGAATATACATTTAAAACCTGATAGCAAATACAAAAGAAAAATTAGGAAGGAGTTTAACATTAAAGCTAAGGGGAGTCAGCATAGAGCATTGATGCACTGTTGTTTAAGTTTGAAGATAGGTGTAATAAATGTAATCCATAAGGTAAGGTGTCCAGATAAAAGGCTCTTGTGGCCTGGGAACAAGTCCCACTTGAGTAGCATCTCTGAACAGCTTGATTAGAAATCATTTTCATACCCAGAGATATTTGAGGGTAGAATGTCAGAGGACACTTGTTTCAAAATAGTTTGATGGGGATTGTTGTGGAGCAGGAAGTTGTTCCCCTTTGAAGTCAATTAAAATGAAGTTTGATTGGGGTACAAAACAAAAATTCCATTCAATCCCTTGGTATATCCACCTGACACCTTAGTTAAAATTAATTCCAGATCAATGATTTCCATTCTGTTCGAAATACAGCAGCAACAGAACTTTTACTATGTTGCAACCTTCCCACAATGAAGTGTGTAATTGACAACATCAAAGATTACGTGTGACTGCATCTTCGATGCAACCCAATTCAGTTGTAAATGCAGTTCCCAATCCATAATTGTACAATTGCCTCACAATCATAGGAATTTTCACATCAATTCCTATCACCTCTGCAGCTCCTCAAATTCTTTTATCCTTAAGGAGTCATTTGACCTCTTCCTGAGACAAAAATAAGACACAATGTTTTGTTCCGTGATGAATGCTTCATTGTTAAAATGAATTGTATGCTGATTATCTCTCTGCAGATCAATTGGAGGTCAGGTGCCATTTTCTTTTAAATGTGTCTCTTGAAGCCAATTATAAAGATTTTTATCAGCCTCTTTAATCAATTGCTTAGATTAGATTTGGATGGTGTTCAGGCCAGAGGTCAGAAAAGCTTTTTTGTTTTCAATGCTTTTTTTTTAAGTGTGGCCCAGAGATGTGAGTGTGCTTGTATGTGAGACAGAATGCCACCTGATGTTTGATGACAGAGATAGGTGTTTGAAACAACTCACCCTGTAGCTGTAATGGTGAATCTCCCTGAGATTAAAACTGGAGAATGTCAATTACAGTTTGCGTTCTTCCATTAGATGGATTGCTGGAATCTGGAAGTGGGAGAGATCTATTTGGGAAAGGCTTGCAAGACAATGAATTGTTACTTCAGAAAAGCTCAATGGAATGAGAACTATAAGAATGATTACAATGCTTACAGGTTTCTTTCAATGCTGTTATTTCAGAAACAACTGCCTATATAAAACTTAATGCTGTTTTCCTAAGGACACAAGAGCTGGAAGCATAAGTGCATTTGCTTATTGCCTTCAGCAGATAAATTGTGGAAAAATGTTAAGCAAAATTTAGAGAAAATCTTAAACCCCAAAAAAAAAGGATTAATGTAGATCTCCAAAAATTATGGACAACTATTTCATGGACAAATAAGTAATGCTATAATGACATACAAGTGTTTCAGTAATTTTATTATGTGGGCAATCATACATTGACCAATCAATTGATGGAACTTTCAGCAAAAGGATCCAGGGAGAGCTAGCCAACTGGACACAAAATTAGCTTGACAGTTGGAGACAGAATGGTGGTAGAGGGTTGTTGTTCAGACTGGAGTCCTGTGAACAGCCGTGTGTCACAAGGGTCAGTGCTGGGTCCACTGTTGTTCATCATTTATATAAACAATTTGGATGAGAACATAGGAGGCATGGTTAGTGAGTTTGCGGGTGACACCAAAATTGGTTGCATAATGGACAGTGAAGAAGATTATTTAAGATTACAATGGGATCTTAAGCAACCGGGCCAGTGGTGAGGAATGGCAACTGGAATTTAATTTACATAATTGCGAGGTGTTGCATTGTGGTAACACAAGCCACAGCAAGACTTAAACAGTTAATGGTAGGGCCCTGGGCAATGTTGTTGAACAAAGAGACATAGGGATACAGATACATAGTTCCTTGAAGGTAGCATCACAAGTAGACTTGGTGATGAGGAAGGTGTTTGGCATGCTTGCCTTTGTTAGTCAGAGCATTGAGTACAGGAGTTGGAACATCATGTTACGGATGTACAAGACATTAGTTAGGCCACATTTGGAGTACTGTGTACAATTCGGGTCGCCCTGCTACAGAAAGGATGTCATTAAACTGGAAACGGTACAAAAAAAGATTTATAAGGGTATTAGAGAGACTGGAAAGTTATAAGGAGCAGCTGGATAGGCTGCACATTTTTCTCTGGAGTGTAGGAGGCTGAGGGTTGACATTATAGAGGTTGATAAAATCATGAGAGGCATAGATATGTTGAATAGCCAAGATCTTTTCCTTGGGGTAGGAGAATCCAAAACTGTAGGTTATAGGTTTGAGGTGAGAGGGGAAAGATTTAATGGAACTGAGAGGCAACCTTTTCACATAGAGTGTGATGCGTATATGGATTGAGCTGCCAGAGGAAGTGACAGAGACGAGTACAAACACAACATTTAAGAGACATTTGGACAGGTACATGAATAGGAAAGGTTTGGAGGGATGTGGGCCAAATGCAGACAAATGGAACAAGTTCAGATTAGAAAATCTGGTTGGCGTGGATGGGTTGGAACAAGGGGTCTGTTTCTGTGCTGTATGACTCCATGACTCAAATGGACAAAAAAATTTTAAAAGAAAAGCATACTGTAGTGATTGTAATGAGGTCAACCAGGTACACCTCATAGAATATGATTTACCTAATTGGGGCCTTTAACCTGGTCCAATCAGAGAGCTCTGGCTGACAGATATAAACAGGAGTGGCAGAGGTTCTGGTCTCTGATAGTTGGCTCTGAGGAAGCTGGAAGAGTGTCAAGTGCTATGCACATGTAAATATAGTGTGACTTGGTGACGGGATACTGGCATCTGTGGAGTTATTTCACACATTGAGTGATTTCTCTTCTCTCTTTTGTGGGTATGATGTTGTGGTTATCACAGAGATGTAGCTCTGCAAGGGGTTCAGGACTGGGAACTAAATATCCAAGGATACACGTATTGTTGAAATGATAGGCAGATGGGAGAGGAGGCAAGGTTGTCTTGTTAGTAAGAAACAAAATTAAATCCATAGCAAGAACTGATGTACAGTTGGAAGGCATAGAATTCATGTGGGTGAAGTTGAGGAACCACAAAGGAAAGACAACCCTGATGAGAGTTATGTACAGGCCTCTTCTCAGTAGTCAGGATGTGGGGCAGAAATAAAATCAAGAGATAGAAAAGACAAATAAGGAAGACACTATTACAATAATAATAGGGGACTTCAATATATAAATGGACTGTGAAAAGCAGGGTGGTAGCAGATCCTTGAATCTGTTGAATATCTACGAGATTTGTTTTTTTGGGGCGGCTTGTGATAGAGTCCACTAGGCAACATGCAATTCTGCATTTGGTGATCTGTAATGATGTAGACTTGATTCAGGAGCTTAGCATGAAGGAATCCCTTGGAGGCAATGACCATAATATGATAGAATTCACCCTACAAATTGAGAGGGAGAAGCTGGAATCAGATGTAATGATATTATAATTAAATAAAGGTGAATACAAAGACATGAGGGGTGAGCTGGCCAGAGTTGATTGGAAGGGAAGCCTAGCAGAAAAGATAGTGAAGCAGTAATTGCAAGAGATTCTGGTGATAATCTGGAAGGCACAGCAGAAATTCATTACAAGGAAGAAGAAACATACTAAGGGGAGGATGAGGCAACCATGGCTGACAAGGGAAGTCGAGGACAGAACAAAAGCAAAATAAAAAGCATGCAATGTGGTGTAAATTAGTGGGAAGCTAAAGGATTGGGATGGTTTTAAAAAAAAACTGCTAAAAAACCAAAAAGGTGGGAGAAGATGAAATATGAGGATTAGCTAGCTAGAAATATAAAAGAAGATTGCAAGGGTATTTTTGGATATAAAAACGGTAAGAGAGAAGCAGGAGTGTGTATTGGACTGCTGGTAAATGAGGCTGGCGAAATAATAATGAGGAACAAAGAAATGATGGAGGAATTGAATAGGTACTTTGCATCAGGCTTCATGGTGGAAGATACTAGAAGCAGAGCAAAACTTCAAGAGAGTCGGGGGGAGAGGTAAGTATAGTGGCCATCACTGAGGAGAAGGTGTTGGGAAAACGGAAGGGTCTGAAATTGGATAAATCACCCACACCAGATAGACTGCACCCCAGGGTTCTGAAGGAGATTGCAGAAGTACTGGTGATGATCTTTCAGAAATCACTGCCATTAGGGAATGTCCCAGAGAACAGGAAAATGGCTAATGCAATACCGCTGTTTAAGAAGGCAGTGAGGCAGAAGGTGGGAACTTTTAGGCCAGTTAGCCTGACCTCAGTCATTGGTAGATTTTAGTGCCCATTATTACGGATGAGATTGCAGAGTATTTGGAAGTGCATGCTAGGATATTAGAGGGGAGAGAGATCACAGAGTCATTATGGCTTCATCAAGGGGAGGTCATTGTCTGACAAAGCTGTTAGAATTCTTTAAGGTGGTAATGAGCAAATTAGACAAAGGAGAACCAATGGATGTGATGTATTTGGATTTCTAGAAGGTCTTTGACAAAGTGCCACATAGGAAGCTGCTAAATAAGATAAGAGCCCATGGTATTAAAGGTAAGGTACTGGCATGGATAGAGAATTGGCTGACTGGCAGAAGGCAGAGAGTGAAAATAAAGGAGTCTTATCCAGGATGGCAGCTGGTGGTTAGTGGAGTTCCATAGGGGTGAGTGCTGGGACTGCAATTATTCACGTTATACATTAACAAACTGAACAAAGGAACTGAGGGCATTATTGCTCAGTTTGCAGATGGCACAAAAATAGGTGGAGGGACAGTTTCCAACGATAGCACCAATACATAATTTTCAGACAGCAAGCATCTCAAAATAATTTTGGAATAACCTGATCCCTGATTGTTTCTGCCAAGGATAAACACCAGGACCCTGGTCTTTCTGTGCCAACATGAGTTCTTCCTGCTGATTTGCACCGGGTGTGTATCTCATTGTTAAAAATCCCCTGGTGTGAATGTATATGACTTTGAGAGGAATAGATGAAGTGACAGTATGAAGTGAGAAATGCTCACATACCTGATTTACTTTCCTTTGGCATACCTACAGAGATGGAGAAAAATACTATTGGCATTCATTAATAGTATTTCCACACAGCTTCCGATGAAAGTATAACAGCAGGAAGAAATGATTAACACAAACATTCAGCTTTGACAGAGTTCTTGCTTCACATTGTTCAGTCCCTCTGTGGTCTCTCTCCCCTCTAATGGATTTATGCACATTTAAAGGATCTCCTGACATACCTTTCTTTTGGCTTTAGTTTAGGGCTGTCAACTCTGGCAAGGGAAGTAGAAGTAGAAAGAAGAAATAATAGATTCTGGAAGTTATACCAAGCCTGAAGATTTGTACATGGTCAGTCCACCATTTATGAGTGATTGTTTTTCTAATAATGTCTTATTTCTCAACTTATTGATATCCAATAAGATAACCTGGACTTTTGCAACTTGTTCCTTTTGGGAATATGGCTGTTACTTTGAAATTTCATACATTACATAGAAGTAATATTTCATCTTTGGTACCTGGCTTTGAAGATATTGCTTTGGAAAGCAATTTGAGTCTCTCTCTTGATCAGCTCAAAACTTCCTCAACTTTGTGCTCAAAATGGCATTGAATTGGAAAGCTCACTCAGTGATATTATACAAAACAAAATTGGTAAATATTGTTTATTATTATTTAATATTTAGGTCCTTGACATTATAGTAGAAGCACAGAAAGACATTCATTATCATACACTATTTTTTATTAAATAAAATAAAGTCTTTTATAATAAAAAAATCAATTTTATGCATGATAATAGATACTTTCCGTGAGATCCGAGACAATAATTGAATGAAAAATATCTGATTAGTTCATAAACCAAGAAACTAAAACCCACAAATTCATCAGAATCCCTAAACATAATTACTCTTGTTTGGTATTTTCGTTTACATCTTCCACTTCCATTTATACTGTTGATTGCCTTTTCATTCAAATTGACATTTTCCTTCAGTTTTACAAAAGGGAAGTTTGAGAATTACCTAAATGGCTAAGGTGAAGAAAAGTAACAGTGTGGACTTTATGGGCTTCTGTGCTGTAACATTTTCTGATTATCACAATTTTATACAAGTAGATTTTTTTTACAGCATCCAAAGCGCAGGTCATTGCATGGTTGCTAATAAGTTTCTTGTTTTGGAAACATTGAGAATGTCATTAAGGTGGAACCAATCTATAGTCTCTCCGTGGAGTTTGAATTAGACTAAACGAAAAAAAAAGTTTCCTTTTCAGCCTGTAGCATTCAACTGAGTCCTGAAATTAGGCGACAACCTTTTCACTTGTTGCCAAGTATCTACATCTGCATGTCATAGATACTGGCTGTGCTGAAAATAAAAATATATTATGTAGTATTTTCTTCCCCTCTAAAGCTACTTTTCCTCTTATATAATGTTATATATGAAGACAGAGTACCCACAAATGCTGCAGCTAAAGATAACACAGGATACAAACTCAATGCAATGCCCAATCACAAAAATACATTCGTTGATTTGTCTGAAATTGTTTATTTTCTGAGGAACGAATGAAACAGCTGAATTTTATTGTTGTTGCTTAAAACAGTAGAATGTGTTAGCTGAGTTACCATCTTATAACAATGGCTGTTTAATAATTTACATGGATGCAATACATATTTTGAACAGTTACTTCAAACTGAATGATGAATAAGAGTGCACTCTCACAAACCTTTTCACCAATATTAAAACAGTATTCTGCAAATCCAGAGTTAAGGATCCACTCTGGACAGGGTGGGATTAAAATGCCTACAGAGATTTGTTATGTGTTGAGGAAAATGGCACCTTCTAATTTAAGCTGCATTTGTATTATAATTGTAGTATAAATTCTTTTAAATCAGGAGTCAGAATCATTTCCCATCAATGCCAGTTGCAATGTAAAAGCTCCCTCCAGTAGACTAAAATTACTGTTTTTTATCGTGCTTTCCCAGTATTCGATTTAACTCTGCATTAAAACATACTAAAGCAGTTATCAACCAGATGCAGACTAAATATTTACAATGAAATAAATATAGTGTACACTGATTCATATTTTCCCATAATTATGTCAATTATAACATACTTTGCATTCAAACAAAACCTCTAATATAAAATTAGCCGCTCAAGTAGGATCATCTTTGAGACTGTGAACTTTGTGCTATAGATCATTGAATATCACTAAGTAAACTCCTGTTCCTATAACTTGTGGAATAAAAATACCCTGCTAACATCAAGTAGTGTTGCTTCAATACTGTATGACCAACATGTAAATACTGAAGGTGCAAAAGTTTATTAATTAGATTTTGTTGATGTAATTACATCAATGTATGTTTACTTTTCCTAGTGAGTAGCACTGAGGACATTAATTAATTGACAGAAAAAAATCATTTTAATAAACAGGCTGAATCAAAACAAACACAGTTTTTTAAAAATGATCACAGTACAATGAATCAATGAATGTCTGGTCTGTCAAAGAGATTAGATTATACTTATATGAAGGAAAAAGAGATACAGATTCAAGAGCTTGAAATCCAAGTATGCAAAATAAACTCTTCCAGTTAGAAATGAATAAAAGTTCTATTTTCCTTCTCCCTAATAGAGATGGTGAATTATGTCAGGTAGCTACAGTATTATCAATAGAAAATTGGAGAGAGCTCAAATTTCAGGAGATTTATTGTTGTTTAACAAAAATCAATATTATAACAATTACTTTTTAAATTTAACCTGTAATTGAAGATAACATCTTCTGTATGGCAAAGGTAGTTCAAATTTACAAGAAATATGAGTAGAGAAACATATGTACCAGTAATTTATAATTATTGTACCATAAAACCAGATATCATATACCTTTGATTCCAGACCGAAATGCTTTCAACGTGTAACTGAGGAAAGGAAACATTACCCGCAAAATTGTCTGATGCCATCCTAATCACTGAACTGTGCTATTTGTAACTGAATGTTCTTCATATCTGTGGCTTTTTAGGGTCATTTTTATTTCACCAGCAGAACATTACAGATGACAGTGAAAATGGGGTATGCTCTGCTGAGCGAAAAACTGATTACAGATTACCAAGTTTCATTCTTTACACACTGTTTGTTTTTCACTAACATTTGTTCTCTGTGCAATTCTGGCAGGAGCATCTATGAAGAACAGCAAGCTTAGTAACAGAGCTAAATTGCCCTCAATGAAACATGTGTATGATGGATGAGCGTTCATTAACAAAGATGGGAATGGAGTAAAATTCTGGTGCAATTATTGACCATGCACTGCAAGTATCCAATCAATACAAGCTGTCATCAACAAGGTTAATTGAGTACTGAGATGTTCCTTGAGGACAGCGGCTTAAAAGGCTGCAAAGAGCCAACTTAACAGTTCTGATCACAGACTGTTGATGTGGAGATTTACCTGATTAACTTTGGTCATGAGAATTTTTATTTTTTTTAGAAAAAACACAATTGAAGTTTTAATTGGGGATAGTTTACTCTTAAAGTGAAATAATATGAAAAGGTAATTTCACATTGTCTTTTTGAAGAAGTGGATTTGACGAACTGAGAAACATTTTAGTGTTCTGTGCAGAAGATCATCCATTGAGAATAGATGAGACCATATTAATTCAAAGTCATCTTGAGGCTCAAGGTGAGGGAAAGATGCTTTTCCTCCCAGGACTGAGTGAATTAAGAATGTAGCCATATTTACTGCTTTCTGAATAGGCAATACATTTGAGCATCCCAGCTCTGAATAATTGAAAACTACACGTATGGAAGTGACTACTGCCATCATTTCTCCATTCTGCATATTTATAATAGAAACATTTTTAAGTTCCAATCAGACATATTTTCTAATTGCAAAGCAAAAAAATAGCATCCAGGTGTTCATGCCATTGTGCCATTGCTTTGTAATTTAACAAATGGATAAACATACTGCTGAATATGTAGAGGAAGTGATGCATGTTATCACCGGATATATTTGGAATGTTAATGATCAGTCAATAATGTGTAAAAGGAGCTCTCCTGGAATTCTGTAATTCTTTGTTCAGATTTAGAATTAGTGCAAGATAACAACAGATATAACCAGTGTTGACATTTCTTTAATAAAAGCTTGTTTCAACTTTCAGGACATAAATACTGCACCCTTTAATTAATACTGAAGAAGCCATCAAAGATAACACTGAAGTACAGTTTGAAAAGTGGGAAACTCTTCAACTAAAATGAAACCACAATAAGAAGATCATAAACATTCATTATGATGTAAATATTGCATAAAAGTAGCTCATACATCATACTACAATATGATTATCTGCATCAAAATAAAGAGAACAGTCAGGTCAAGCTCAAAAATACATGGACAATTGTTTCAACAGTGGTCTATTACCTCAAAAGCTAAAATGTGAGTTAGCTGCAGAAGGACTTAGACACCTCAAGGTCACTATGGTGCCTCATGTTGAGATGAAAGAATCCCAGATTTTTTCCTTGTTATTTCTTATGAAATTATGGCATTGTCAGTCAACTATAGAACAATGAAAATATTACAAGGGTATCTTGAGGTGCTGCAGTATTTTTAGGATTTGCAAACTGTTTACCTGACATTATAGTCAGTTCTTTGTGTTTGGACAAATGCATTCAGACACAGGTCATGCATGTGACTTGCTGTGGTCACATGACTCTGATGGCATTGCTTCCTGTAGTGAAGTATGAAGGCAGAAGCATCAAAACAGCACATGGAACATGGAGTCAGAAGTGTGTAGCTGAAATTGTGATTGACAGCTATAGGAGAGTCATTTAAAAACTTCAGTCCAAAGCTGTCCACAAATGGGTGCGTCAGTATGGCTTTGAACTATCTAGTCCCTGCTCCTGTGAAGATGCAATACAATTTGGGACAGTAATAGAACTTCTTCCAGTCTCAAGGACAAATAAGACAGGCACAGGTTTGTACATGAAGCTCGAACAAAAAGGAATAGCAATTCTGTTTCTATATGCTGGACAGTGAAGATTACCTGAGATTACAAAGAGATCTTGATCAATTGGATCAATGGGCTGAAGAGTGGCAGATGGATTTTAATTTGGATAAATGCGAGGTATTGCATTTTGGTAAAACTAACAAAGGCAAGAATTTCTGAAGAAGGGTCTAGGCCCGAAACGTCAGCCTTCCTGCTCCTCTGATGCTGCTTGGCCTGCTGTGTTCATCTAGTTCTACACCTTGTTATCCCAAAGGCAAGACTTATACAGTTAAAATTAGGGCCTTGGTAATGTTGCAGAACAGAGAGACCTAGGTGTTCAGGTACATAATTCTTTGCTGTTTGCATCACATATACATAGAGTGGTTAAGAAGGCATTTAGCATTCTTGCTTTCATTGCTCGGACCATTGAGTATTGGAGTTGAGACATTATATTGAGGTTGTGTCAGACATTGGTGAGGTGTTTTCTGGAGCATTGTGTCCAGTACTGATCTCCCTGTTATAGGAATGATATTATTAATTTGGAGAGGGTTCAGAAGAGATTTACCAGGATGTTGCCAGGAATGGAGGGTTTGAGTCATAAGGAGGGGCTGGATAGGCTGGAACATTTTTCACTGGAGCGTAGGAGATTGAGGGGTGACCTTACAGACGTTTATAAAATCATGAGTATAGATAAGTTGTCTTTTCCCTCGGGTGTGGTATTTCAAGACTGGGGGCATATTTTTAAGGTGAGAGGAGAAAGATTTAAAAAAGATATGAGGGGCAACCTTTTTTTTTTACACAGAGTGGTTCATGTGTGGAATGAACTTCCAGAGGAAGTGATGGATGCGGGTACAGTTACAACGTTTAAAAGACATTTAGATAATTGCATGAATAAGAAATGTTTGGAGTGATAGAGACCAAGCACAGGCAGGTGGGACTAGTTTGTTGGGATTATGGTTAGCATAGACTGGCTGGACCAAAGGGTCTGTTTCTGTGCTGTATGACTGTATGACTCTACGATTCTATGTTAACAGGCTGGGGAAAGAGAACAACAAGCTGTATTGCACCTGAGGCCTCATAGAGGAGCAGAAAAGCTAGACTAGAGAAATTTTTAAGACATTGAAGATGCAGTCTGAACATTCTACTCATGTTATTTATGAACAGTATTTGAGAATATCCCTAACCCTATGCTGAGGAAGGGAGGGCAAACATTGATCAGTATGTGTTGACACTGAATTATCCACCTTAATCTCATGAATGTGGGCAACTGAAAGATGATCTCATCAGAGATAGGATTGTTTTGGGGTTAAAAGATCCCACTGTAAAATACATCTGCTAAAAGAGAAACTAACCTTCAAAAAGCCTTTAGACATTTGTACTCATAAATCATCAGCTTAAGAGCATTAACGAGAGAACAAATGAGCTTTGCATTATGCTGAGACATCATTCAGGACTATCAAGAAGAAACAATGGAGAAAAGGGGGGATTATTTTGCCCAATGTTTTTGCTGGAAAGAAGCTAAGCAATCCTCTTAGAATCACTGCTGGAGTCATGTCAGGCAATGAATCTGACAAATCACTCTATACTATATAACTTATTGATATTGCCTTGCCTCAAGTTGATAAATGGTTTGTGGCTGTTAGAATGATGATTGCTGAAAGAGAGCATCAAGTGAATGTGAAGTGTCAAAAAGACACTGGTGCAATGTACAGTATCATGAGCTTCACAGACCTATGGGAAGTAGCACAAGGTGGGAACCTAGAAATGAAGCAGCCAGGTCATTTTAAGATGAAATGATGAAGTAATGCTCAGCTAAGGACAACACAAAGTAGACAAACAGCCTAATGCAATGGGTTGGAAGATGGGAAAATTGGTACCCCACTTTATGGGCATGGTACTGGAGCTCCTGGTGAATGGGGTACTGCAAAAACAGGACTGCCTCTTCCCTCTGAACCAGTAGTGAAGGCTAAGACACCAGATTATGTTAGTCTGGTCAGAGGTTGCCAACCAGGTTAGAGCAGACTCAGCCATCTGGAAGAATGCCCAGCACTGTAGGGAGCAGGGCAATATCCTTTTCCACTCTGCCAGCATAAGTACCACCATCTTCTTCCAGATACCTCACACTCAGGCTGTTATGGGCTGCTGTTGACTTCCTGTGTTGGGAATCTCTGAGTGAAGACTATCTCCCTTGACTGGATTGAGCCCTGCTCACAAATATGACTTTGTGAAAAAAAAACAAAGAAATGCGAATGTGAGAAGTGAGAAACATAATCAGAAATTGCTGGAAAATCTCAGCATCCGTGGAGAGAAAGCAAAGTTAATGTTTAGGATCTAGTGACCCTTCCTTAGAACTGATGGCAGTTTGAAAAGGTTTTTATATATGCTGAAGACGGGTTTGGGAGGTGGTGGTGGTGGTGGAGGGAGGAGTAAACAACAGGTGGAATGAAGCCCAGAGAGAGAGAACAGCAGTTAGACAGATAAATGAATGAGTAAAGGTCAGCCTGGGGGAATCAATAGTTGCTAATGAGGGCTACTAGCACTTGACAATGGGTTGTATGTGGTAGCAGCCCATGTGATGTTAGAGCCTAGTGTGTTGGGTTGAAGTAAGGACATGGGAGATGGTCCTGAGGCCCTAAAATTGTTGAACTTGATATTGAGTGCAGAAGGCTACATCGCTCCAAGTGGAAAAAGAGATGCTGTTGTTCCAGCATGTTTCCAGTGAGCTTCGCTGGAGCACTGCTACAAGCTTGAGACAGAGAACACGGTGGTGTGTTGAAGTGGCAGGGAACTGGAAGCTCAAGGTCCTTTTTGCAGGCAGAACATGGGTGTTTTGCAAAGCAATCTCCCAGTCTATCCTTAGTCTCCACAAAGTAGAGGAGATCACATTGTGAGCAGTGAATACAGTAGACTAGGTTGAGTGAAATGCAGGGAAATCACTGCTGGAAGGTGTATCTAGGACCTTGGACAATGAAGAGGGAGGAAGCAAACAGGCAGGTGTTACACCTTCTGGGATATCATGGTTAGGTGCCATGGGTTGTGGGGAGGTGTTGAGAGGGGAGGAGAAATGGACCAAGGTGGCCCCGAGGGAACGGTCCCTGTGGAAGGCTGACAAGGGAAGGGAGGGGAATGTGTGTCTGGTGACATCCTACTGGAGATGGCGGAAACGCTGGCTAATAATCCTTTGGATGTGGATGATGGTGGATGAGGACGAGGGGACCCTATCAGTGTTGTGAGAGGGAAGAGAGGGGTGAGGGCTGAAGTGTGGGAGATGAGTTAGACACAGCTGAGGGCTCTGTCAACCATGGTAATGGGGAATGCTCAGTTGAGGAAGAAGGTGGGCATTTTGGAGGCTCCTTTGTAGAAGATGGCATCATTGGAACAGATTCGATGGAGTCAGAGGAAATGGGGGAATGGAATATAGTCTATAATGTGATGATGTAAAGTCAAGGTAACTGTGCGAGTTAGTGTGTTTGTAGTGGATGTTGGTGGCCAGCCTATTCCTGGAAATGGAAACAGATGTCCAGAAAGGGAAGGGAGCAGTCAGAGATGGACCAGGTAAAGGGGAGAGTGGGGTGGAAATTGAAAGTGAAATTGATGAATTTTTCCAATTCTGGATGAGAAAGGGAAGCAGCAACAATGATGTCCTCAATGTACTGGAGAAAGAGTTGTGGGCGGGGGCCTGAGTAGGACTTGGACAAGGAACACTGCATGTACCTCACAAAGAGACAGACATAACTGGGGCTCATGCGGATATCCATCGTCACCCCTTTGACCTGAAGAAAGTGATAGGAGTTAAAGGAGAAGCTGACTTTCAAAGCAAGACAATGCAAGGCAGGGACGCTGCAAGCACCTAAGGCATTTACTAAGTAATAACGAACATTAACCAGGAATTCACCACTGCCTAGCGAGGATTTTACCACATTATTTCAAAAAAACATACAAGATGCAGCAAGAAGACCCTGACATTAAGATGGGCCTACCCCTGAATTTTGCCTGCATCTGCCAAACATTTGACCAGAAACCATGTCACTCAGAGCCTTGTAAGATTCCACCCACTGAAAGCAATGCATGTTCAGGAACAGATTAAAAAGTGGAACAGACTAGAATAAAGGAAGAGTTTTGTTCATGAGTGATCAAGTTCTTTATGGAAAATACATACCTGCAAATGATACTGCATGCATTTTTTTTTGGAGAAGTGCATTTTGTACACTGTAGCTTGTAGATGGTGACTTGCCATCATCATGTGGCCTTGTTTGTAGTTGGTTTCTGGATTCAAGGCATGAAGGCAGAAGCTATGAAAACCAACAATGTGTTATGATCTCAAGTGATGGTGCTACAGTACAAATCAGAATGAAACATAGCTTGACAGATCAAATGTTTTATTTTTATAATTTGGTTATAGTAACGTTTACTCACTGAACATATTCACAATGTGTTGTCAATGTACTGTTAACAAACGATCAAAGTTTATTACACACAAAAGGAATATAAGACACTAACCATTAAAAAAACCAACTGTATAAGAAATATTGGAAATGGTCTTATTACAAATATCAGTAATAAAAATTCAATACTTTTATCCTCACATTGACACTACAGATACTCAAAATTCAATGAAAAGTTACCATGTTCCAACTTAAAGCTCCTTGTTCATTTGGCACCTTTCCAACAAACCTCTACATTCACTTGATGTTATCTTCTTTCATTAACATTTTTTCATGAGGCCATTAAACGAGTTGTTATCTTAGGTAACTTATATCTTAACATGAATCTCTTGAACTCCTTTTCCACAGCCTTCTATTCATATAGCTCTCTCTAACTGACATTAAATAATCAGGACTTCTTTTCTCCTGCCCCGATTGTTCTGGAGACTGCTAAACTGCACTGCTGTTCTTATTGACTTTCTTCCTCTTTGACTGACCCACTTCTATTTCTGAACAAAACCTGCACATTCACCAAGCTTCTTGCTGGTTCTCCATTTCTGTCTTTGTCTTCCTGTGTCATAGGCAACGCTCATCATATAATCCCTACAGTGTGGAAACAGGCTCTTTGGCCCAACAAGTCCACACCAACCCTCAGAGCATCCCACCCAGACCCATTCCCCAACTAATCTATACATCCCTCAGCACTACAGGCAACTAAGCATAGCCAATCCACCTAGCCTGCACATATTTGGACTGTGGGAGGAAACCAGAGCACCCAGAGGAAACCCACGCAGACACTGGGAGAATGTGCAAACTCCACACAGACAGTCGCCTGAGGATGGAATCGAACCCAGGTCCCTGGCGCTGTGAGGCAGCAGTGCTAACCACTGAGCCACGATGCCACCCCATGTTGTTGTTGTTGTTAGGCAACAGTCCAAATGTGCTGTCTCTTCTAGCCTTTGTTTTCTAAAGTGCTTATCCATTCACCTCAAGATTATATTTTTAAAGCCTCATTTAACTGCAATGCTCACGAAAATCAAAAATGGAACTAAGGCCTTCCCTTCTTAACCCACACTGTATAGAACACAAATCAGACTTAAAGCTATACATAGTTCTGTCCATCTTAGAACCAGCATTCCCTCGGATTTGGTTTTCTTCTGTGTGGACGTCTGAGGTCCAGAGTCGGAGATCAATGCTGTAATCCATGTCGACACACCAATTGGCATGTGCAGAAAGCCAGAACAGCTGCACCAGCTTAGAGGGAACATTGCTTAGGACCCAAGTTTCCAAACAACAACAACAACAGTAATACATCATGAACTTTCATCACACATGGAACACGTTGAATATCAGAGTGTCCTTTATTTAGCTGATGTTACTATTTGCCAATCCTCTTAACAGTGATTCAGCTGTTCATTAGCAAACAAATAAATACATTCTAATTGCAAGGTCGACGTGGTCAGTCAGCAACTAAAATGGTATTCTCTTTTTATTGTAATAGAAACTGTTCATACCGCTGAGAGGTCAGGAGTATAGAAAGGATTACATTACACTGTATCTATACTGCAAGAGAGAACAAAATTCACCTGTCTACATCAGTTGGAAGATATCCACAATTCCAAGACAACTACTATAATTCACTGTGTCGGCCTGAGGCCAATTTTATAAATTCAAAATGAACCAATTAAAGATTTTCTATGCATTGAACATTTAAGCACTGCAATCCATCTGGAATTCAAAGAAATAAACTAGAAGTGACATGAAACGATAAAATGTACTCTGATATATATATACTTTATGTATAATTGAAAGGTTTTAACAGTAGTCTGGAAAAAAGGATTATGATTTGTATTTTAACATCACATATGAAGAGATTAAAAAAAACATCTGCTTCTTCCATTTCAATCACATGCAATTTCCTCATAAATGCAGATCTTCACTGAGAGTCTCATAACACAGAGGAGGCCATTTGCCTCATTGTGCCTGTGTTAGCTCTTTGAAAAAGCAGTCCAATTAGTCCCACTCCTAAACTCTTTCTCCATAACCCTGCAATTTGTTCCTTTTCAAGTAAATATACAATTCCTTTTGAAAGATACTTTTGAATTTGCTTCCATCACCATACCAGGCATTGCATTTTAGATTGTAACAGATTGCATTATTAACAAATTCTCCCTTCTCCCCTTCAGGCACCTTTGCCAATCATCCTAATTCTGTGTTCTCCCGCTCAATGCCAATGGAAACACCTCCACTCCATTTTCTCTAATTATGAAAACTGTTTTAAATTTCCTCTTCTGCTTTAGGTGATGTACTTAAAATCAAAATTTTGTAAAGATTGCTTTCAATTTTGGTAGGGTTAGATTTTGCTACCTTTTCAGAGCTTATTCTTACTGAATGTTCAGAAAGGTATCAATGTCACCCATGAAGGGAATCATAATATTAATTAATATACTTGGTATGGTGTCCCTCAGACAATATATTTAGGTCATCTTCACAGCAGTCCCACACAATCTAAATCCAGATCCTGGCTCTGAGCAAAGTAGACGAAAAAACATAGTGAGTAAAGGAAGAAAGCCAGTTTTGGTCATCTTTAGCCACCTTCATTACCATTTTACATTTACCGAACAAATTCGTCCTAGTGTCACAACGATATAAAACATAGAAGATTGACTTTGAATTCCATCAACAAATTTCATATCTCAGATTTTCAAAGTCTGAAATTGTTTTAAAAAGGGACAGAAAATATTGACTTTAATGTTATAAAGAGAGGATGGATAGGCTGGAACTTTTTTCACTGGAGTGTAGGAGGTTGAGGGGTGACCTTATAGACGTTTATAAAATCACAAGGAGTATAGTAAGGTGAATGGCAGCTGTCTTTTCCCTTGGGTGGGGTATTTCAAGACTAGGGGGTATATTTTTAAGGTGAGACAAGAAAGATTTAAAAAAGACATGAGGGTCAACTTTTTTACACAGAGAGTGGTTTGTATGTGGAATGCACTTTCAGAGGAAGTGAGGGATATGGGTACAGTTATACCATTTAAAAGACATTTAGATAAGTAGATGAATAAGAAATGTTTGGAAGGATATGGGCCAAGCGCAGGCAGGTTGAACTAGTTTACTTTGGGGTTATAGTCAGCATGGACTGGTTGGACCAAAAGGTCTGTTTCTGTGCTGTATGACTCTATGAAGCTTTGACTGTCTAACTTGACCCACACAGGTTGGTCAAGTTTCATGAGACCAATGTGGATTAAACAAAAGACAGCATGAACTGAAGTTAATATTCTATCCAAAGGTAATGGAATCAGAGAATCCCACCGTGAGAAGTGTGTAACTGTCCTCAGTTCCTGTGTTATTTAAACTATAATGTGAATCTTCACTTGTTGCAAATGGAACCTCGCCTACAATGATCAGGTGTGGAAAACAAAAGCTTCAGCAGACAGGGAATACATAATCAGCTTGTCCGTCAATGAGCTTTTTGGAAAAAGGCAGACAAGATGGATTTTAGACTGCAGAGCTGAAACAGACTGGAGAAGGCTCTCTCTCTGTCTCACAAAGAGAAAAACTAGATAAATACTAATCAGAAAGAAACATCAGGGAACTGAGAACTATAATATTCAACACTGCTGACAACCAAGTATCCAACTATGGTCTTACCTCACTTATTGTGAAAACCGTCGACTACATATAAATAACAAGAAAGGTACAGCCGCTTGGGAAACCTAGCAACCAAACAGAAGGGTTAAAAAGAAGGGAGCCAATACAATCTTCCCCTAGTTGTAACATAAGGCACTTACAAAGAGTGGTATCAATAAAAAAATGTTGATATTGAGCCACAGGAGATATTCAGTTAGACAACGAAAGAGGCAGGTTTTAAGGAGCACATTAAAACAATGGAAAGTGAAGAAAGTCAGAAATGTTTAGGCTGGGATTTTCATAATTTTGGACCAAGATAATTCAAATGACCATTGGTGGTGCAGCCATTAAATTCAGTGATACACAAAAGGCTAGAATTGGAAGAGCACGCAGAATAGGGAGGCATGTAGAGCTGGAGCAGGTTAAAGTAATAAGGAGGAGTAAGGCAACAAGTGGAATTAAGAATAAAGGTGAGGATTTCAAAATTGGGGTGTTAGCAAGCATTGTAATGATGGGTGAACAAGATTTGGGTAAGGTTTGTTGACTTGCTCGCCAAGCTGGCTTGTTTTTGTTCAGACGTATCATCGCCATGCTCGGTGACATCATCAGTGGAGCCTCCGTTTGAAGCAGTGTTATCCTACTCTGCTTGGAATTTATACTGTTTGGTCTGTTATGGTGAGTAGTATCATTTCCGGTTTTGATCTGTATGGGTTTGTTGATTGCATTACAGGTGGAGAACCATGCCTCTAGGAATTCCCATGCATGTCTATGTTTGGCTTGGGCTACTATAGTTACCTTGTCCCAGTTAAACTGATGGCCTTCACTGTCTGAGTATACTGATATTAAGGAGAGTTCATCGTGCCGTTTTGCTGCTAGTTGATGTTCATGTATTCTGATGGCTATTTCCTCCCTGTCTGTCCGATGTAATGTTTGTGGCAGTCGTTGCATGGTATTTTGTAAACCACATTGGCTCTGCATGTTGTGGGAATGGGGTCTATAACCCTTGTAAGTGTTTGTCATAGAGTGGCTGTGGGCTTGTGGGCCACTATGATTCCTAGTCGTCTCAGGAGTCTTGCTGTCAGCTCCGACATGTTCTTGATGTAAGGCAATGTGGCCAGTGTGTTACAGCGTACTGTCCTCCTGTTGTTATCTATTTAGTAGGCATCTGCGGATGAAGTTGCAGGGATATCCATTTATAGCGAGGATTTTGTATAGGTGCCCTTCCCCTTTCTTGCGCAGTTCCGGGATGTTGCAGTGTGTCCTGGTCCATTTAAATAGTGTCCTAATGCAGCTTTGTTTGTGGACGTTGAGGTGGTTGCTGTGGAAGTTGAGGATTTGATCAGTATGGGTTGCTTTTCCGTATACTGAGGTTCGGAACTCCCCATTGGTCATACGCTCAACTTTAACATCCAGAAACAGAAGTTGATTGTTGTTTTCTTCTTCCCTTGTGAATTTAATCCCTGTGAATACGCTGTTGATGAGGTGCTGGTCTCTTCTAATGTATTGCGTTTAATAATGACAAATGTATTGTCTACTACTGGATCCACAGTTTACGTTGAATGCGAGGGAGGTTAGTGTGTTCTAGTCTTTGTATGACTACTTCTGCAATGAGTCCTGAGATGGGTGACCCCATTGGGGTACCATTGATCTGTTTGTATACTTGACCATTAAAGACAAAGTGTGTGGTGAGGCAGAGGTCTAGTAGTTTAAGTATGTTGTTCTTGCTGATTGAGCTGCTGGTCAGCGTTGCTGCTTCCTCTAGTAATGTGGCCACTGTTTCTTTGGCTAATGGGATGTTGATTGATGTGAATAAAGCTGTGATGTCAAATGATACCATAATTTCTTCATCACCGATTTTTATGTTCTTGAGGGTATCGAGGAATTCTTGGGTTGAGCGGATGGAATGGGGTGATCCATCCACTAGGTATTTCAATCTCTGTTGTAGGTCCTTGGCCGGTTTGTGTGAAGCTGTCCCAGTAGGGAAACAATGGGTCTGAGGGGGATGTCTGCTTTATGTGCTTTAGGAAGTCCATAGAAGCGGGGGATGTTTGTGCTTTCTGGTTTCATTCTCATGTAGTCCGTCTTAGTTATCTACCCTGCATCCTTTAGTCTCTTCAGTGTCTGGGTGACCCTATCACCTAGCTCTGGTGTTGGGTCTATCACCACCTGGTGGTAAGTGGTTGTTTCTGCAAGCAATGCCTGTGCTTTCTTAATGTAGTCTGGTTTGTTCATAACGACGGTCATGTGCCCTTTGTCTGCTGGTAGAATTATGATGTTCTTGTCTTTCTTGAGTTTACCTAGTGCTTTTCTCTCTGCTGTGTTCAGACTGTCCCCTTTGTTCCTTCTGTGTAGTGTGGGGATTATAGTTGGTCGGATGGCTTGCTGTGTTTCGTCTGTGAGTCTGTTGTCTTTTAATGTAGTCTCCAGGGCGGCCATGAAGTCTGTTCTGCTCACATCTTTGTGGTTATAGTTCAGTCTGCATAGTAAGACAGCTTTCTCAGTTTCTGTGAGCTGTCTATTGGATAGGTTTGTTATCAATGTGTCTGGTTTGTTGTTGTCCTTGTCTTTGTGGTGGATCAGTTTGGTGAGTTTCTCCTGTAGCTCGTGTCTCTTCTTGGTTTTGGATTTGTGTTGATTGATGGTGATGGCCTGTTCTAGGGCTGTAGTCCACTGCTGGTCCGTAGTGTTTAGATACTGTGATTTTTGGTGCGAAATTTCCCGTTCGTACCTGTCGAGTCGGTTATGGGCATCATTAATCATTGATCATAGCAACAGCGTCCGTTCTGTTCAGTTATTTTATAGCCTTTGGGCTGTTGAGTAGAGGTTTGGATTTCATGCTGTGGGGCAGTACCTGGTTCCTGAGGCATTTGTGGAGAAAGTGAAGTTGTTCGCATGTAGAGCTCAGACGGTTGACAAAGGTTTCCCATTGTTGGGCAATTTTTAGCGTGTTACGCCTGTAGATGGTCAAAGTTTTGGCAAAGATCTGTAGCTCAGGTTGTGGGTGAGGTTGTTGACTTGATCGCCGAGCTGGCTTGTTCTCATTCAGATATTTCGTCTCCATGCAAAGTGACATCATCAGCCAAACACAGGTACACACAGGAATTCCTAGAGGCATGGTTTTCTACCCATAATGCAATCAACAAACATATAGAATTGGACCCCATATACAAACCTATACAGAACAAAACCGGAAATGACAATACTCACCATAACGGACCGGACAGTATAAATTCCAAGCGGAGTAGAATAACATCGCTTCATCGGAGGCTCCACTGATGATGTCACCTAGCACGGTGATGAAATGTCTGAACAGAAAGAACCCAGCTCAGCGAGCAAGTCAACAACCTCAAAAAACGCAAAGTTAAAATATCAACTCTTTAGAAAATATTGATGCTGTAGCTATCACCACACCCATACTTAATAAGTCTTCCTATAAATACTAATTGTTTAGGGCAATAAACTAAAATACTAATAATAAAGCAAAGTAATACAAATGCTTAAATTTTGAAAAGATGCAGAATAATGTTCTCCCTTCCAAAATGAACATCTTTGCATTTTCCCACATTATACTGCATTTGCCAACTTTTTGCCCGTTTACTTAACCTTTCAATATTCCCGTGCAAAATGTTTGCATCCCTCTTGCAAACCGCTTTTCCACCTATTTTTGCGTGGCCTGCAAATGTGGCTACAGTGCATTCGGTTCCTTATTCCAAGTCATTAATATGTATTGTGAATAGTTGTGGTGCCAGAACTGATCGCTGCAGAATGCCACTGGTTACAGGACACCAATCTGAGAAATAAACCAGACAGTATAAATTCCACACGGAGTAGAACAACATCGCTTCATTGGAGGCCTCACTAATGATGTCACAGAGCATGGTGACAAAACGTCTGAACACAGGAACTCCTAGAGGCATGGTTCCCCACCCATAATGCAATCAACAAACATATAGAATTGGACCCCATATACAAACCTATACAGAACAAAACCGGAAATGACAATACTCACCATAACAGACCGGACAATTCCAAACGGAGTAGAATAACATCGCTTCATCGGAGGCTCCACTGATGATGTCACCTAGCATGGTGACAAAATGTCAGAATGAGAACAAGTCAGCCACAACCTGAGCTACAGATCTTTGCCAAAACTTTGTAGATTTGGGTAAATAATGAAGATACAGCAGGAGATTACTAGATATGTATAAGGCAAGCCTAGGCAAATCCTTTCAAAAAAATCGAGAAAAAAGGATGAGGATTTCAAAGTAACAGATATGTAACCACATCACCTAACCTACTGGAAAAAGCATGATTCCCATTCCAACCTAAGACCGTCAAGTCTTCCCCTGCCCCAATAGAAATAACCCAATATATGTCCTCATCCTTGAGTCAATCTTGAACTGAACCCTGTCCGTTCCTACAAGATTTCACTACCCCCATCCCCACTGAACCAGACTGCTCCCTTCAACCATGCTAACCCGCCATTACACCTCCACCCTGGAACTGAACTCCACACCTATCCCACACGCCAACTCCCGGCAGACCGAAAACCCCTCTCCTCAACCTTCAATCTACCCTATGAGTTCACCCACTCACCTAGCAGTCTGTCACTCGCCCACTCCAAGCCCTCACCCAGCAGGCACACCCTCACCCACCTTACACACTGCCCCCTTAAAAATATATCTTAAAATCTTACTTTCTTGGAGTGGCTATGAAAGTAGTTTCAGGACTTTTAAATCCTGGAGTACGACAGGAATTGTCATGAGGAAGAGGCATGGTTTCAGCGGTGATCCCCTTTGTTGCTGGCAACATGGATTTCTGGAGCACACTCAACTGCTTCAGCTGAGAAGGCTCCTAGCCCATAAGATCATGTGTCTGCTCATAGGCTTCACTCTTCTCAAATATCAATCTTCATTATAGAGCCTTAGATATGTACAGCACAGAAGCAGACTCTTCAGTCCAAATTGTCTATGCTGATGAGATATTCTAAATTAATCTATTCCCATTTTCCAGCATTTGGCCCATATCTTTCTAAACCCTTCCTATTCACATACTCATCCAGATGTCTTTTAAATGTTGTAATTGTACCAGCCTCCACCACCACCTCTGGCAGCTCATTATGGCAATGTGTAACTACAAGTCAGAGACTTGGGATTAAGAGCATAGCCCTTAGTATGTGATATATATACAATGAAATATGTATGCCATGGAATTAAACAATGTAATCAGAGTCCATGTTCACATTTGGCATTAGAAGAGAGCCACAGCCTGAAGATAGCCACAGAGTAAAGAAATTGGAAGGTAAGCTACCCCAAAATATTTTTTAAAGAAGTGACCTTGGATGCTTATAGGTAAAAACTTGGATCAGATGCAAAATGTGATCTCCATTGATTGATGTGATCATGAATTTTTACCTGCATTGCCCAAGTGTTGACGATGCAAATGATCACACTCTGTACATACAATATGACTGGAATGCATTTTCAACACTCATTGTAATAATGGAGGTTCTTAGAAACTCACTTCTACCAAAAGCAGCCTTTTTCCAATTTTGTATCTGTGCACAATTATGAAACAACTTCAAATCTTCAGGTCTGAAAGATAAAAGATCTGCAGAAGGTTGAAAGGAGAGAAAGCAAAAATAGCTTGATAATCAATTGTTACACGTTTGTCCAAATGTGACGAGAATTGAAGAAATTAGAACAAAACATTGATAAGGACATGATTACAAGTAGTTAATGTAATATTTCTGGAGTTATGGCAGTTAGTTGCGGTGCAAGTATAATTCAACACTATTCAGAATGTATCTGAGTTCCTAATGGGACTATTTATGATATGAACTACAGGGTACCATTACAGAGATTGAATATACCCAGAACTCTCAGTTCTTGTTCAAGAATACAGAGTCTAAACTCGCAACTGTATTTTGTTGAACATGTATAAAATAATTTATACTTACATTCAAGTCATTCAATGCTTCTACTGTTTCCACAATTTCATCGGTTTTGTCTGACTAGGTCTCTTGGTGTCTCACTAACTGTAGGCTGGAGCTGTCAGTGATAAGTGAAAACACAAACAATGGAACTCATGATGTGCTTCCAAGAAGGGAGCTTCATTAGCATGCCTGCTGGATGTACTTTCGTCTGAGCTGGAGAAGGCATGAGAACATCTTCAGGGATTCCACTATTTGAGGAAAATAATTCAGGAGGCACTGAAGACCAAGCACAGTTCAAATGAAGTGTGGTTAGAATATGGTGTGCAGATGTAATTCAATCCCGTATTAAATACTGTCTCATTTTTTATGTACATTATTTATGCTTCTACAGCAAGAATGTGGGAATGTGGGAAACTGAGAATGAGGGTTAATTGGAGCATGAGAGGTTCTTTGTGAACAAAGTACCACAGTCGGAATAGCTAGGAGATACAATGAAGAGTCACCACACACCATCATTGACAGGACGATACATTTACAGGCTGACAAGTTAACATTGGCAGTTTCCATATGAGCAAAATAATTTAGCGTAGAAACTTGATACAAAAATATAAAATCAAGAAACAAGGATTTTTAGACAAGAAATAGTTGGAGATATAAGAACACTTGTGCATTACAAATGAGAGTCTAATTGTGTATGGGCAAAGAAACATAATAAAACTGCCAAATCAATGCAGATCAGTTTTTGTCCAGAGTTAACCACTACTGAAATGGTTACCTGATGTTTCCAGAAATTAAATAATTATCAGAAATACAATCATTCATTGAATGAAAAGGTACTGAAAAGTGAATATTTCACCAATTACATTTTCCCATTTTTGACGTACTGTCACCTCCAGAAGTTGAAAAAGTTGGAAGTTCAGTTGTAAAGAACAGTACATTTTTTTGAAAAAGTTTGGTAAGAATAAGAACATTAAAACAAGGTAGATTAGGCAATTCAGCCCCTTAAGCCCGCTCCACAATATAATACGATCATGGCTGATTTCATCTCGGCTTCAACTTCACTTTCCTGTCTGCTCTCCATAAATCTTCAACCCATTACTAATTAAAGATCTGTCTATCTCCTCCTTAAATTTACTCAATATCCAGGCATCCATCATATTTTGGGGTACTATTTCCATTGATCTTCAACCCTTCGAGAGAAATAATTTCTCCTCATCTCAGTTTTAGGATACAGGGTCGCAGATTTAAAACAATGACCTCCCATTTATAGGAAACATCCTCTTTATGTCCACTTTGTCAAACCCCTTTAGCATCATATAAATCTCAATGAGATCTCCTCTCATTCTTCTAAACTCTAGAATGTAGGCCCAAACTGCTTACTCTCTCTTCGAAGACAAGCCCCCCATCGATGGAACCAATCCAGTGAACTTCCTCTGAACGGTCTCCAATGCAACTACATCACCCCTCATGTTGGGGATGAAAATTGTATGCAGTACTCCAGGTGAAGTCTCATTAATGCCTTGTAGAGTTGCAGCAACACTTAGCTACTTTTGTACTTTATTATTTTAGCAATAAATTTTGAAATGCCATTTGCCTTCATTATTACTTGCTGCACCTGCAGACTAGTTTTCTGTGACTCATGCATGAGGACACCCAGATCCATCTGCACCGAAGCACTCTGTAGTGTCAAATATGAACTTAATTTGTTTACTCTAAACTCTTTTACTCTTTTACATGCACACTTTGGCAATGAATAAAAAGAACTACTTTAGATACTGAAAATCTGAAACAAAAGCAGAAAGTGCTAGAAGCTTGCAACTCAGTTAAAAGCTTTCTACTTTCCCACAGATGCTGACTGACAAGTCATATGTTTCCAATACACTGGGACAGATTTTGCCACTGGCAGTGAGGAAATGTCAGTCATTTATTACATTGCCCATAGATTTATTTTTATGGATTTGGCAATCATTTAGCCAAGAAAATACCACCTTGTTTAAAGCATCTGGAACCTGTGTAAACATGTGAAGCAACTGTATATTTCCTTAAAAATAATTGTTACTGGCCAGCAGAGACTGAACCAGGAGTGTCAGATCGAACATTTAATTCAATGCAAAATCAGGAATAGAAAGCAAAGAAAAAAGGGAAAGAAAGATTGGATTGGGAGAGAGAGAGAGGAAAAAAAATAAAATCACGTCTCCTTTTAACTTAATTCTACAATAACAATTAAGATTTAAAAGAATGAGACTCCATAGTGTTAAATTAATTTTCCGTGATAGAGAGGTTGTAGGGTAATAATTATGACTCATCATGCTATTAAAGGGTTATTATACTAGGTTGGACCAGTCTTAACATTATCTAGTAAGTTTGGTACATTTATATTAACTAAATTCAGCAACTTCATGCCAGTTCAAAGCCAAGTCTCTCAGCAAGATGCAATTATCATGCAGCTTTAAGAAAAGCAGAGCATCAGGGATAACAATTTTATGATTTGCAAATCAAACTGCACATTTGTAGTCACTGGAAATTGCTGTTCAATTCACATATTGGTATTGATGAACCTAGATAACCTCATGATCATGTTTACCATAAAATGCAGTCAAATTTCTGATTTTGTTTCATGCCCAAAGCCCAGTTTGATAACTCTAAATTATGTTCCATCCCCTAACTGCCTGTGGTGGAATCCATCACATCAAGGTAACAGCTCATGACATAGATATTTGCAATGTCATTATGGTTTTTAAAGGATGGCCAGAAGGATGAGTTTCAGTTTAACTTTCAATCTGAGGAATATCAATATGAAATATAGCAAGGGTTAGTTACTTATTAATACTGCTTCAAAATCAGACCCCTCTGATGGACAGCCTTTGCATCCTGGTTAGATACATTTTTCTCCTACATCACTACCTGATTGATAGTGCTGCATATCCAGAATTGGGAGCATTATTAATCCCAATGTCAGCTCTATACAGTAGGCTGCAGGATTGATTCAGCTCTCAATGCAGCTTTTAAGCTTTAATCTGTGGAGCACTACAGATTTTGTAGATGGTCATCACTAGTATAAAGTTAACAACAACTTTATAGTCATTGAGCTTGTTCCTTTAATCTGGCAGAAATCCATAAGTTTTGTACAATGCCATACTTGGATAAAACACAAATGAAATTGCAGTTATTTAAATAAAGCAGATAACTATGTTGAATGAAGTCAATCCAATCTATAAGATTTTGGAATAAGAGTTAGATGGTTAATGGTTCTGAAGTTTGGAAATACAATTCAGAAATTTAGTTCATGCTTTTACCAGTGATTATGAAATCACAAATATAACAATGCATTTGCAATTACTCTGCATGTTCTATGTAGGTTGGTTATGGATTTTCTGTAAATGATAAGAAAACATTAAAGAATGGGATTATGAAAATTAGAAAATCCAATGTATAAATATTTTCCAGTTGTTACAATCATAGTGAAAACAGACTACTGATATTTAACTTCTATCATTTGATTGTAATACCCCCAAGACTTTCATGGACTGAAAACGATGTTAGTAAAGGACACTACTGACCTAAAATGGTTACTGTGATTACCTGATACACACTTGTAACACACATGGAATATAGAGAACCATCTGCATCGGAATTAGCATTTCAATCAAGAGGTACTAAAACTCAGTGAGGTGAGTATGTATAACAGGGCAACCAGAAATGGAGACAGTACTCCAGAAGAGGCCTCACCAACATCCTGTACAACCTCAACATGACTTATTTACCAAAATTCACTGGACTCTAGAGTGGTTCCCACAGATTGGAAAACAACCGATGTGACGCCACTGTTTAAAAAAGAAAGTAGACAAAAAGCAGGTAACTATAGGCCAGGTAGTTTAACTTTGGTAGTGGGGAAAATGCTTGAATCTATCATTAAGGAAGAAATAGCAAGACATCTGGATATAAATTGTCCCATTGGAAACACCCAGCATGGGTTCATGAAGGGTAGGTCATGTTTAACTAATTTGGTGGAATTCTTTGAGGACATTACTTGCATGGTGGACAATGGGGAACCTGTGGATGTGGTGTATCTGGATTTCCAGAAGGCATTTGACAAGGTGCCACACCAAAGGCTGCTACATAAGATAAAGTTGCACGGTATTACAGGTAATGTATTGACATGGATAGAGGATTGGTTGACCAGTAGAAAACAAAGAGTAGGGGTAAATGGGTGTTTTTCTGGTTGGCGGTCAGCGGCTAGTGATGTTCCTCAGGGATCAGTGTTGGGACCTCAATTGTTTACAATGTACATAGATGATTTGGAGTTGGGGACAAAGTGTGGTGTGTCAAAATTTGCAGATGACACTAAGGTGAGTGGTAGAGCAAAGTGTGCAGAAGACACTGAAAGTCTGCAGAGGGATATAGATAGTCTAAGTGAGTGGGCAAAGGTCTGGCAGATGGAGTACAATGTTGATAAGTGTGAGGTCATCCATTTTGGTAGGAATAACAGCAAAATGGACTATGTTTTAAATGACAAAAAATTGCAGCACGCTACTGTGCAGAGGGACTTGGGTGTCCTTGTGCATGAATCGCTGAAGGTGGGATTGCACGTGCAGCAGATGATTAAAAAGGCAAATGGAATTTTGTCTGCCATTGCTCGAGGGATGGAGTTTAAAAACAGGGAGACTATGCTGCAGCTGTACAGGGTCCTGGTGAGGCCACACCTGGAGTACGGTGTGCAGTTTTGGTCTCCTTACTTGAGAAGAGATATACTAGCACTGCAGGGGGTGCAGAGGAGATTCACTCGGTTGATTCCAGAGTTGAGAGGGTTAGATTATGAGGAGAGACTGAGTAGACTGGGATTATACTCATGGGAATTCAGAAGAATGAGGGGAGATCTTATAGAAACATATAAGATTATGAAGGGAATAGATAAAGTGGGGTGCTAGCAGGTGAAACTAGGACTAGAGGGCATCGCCTCAAAATAAAGGGAAGCAGGTATAGGACTGAGGTCAGGAGGAACTTCTTCACCCAAAGGGTTGTGAATCTGTGGAATTCCCTGCCCAGTGAAGCGGTTGAAGCTACCTCGCTGAATGTTTTTAAGGCAAGGTTAGATAAATTTTTGAACAGTAAAGGAATTAAGGGTTATGGTGAGTGGGCGGGTAAGTGGAGCTGAGTCTCAAAAAGATCAGCCATGATCTTATTAAATGGCGGGGCAGGCTCGAGGGGCCAGATGGCCTACTCTTGCTCCTAGTTCTTATGTTCTTATGTTCCCAACTCCTACATTCAAAGTTCTGAACAGAAATGCCCTGCAATCTTCTGGCATACGAGTTTTGAAAGATTGGAGTCAGAGGCTTTGCTCCTTCACCTGCAACTGCCCTCCCACAAGCTGGTTGGGCTGTGTACTTTCATCAGTAGCACTCTTTATTTATAATTACCCCATCTAGTTGTCCCAATTCCACATGAAGCGTTTTCAGATATTCTTCAATGCTGAAATCAGTGTACAAATACATGTTGGTGCTCCCCCCACAGGCAGTTTTGATTATAGCAGTTTGCTGTCATATATGTAATTTGCATATTTTAAGTCCAAACAAATTTGTCTCAGCTCTTGTTGTGAGAATCCCTGCTATGAAAACAGATGGGTAAATCAGATCCAGGTTTATTTCAGAGCATAATAATGACAGAACGAAATGTGCATTAATATGTTGTGAAGTGGGTAAATCTTATTTGCAGCTTTACCTTATAGAATGTTTTCACTGAACTATAGTAAGAGGAAATTGTGATTGCTTGTATAAGTGAGCAACCAAGACAAAAATTAGCCAAAAGAAAGAATTACACATAGATTATGGTGAGAATCTACAGGTCTACTCATATCAACAGTAATCATACAACCCAAGAAACGCGCATCACACATAAAATAGTGATAGAAGTTCATTGATGTCACTCTGTTTCAACTCAGGCAACTTGGAAAAGAAAGAGAGAAGAACATCTTTGCAAAAGCAATGTCATAGGAAGTCATATACATCAGAGAGGTGACTAATGGCAGGATAGAAATTTGAGCCACTGCTGCTTGAGGACTTCAAAAGTGTCACAACTCCTCTAAGTACATCCTAAGAATAGATTAACCAATGAACTGTTTGTCCTAAACAGGACCTATGCTTGACATTAATAAATGACTGTAAGAGATACCTTGGAATGCAGACTGCAAGTACACTATTGGAGATTGGAACTAGCACAGTGCAGGAATGTTTATTCTTTGTCATCAGCTCTGCACAATACAAGTTACATTCTCCAATATAACAACTAACAACAAAGGTGAAGTACATGAACTTTCTGTCCTTGGTAAAGTTGCCTACAACAGCACTTTGAATATGATAGAAGGAAAGGAAGAAAGAAGAAAAGAAAGAAAGAACAAGAAAAGTGAATCTGATTATTTCAAATTCACCAACGATTTTTGTTTAAAGTATCTGTAAATCAAGTAGAGATAAAAGTAAATAATCTTTTAGTCCTGATTTTTTATTAATCTTTGTCCCAATTTTCCTTTGGTTGACATTGCATTTAATGATCAGAAGAGAATAATGCAGCAAGGAATGAGATCATCCAATATTGATCTAATTTTGGTTTCTAGGATTTCTGAACTTGCATATTGTTAATGCCCCTGGAACTTCATTTGAAATCTTCCTTCGAGGAATATAATCAGCGCAAAATCATTTCTAGAACAGACAAGAAATTATGTTAATATATATTTACAGAAATTCACTTGAATGAATGGGGTGAATTTTACCAGCCCTTTAGGGACAGACTCGAAGATGGAAGGCAGAACAGGTATCCCAGATAGTTTCCTGTTGCCATACCATTCACTCCGTGCCCGGAAGGGTGACCTAGAGCCAGTGCGCCAATCAAGGTACCAGTGGAGTCACTTGAGTGGCCAATTCTTGGCTTCTTCCCACCGCTGCTAGAATTTGACTGCAACTGATAGGCCATGAGCACCAGGCAAGACCTGACATTGAGGACAGCGCCTCTTTAGCAACTATTTGGCCCATGGAAGGGTCCCAGTAGTAACAGCTGCCCTGCAACAATGGTGCCACTGGCCCCTCAGTAAATTCTCCCAACCAGACCAGACCTGGTTGACTGGCCCTGATGCCTTAGGACTCCACTTTTCTGACTTTGTGTGCTCAAGACCTTTGCTGCACCTTCACTGTATAGATGCTGAACCTTCATTGCATAGGAGTTGGCCTAACAGTAGTCAGCACGAGTGATGGTGCTGCTGAGACTGGCGAGCAGCTAATCCACTTTTGGACTTACAGCTCTTGGGGTGTGGGGTAGGAGCTTTGGGGTAGAGGGTGGCAGGGGGAAGTCACTTGCCTTAATGGGCTGCCACTGGGAAAACACAGCCTCAAGTCTCTCTAACTGCTGAAACAGGGCCACTTCCTGCTTTTAACCTCAGCAGCAGAATGCCTGCATTAAAGTCACACATCTATAAAACCACTCTGTTGTTACATTTAATCAATAAGATGTACTTGAAGATTTTGCAGCTGAACAAAAAAGAAATCAGAGTACCAATAGCACATTTGCATCGCAGCCAATAGAAAACCATGCAAGGCTCTACATAAATAAACTATGCTATCCTTACAGCCATTTATCATTTCCTACACCAACTGAGGTCACAATGAAGGTCACACCTTCTTGGCCACATCACTTGCCTGAGGCATGGTGACCCAACGGTTAAACCACCACCAATCGTCTCTCTCTAATGAGAAAACAGTCCAACAGTCCTCTGGGACTATGACGACGTTACTTTTGTTATTTTTTTAAGTCACAGATTATTCTTAGTTAAAAACACCTCAGGTAAGATTTAGTAGCAGTGGAGGCGGGTTAACTGAGTGTTAACGGCTTCGATAAAGGCATATACTTTCATCTTCCTTTTAGGAATCGCATTTTCCCTTCAGAATCAAGAAGGCACTTCCTTTTAGAATGCTTCAACGGAGCTTGCACTCATCGAAGTTGATAGTAGAACTGCTTTTTCTATTCCACAGACTGAGAAGACTTCTTCACTTTGATTTGGTTACTTGTAAAACAGCCCATTTTTCCATGTACCAAAGTTTTCCACATTCAATAAACCAATCACTTCCAGGACTTCAAAAATACTCAGATATTGATTGTTTCCAACAGCGACAGCCATCTCCCATACTCATCCACCCCTAAGAAATGAGTACACTTTGGTTGTTCCTCATAATTTATTTGCCTGCGGCAGAAAAAAGAAAGATAGAGGGTAGGATTATTGAATTTAGTGATAAATCCTCTGAAGGCTTTGATTGCATATTTAATATTTGCTGTTGCACACTTATCAGCCACAAATAAAAGTGTTCAGAGCTAATTATATTTTTTTCTGAATGGCAATCTTGATTCAGCACCAACGTATAATTATTCAGAAAGTACAACATGAAAATGCCATTCCACCAGCAAATCCATGTTTGTGCGTATATTCCATTGAACAGTCATCCTTGTCCCACTTGCCCTGTCTTTTCCATTTCCTTTTATTTCCCTTTCCTGCAAACATACACTGAATGCATTGTTCAATGTTACCATGGTTTCTGCTTCAATCAGTTGCTTTGGTGCTATACTGAACAGACTCAATTTTCTGTGCAAAACCGTTTCTCCTTCTCTCTGTCCTTAACTTCAACAGTTAATGCTGGACCTAAAAAACTAGAACAATCTGTTTGTAACTATTCAGTCATATCCTTTTGCTTCCTTAATTTTAAGTAGCTCTATCAAATCAGCCTGTTTGTTCTGTTTTGATGAAAAAGCCCATATATTCAGGAGGCAATCCTGAATCATCATTAAGCCAGAGGAAACTCAATATTGATGCATAAATTTGTTGAAGCTGAACTCAGTTTACAAAATATTGAACAACCTAATCAAAAAATCCCTACTGTGTGGAAACAGGTTATTTGGCCCATCGAGTCTAGACAAACCCTCCAAAGAGCATCCCAAACAGACCCTACCCCACCACCCTGTATTTCCCATGGTTAATCCACCAACCAGCACCTCCCTGGACACTAGGGACAATTCAGCATGGCCAATCCACCTAGCCTGCACATCTTTGGATTATGGGAGGAAACTAGTGCACTCAGAGGAATCGCACGCAGACACAGGGAGAATGTACAAACTCCACACAGTCACCTGAGAGTGGAATTGAACTCAGGTCTCCGGCGCTGTGGCACAGCAGTGCTAACCATTGAGCCACCATGCCACCCAATCATCTAACATGATGAACATCATGTACGTAAAAAGTCTTGTGCCAGAAAAGCATAGTCTACCATATTGGTGAACCCTTCATCATGATTGCCTAAATATCTGAAGCAGGCATTCTGCTTTCAGTTTGAAAATGCTGATGCTGAAACATCGTTACTGAACCCCTTTGCAGAATTCAGAAGTGATTAACCATTCACATACAATTGTTGGCCAACTAGGGCTTTATATTAGTACATCTGCCAAAATCTGTTATTTTGACTCCAAAACAGTAAGTAGGAACAACATCAGTTCATTTATTAACATGATGGTCCTTGTGCAACTTGAGTCTTGAGCCGGGTGCTCAATGAAAAGAGAGCTGCACAATCCAGAGTAGAAACTTCTTCAGATTAAAGAGATGCAAGCTCAGACACAGTCACATTAGTTTCAATCCTTGTAAGCTGCAATATGGGCAGAATTCACAGGCAAGGTCAAAAAGATCGACAACAGAGTGCTGACGGATATAATGGGTTCTGGAGGCAAAGGGGAGAGGGGCAATGGCCCTGGTGCTGTTCCTTGACTGCAATATGGGCATTCTGTTGAAGGAGATGAGCATAAAGCAGCTTGCCATGTTTGACACAACAGGGCACCAATGCAGCTCATGCACCATGCTGAGCAGGAGATACTATTCAGACTGAATGTTAGGTGTAGGAAATACAGGTCAATATGAGACTAGGTAAATTCTACTTGGAGCCTGGACAAGTTTATTTTCTTTGAAACTTTGGACTTGATGCACAGCTACATAAAATTTTACAGTGCAGAACAGACAATGAGGTCCAACAGATCTGTGCTTGTGTCTTTGTTCCACCCAAGTTTCCTGCCACCTTGATTCACCTAACACTATTATTATATCCTTCTAGCCCTTTCTTCCTCATTCTTTAACTAATTCTGCGGAATTTAACTAATTCTATGTTATTTACTTCAAACACTCCATCAGGTTGGAGACCTTATGATGCACTGGGTAGTGTCCATGTCTCTAAGCCAGAAGCTCTGGATTCAAGTCCTCCTCCAAGACTTGATGACCAATAGGGCCAAACAAGTTGAGAATTGTTCCAATCCAATTTCAGGTGGTAAGAGTGGAAGAGGTTCCTGGTCAGAAATGTGGTGGGAAAAAAAATGGACCATCTACTATTACTATTCATAGCTCTGAATCACAACATGCATGTATGTGATTTGATCCCAAAATAACTCGACAAAGGTCAGTATCCCATCTTCAAGTCACCATTTATTTACACATGGAGAGTCCTTGAGACTGATCCAGCTCCCTCACAGCCAACCCTCAGAATGAGCAGGATGTCTAACATTCCTGTTTTTATTGATCAGCCAGGGCTCCTGGATTGGACCAGATTAACAGCCCCAGTTAGGGAACCCATGTTCAGGGAGGCCCACCTGGCTGGCTTTGTTACATTCTCTGTTGCAGCTGGGGTAGGTGTGGGACCTGTCTCCTTGCCCTTTCTATGATAGAGATCATAATGTTATGGGTTGGACCTGCCTTTGGACTGAGAACTGTAGAAGATGACTCCCTGTGATCGCAAACTTTTCCACATTATTTATACCCTTACTTATACCCAATTCCAATTTAAGGTCAAGTGATCAAATACCTTGATGAACACACTCTCTTTGATCTTAAGAACAATCCCCTCCTTGTTTGTTCATTTTATTCCTGCAGCTACTTATATCCTAGAAAGGGAGATGGAGAGACAGAGAAGGACAGAGGCCTAGAAACACAGAAAGCAAGAAAGAAGAGATGCACATGGAAAAGTGGAAAAAGCAAGAAGCAGCTTGATGAAAACTTACAGAATGTGAAGAGACAGGGAATGAAGTAAAAGATAAAAAAGAGAGAAAAACAGCACTGAGTCAATTGAAATTCACACACACCATTAAAAAAATAGTCAACTCAGATTTTTATCAAAGAAAGTCATCAATAGTTTAAAAATGTATGAGTGTATCATTCAGGATAAATACTTGAATTCAACTATCTCTCCAGCCTGGACACAAAATTCACATACTTACCTCTCACACATTACAGTGGATAAATATATCTCAAAATGTTAGCATTTTGCCTGTAATGTTAATTAAGAAATTCTTTAAAACCTACCTCAGGTCAGGTTTTTGATTGCTACTTCTTAGACTTCCTCTGATTTGGAGTCAATTTGCTGTCTGATTCTCCTTCTACCAAAGTCTAGGGATTCTTTTTCTACATTAAAAGGGTGCAATATAAATGTAAGTAACTAGACTTAATTAAGAGGACAACTTATTTTCTATGCAATCTTGTGTCATTGAACAAACTGAAGGAAAAACGCAAGGCTTTTTTGGCACAAACATGAAAACAACAAACTTGGAAGGGAAGAATTGATCTTTTTCAGTCTACCCTCAAATTAATCAAATTACTACAGAGCCATTTTTCTAACACAAAAAGACAGCATGCATGGAACATACTTGGAACCTTCCTATTCCTCACATACCAAGATCTTAATTTATCTAAGCAACACAAAGAATTGAATGATCAAGCTGTGACTATTAATTTGTGTATGTCAGGGACAAGATTAATATCTTTATTTATTTAAAGAAACAGTTGGTGGTAGCCTAGTTATAAAGGCAGCTAAAGGTGAAAACCTATTTCCCAAGTACAAGGTACAGTCTTGCCTGCAGTCAACTCTAGGCCTAATGCATCTAATCAAAGCTGACACTTCAGGGGAGTACTGGAAGTGTTCCCTCTCAGATGGGACTTTAAACTAATGTCTCATCTGCCTGCTAAGATGAACACAAAATATCCTATGGCACCTAGTCAACTATAAGTGGGAACTCTCATGCTACTGTGGCTTGCATTTACTCATAGCCAACATTACTGACAAAAAGATTAATTGTTCCTTTTGCCAAAATAATCACAACTCTTACGTCAAATGATGCTTCATAAATGCAAGTTCTTTACAGCTTGGATTTGAATCCTACATCAGCCAAAGCTGTTCATCACTCTCATGATAACGTGCTGCTGAATTGTTGAAATCTGCACACAATGATTTCTACATTTTGCACATCTCACATATCACACTGACATTTTCTCTTTCTTCATTCACAGGTAATGGATATCACTGGTTGGCCAGCATTTATTGCCCATCCCTAATTGCCCAGAGGGCAGTTCAAAAGTCATTGAATGTATGTGTGTAGTTTGTGATATGTGCAAACTGTAATATTAAGAATGATGAACCCATAAAACTATATTACAATAAGCACAAAGAGATAACCAAATATTAGACTTTGTATTTAGTAATTACATTTTTATAGAGTCACAGGTTTACAAGCACATAGTAAACAATAAGGTAAACCAATAGCTTTAGCTTGGAAAAATATTGATAGTTTTATTTCGTTCATTGTCAGGATACGGACATTCCTGGTACGACTGTTGTTGACTGCTTACCACAGTTTATTCTGAGGTTTAACAAAAATGGATGTATTGCGAAGGTACATTAGATAATAGGTAATTGTCAGTCACAATGGTATGGAACCAGAGGCACATAGACTAGACTGAGTCAAGATGGTAGATTTCCCTCCACAAAATACAATAGCGCAATAAGATTCTTGAAAGCACTAAGTGCAGTTATACAATCGCTCATTCAGTAGTTTTGCTAATTTAAGGATTTTTTTTATTCTTTTGGGTTTCATTTAATAATAATTGCTTCAGGTTTTACTCACTAATGCCACCTTGCACTTTTTTAGTACAATATATTGAACAGTAGGACAGAACTGGTGTTATGTAGAAAAATTCTTCAGACTGATTGGTAATTAGTGTTGTATCCTGTGAATGCATGCTTTCAGTGGTGCTTGATAGATTGCCTGCAACTTACAAAAAAAGGGGATGATTGCTGATGAAGTGCGCAAGCATGTCACAACTTAAGAACACTCCACAATTAGATTAAATACATTTATGCATGAGTGGCAATGACAGATATTTTGATTGTGGTGAATACCATCATCACCCATTTTCCAGAGTGGATCTTAATTAGTGGTAATTCTGATTCTAGCAGGTGGCATTTGAGAGATTGCTGAAGTCCATAAATTAGTCCTAAGTGTTCAGAATAATTAAATGTTTTTTTTCCTATTATTCCAAGTAGGAATACAATATGTATCGAAGAAAACTGATACATAAATCCATGGAATCAGTGCCTGCAGATTTCCACCCATCTAATCTATATTTCTTTGAAATGCAACTTATAACCTGAGCAGGAAGATTTGGAAAGTACCATTACAAACAAAATATTTAATAGGATGAGCAAACACAAACTTCCTCATAAATATATTCCTATTCATCCTTGCAATTAATTCTTGAATTGAATGCTAATGAACTGAAAACTGTTAAACAACTCATTGGAAGATAAGAAATGGGACCAGTAGTAGTGCATTCCACCTCTGCTCTGCTGTTTAACTAGATCCTGGTTTACCATTTATCTCAATAATATTTCCCCACACCATCCCATAGATATATAGATATTAAAAATATTAAAAGATATCAGTATCAGTGTTGAATATACTCAATGATTGAGATTTCACAGTCCACTGGAAAAGAGAATTTCAAAGATTTACCACCTTCTAAGCCAACAAGTTCCTTCACATCTCATTCCTATGTGGAATTATTATTCTGAGATTGTGTCCCCAAGTTCTAGATACTCCCACATACCCCCAAAGCCAGGGGAAATATCCTTCCTGGATATACCCTATTGATGCCTGTGAGAATGTTGCATGCTCAAGTAAGATCACATCTCATATGTCTAAACGTAAGAAATACGGGCCTAAATTCCTCATAAGGCAATCCTGCCATCACAGGAATCAGTCTGGGGAACCTTTATTTCACTCCCATAAAACATAAAATATCAGAAATGTGGGATCAAAGGGAAACAGCCTCAGGAGTCAAAGAGTTGAAAAGCTGCGCTAAAGAGGTGACTTTCAAAAATATTCAACAGAGAGTGACAATCTTTGTAAGTGAGATCAGATAAGTATTTCTACTGTCCAGTCTTTAATATGAAAACTGGTCTTTAGTTTAGCTAACAGTATTTAAAGCATAAGGAAAGAGGTAAGGTTCCTGATACATATTTGTAGTCTTTAAACAGAAAGAGGGTAATTTAATGCTAAGTCATGGCAGGGCAGCACGACTCTGTGGATTGCTCTAAATATGAGATGTAGGAAGTCATGGTCACTTCCAATAAGGTAAATAGCAAACGTTATTCACTAAGGTGGGGGAGTTCAAAACTAGGGAGCATATTTTTAAGATGAGAGGAGAAAGATTGAAAAAGGGACCTGAGGGGAAACTTATTCATGCACAGGGTGGAATGAACTGTCAGAGGAAGTGGTAGATGCAGGTACTGTTACAACATTTAAAAGACATGCATACAGATACATGAATAGGAAAGGTTTAAGATGGATATGGATCAAATACAGACAGGTGAGACTAGTTTAATTTGGGAAACCTGGTTGGCATGGATGATTTGAACTGAAGGGTCTGTTTCTGTGCTGTAAGATTCCATGACTGTACAACAATATCGAATGATCACTTGTATAGGAAGTTTATCCAGTTGCAGCTACTGGAAATCAAAAAAGAATGTCAGTTCATTGCAATCCATGTATTAATTCTTTAAATGCTAGCCATTGCCTGTCTATCAGCATACCTTTTAATGTGGTTTTCCAATTTCCCATCTAATTTGCCCCGCATTGTAATTCCTTTGCTTAGATTTAAGACATTAGTTTCAGATTAAACAAAATCAATTTCAAACTTGATGTAAAATTCTATTGTATTACATTCATTTTTTCCAAGACACTCCTTTACAATGAGATTATTAATTAGCCATTTCTCATTGAGTATTGTGCAATCTAAGATAGCCTATTCTCAACTTGGTTTCTCAACATATTGTTCTAGAAAACCATCTTGTAAATATTCCAGGAATTCATCCTTCACAGCATTTGTGCTGATCAAGTTTAGCTAGACTAGATGTGGATGGAAGTCCTCTAGGATTACTGTATTATCCTTGTCACACGCATCTCTAATTTCCTGATTTATACCGTGCCACAACTGGTTGATGCCTGAAGTAACTTCTACAACATTTGATGTTGCAAACTGATTCTGCACATTGACTTTCAAATCTAAGATCCTTTCATACTAATGTGCCAATCTCACTCTTTATTAATAGAACAACACCAGCTCCTTCTCCATTTTACTCTTCTTTTCTGAATGTTGAACACACCTGTAATTCAGTTCCTGGTCTTGGTCGTGCTGTAGCCAGGTCTCTGTGATGGCAATTAAATCACTCTCATTTCCTTCTATTTGTTCCCAGTAATTCATTTACTTTGTTAATATTGTACATTCAGATTGAGCACCTTGAAAGCTGCTTATTATTATTTTTGAAACCTCTAGCCCTATGTACTGATGCACTCTTAAGTTTATTCACTCTGACTCTTCCCAGCACACTCAAACCGTCAATTTCCTTTTTTTATTGTGCTCTCTCTTGCCTTGTCCCTTCTCTTTAAATTATGACATTTTCTCAACTTGCTTCCTCACCCTCACTACCAGCTACAAGGTCTTCTTTTACCACTCTGGTTATGCAACTCACTAGAACACTGGTTCCTGGATGGTTCAGGTGAAAACTGTCCAATTCGCACTGTTCCCACATTTGCCAGCATTATGTGCAAATGTACCATGAATTGAAACTCTTTCGCTCACACCAATCATCGGGGCCACACATTTAACTCTCTAATCTCATTGCCCCAACCCAATTTTGTTTGTGTAGTAATCCAGAGATTGTTACCTTTGAAGTTCTGCTTTTCAATTCAGCCTCTAGCTGCTCAAATTCTCCAAACAGAACCTCAACAAATGTTAGACTTCATTTGAAATGTCCTAGTTAAGGCAAGTTAGAGATGCTTACCAGTCAATCTTCTGAATCTAATAAGGTTCTGTAAAAGGGTCACTGGATCTGAAACATTAAATCACTTCTCTCTACAGAGTTTTGCCAGCAATTTCTGTTTTTGTTTCAGATTTCCAGCACGTGCAGTTCTAAAATAACAAACTTTACTTGTATTTACTATTACTTTCTTCTTAATAAACCGTACTACTATCAAAAAAACCTTACAATTACAAAACAAGTCAGAGTTTTGACAGATGAATGAAAGATAAATCACCTGTCAGCTACATATTTTCCTGCGATGTTACAATTTGATTTTTTTCACAGAACTTGATCAATCTGCTCTGGAGCTATAGATTGAACAGGTATGAACTAGATGGCTCTATTATGTGCCGCTGCCTGTCACATTAGTAAATCATTTACGTTTTTCTCTTGTAAATTCTCACTCCATGAGCATAATGAAATCACAGTTTGTTAATAGAGAGCCAACAGTTGTAACAGCTGATTGCCGAGTGGTCATTTTTCTCAACTCTGCTTTCTGAAATCAGAGCTGAAATTAACATGCCCATCAGGGTGTACACGTATCTGGTAATGTCTCACTGAACTGGGGAACTGACAGCAGAAAATTACAATATTTGAGGATTTTCACTTGTAGTGACGTTAACTGCAAAAGCTAAATTGAGGCACATTTTCTTACCAAAACCAATTCGTCCAGAAACTGATGGCAAATGTTCAGTAAAAGTTCTTGAATCATATTGCTCTAGCAATGATCGTTTGTGAGATATGGAATTCTGTAGAAGTTGGAAAGCATAATTTATGCTACATTTATAAAGCTCTTTGGCCTTCTAACATGTTATACATGTTTTACAGAAGATAATTCAGGGCACTCTGAAACTGGCCCTCTCACCTTTAATGTTCTACTTGTGGCATTCCTGAAACGTTCTGCAAAACTATGTTCTCTATCATACAATTGAATATTGCATTGGGCTGGTAGTTGAAAGCACTTTGGCACATAAGTTGCTTTCATATTGTAAAGAGGCATCCCTTAATTGGTGAGATGCCAAACGCAGTGGAGGAAAGAAGATCTAGTGGTGCTGATCCTTCAAGTGCTCTCATGACCAGGATATGGCTGACAAGAGGAAATTGATTGAACATCTCTAGTTACAGTGAGGTGGTAATGGTTGGCCTTCACTTTCAATCTCTACTGTGGTGCTATACCCTAGAGAATTTTGGATAAGATGTTTTATTACTTACAGTCACCAAGGAAGAAGGAACAGTAGTATGCATGTAAGTCAAGACGACATAAAATGTCTCACAGATCAGTCAATCTTTTTCTGATGACTGTTCATTATTTTGGATGAAGAATTTGTCTCTTTCTCCACAGATCCTGCTTGATCTCCCATGTCTACGTGGCTTTCCTCCAGGTGCTCCGGTTTCCTCCCACAGCCCAAAGCTGTGCAGATTAGGTGGACTGCCCATGCTAAATTGCCCATAGTGTTCAGGAATGTGTAGATTAGGTGGGTTATAGGGGGATGGGTCTGGGTGGGATGCTCTAAGGGTCAGTGTGGTCTTGTTGGGCCGAAGGGCCTGGTTCCACACTGTAGGGATTCTATGATCTATGATCTATAATGTTCTGTTCGCAAAATAGGTGGCAAAAGGGAAAAAAGAACTGCTGGATAAAATGAGGCCTTGGAAAATGTGTTGTTGAATATGCAATGGTACAAAACATATCAAACTATGAACTACTGAAATAGTTCCCTTTCCCCCATGGTAAATGATTGGATTTGTATTTAGTCTAAAGATTGCATTAGTGATTAAACACACTCTGTTTTACAATATGATTATTCTTCTGCTTAAATATTGGTGCAAATGCCGACTAATATAACCTGTGAGCCTTAGGATTATTTATCGATCAAATATGTCAACCTGACAGTAAAAGGGGCACCTTTTTTTTTAGCTGGAACAAATAAGAGACAGTTGACACTATAGTCCATCTCCTGCACTATTGTTATTGGTTGCAAAAACTGAACATAGGATATGTTTAACCAGCTGGTCTAAGATGTCCCAAGGCCAGGTGCTAAGAATTCTAAGTAGTAGGAAATGAAATTAAAGATTAAAAATACAAACTCAACGTTTGAAATATATTCATTTTCAGAACACCTCTATAAAAAGTCTTGATTTCTTCTGCAAGATATACCCAAATTTGATTCTATAAAGCAAGGTCAGCTAAACTGTCAAAAATAATCAGTGAAGCCATTTTCAGTAGAATGGAATTAGAATAAATCAATCATTCTACAATTGGGAGCTTTTTTGTAAGAATTACTGTGCACAATGATCTCCATTTTGTTCTTACTTACCTCTAGATATTAACTTTTGCTTACAGATTGTTTCCACACAAAATAGCAAAGCAAGCTGGCACACTGGATCCCATCTGAAGTGTATGTGCATCTGCCTGAATGGTCATCTCACAGAGTCAGTTATTCCAAACTGGCAGCCAGTGAAAAGGTCTGTCAATTCCCTTTACCCATCATTTCACTTATATTAATACTGGGGCTGCCTATGATTCTTATTGCTGCTCAAGCTATTTTACCAACAGTCTGTCCATTATTCAATCTATTTTACCGACAGTTTCATTTGCTGTTAAATCTAAATTACCGCTAAATGTATTCACGTTTCAGCCTAATGAACACCACCAGGGGTAGGAAGCAGAGGTTGAAAATACAATGTACATCAGGCATATCAAGGAGTTATTTTACAGAGATCATCAAATGCCCTTTCAAATACAGGGGAATACCTTGCTCAAGCAACCAGTAATCCATATGGCTGACTACTGCACTGCTTCTACACTGTGAAGTAATGCGTAAATCATAATATATCACTAATTTTACATTGCATTTTTGTCATAAGTTTTCCCTGTTGGTTCTTATTGATCTTTCCCAGTTAAATTTAATTATAGCCAGGTTTCAGAGATGTTTTATTATCGATATCATTGACGACTAGAAATTAAATAGAGAATTCCAAAACCCATTCATTTTAGGACCCTAAGCAGCTCTTAGGGAAAGGGCAATCAGTGTATTTACATTCTAATTTCAGGGTTCTAGTGAGGAGAGGTTCTAATCTCTAATGGTCTTACAGATATTTTGCCGATGTTATTTTAATAAGTATGGTTACATGTAGATCTCTCCAAACTAACTGACCTTAAATTTTGATTAGGTGTGAAATTCAGAGAGGAAACATGGGCCCAAATGTTACTTTGAGATTTGGCTGCTTTCATTAACCCTCTGTAATATAACTCTACAATCTTGGATTTAACAGCATGGCTTCATCCCAATAGTTCATAATAATCAGATACCTAGGTCAGTGAAGTTTCCTGCAGTCCCCCAGCATCATCACCAAATGTTGTTGAGTGGGAGAAGTCTGTCAGTTCAGAATTCAATGCCTTATATGACCTGTTTGGAATGTCAGGGTTATGAGTGACTGGAGCTTGCTGGTCTTTATGTTGCAGTGAATACTTTATTTCGGAATGAAGACTTTAACTAAGTGCTCACACATTCTGTTTTGTTTTTGTTTACTGTTTCAATTGAGGGGAGGTGGTGGTGGAATTGTAAACTCACTGGAGTGGTAATCCAGGGCCCTATGCTAATGCTTTGGGAATATAGATTCAAATCCCACCATGGTAGATGGTGACAGTTGAATTCAATAAAATTTGTAATTAAAAAAGCTAACCTACTTGGTGACCATCTAGCTATTGTGAATTGTTGTAACCGCCCATCTGGTTTGCAAAAATCCTTTAGGAAAGAAAATCTGCTGTGCTCACCTGGTCCGGTCTACATGTACCTCCATATCCACAAACATGTGGTTAGCTCTTAAGTGCCCTTTGAAATGGCCTAATGGAGTCACTTCAAGAACATATAGGGATGAGCAACAAATACCATCCTTGCCAGTGATGCCCAAATACCATGTAAGAATTTTTAAAAAAACATTTATTTTTAGTGCTCCAGCTGTTTAGGAACAATTGCAAACAGACTTCAGGCCCCTCCTATTTCTTCTGCACATTCTCAGAAAGGGGCACTCTTTCTTTGAACCTACTTGAAGTAAATACTAGCTCATGTCATTATCATTTGATTCCTTCATCTCAATCTTTCCCCTGTAATCTACATTCTTTCCCCTGTCACTGTACACAAGTGTTTGCCTTCCTCCGGTTTTCACTCTACATCAAGCATCTTTTGTGTATAGCCCTTTTTGTGTTAGGCCCATCTTCCCTGGTAAAGCTTACTGATGTCAGCTAGTGTGGTTCCCTCACGTGGGCAAGCTGGGCAGACCACAAAATCTATATCCCTTACTGCGTCAAGCAATGTACTACACTGTCTTGCAACTCTAGTTATGAATGAGACTTCTCATGAACTGAGAGGACTTGGCTATCTGCCTGGAACAAATTATACGAAGAATGACTTTGCTTATGAAGTACCCGCGCTACTGAAGAAATACATACTCACCAGAGCTTCCAGGAAGAAGTCTATGATAATGAGGTATATACGTCATATATTTGGACAGGTTTGTGAATATAGGTTTTTCTTGTATTTGACAAGATTGTGACTTCAAATATATTTCCAGCAAGCTGGGGTGTTAATGAAAATTTTTGCCAAGCTAATAGATGCAGAGAATATCAGAAAGTTTCTTAAAACCTAACACCAAAACTTAAATCTGGTGTGCGGAATCTGAATTTTGATCTCCCAACTAATTAACATTTCCCTCTTGCCTTTCTAAATGCGGCAGGTGGGCCAAGAAATTTCTGCCTAAACCAGCCAATTACCCAACACCTTAAGGAGAAGATGGTTTAAGGAGAAGATGGTTTAAGATTTGACGGTAATCTTCCACACACGCAATATTAGCTTGCGTGTTTCACTTTTCATTATTGAGCCACCTGCAATTTATGTTAGCAGCATTACTCTTTTCCTTTTGTTATTGCATGTGTAAAAATGTATGTACAAATCAACAAATATGAACAGACACAAATAGACACACAGACATAGATAGTCACATGCATGCAGAGAAGATACCATTAGTGCTTCAGATTTTCATAACTCAAATCAAATGGTATCACTGTTCCCTAAATATTGCAGATACTTGTCTGAACCGTCTACCGGGTGCTTCACATTCTGTGCGTGTTTTATTTGTTTCCATTTATGCATCAGGGAAGAAAAGGGGTTAATTAAACAGAGAGGATGTCCAAATTTAGTCAGAAGATAAATGATACCACCTTAGATTTTAACTAACATGTGATGAATGAGCCAATGGATTATCTGTGTTCCTTGGGAACTGAAAGAGCTTGCAGTACACTTCACTTACTTTTAGGATGGATAGCCTCAGGCACTGCAATATAATAGCCTTTATTCACAGAAAGCGTATAAGTGAAAAAAAGGTAGCTTACAACCACTCAGCCTCTCGTTGAACACGTATGTTAACATGCTTGAATTTCCTTTTCAGAATTAGAACTGGGAATGTGTTCCAAAGACATGGCAGCTGGGGAGAAACATTATGCATATTTAACAATGAAACACAACTCCAGTGAATTCAACTTCTATTTTAAGCACTGAATACAATGCAATTGTCTTGTAAAATATGCATTGGATGGAAAACACTCTTTTAAAAGAAAACATTTTTCTCTCAAAATTTCATGAATGTAGCTCAACAGCAGCCTGCAATTAGCTTGTCAGGAGGATGGGAACTTGAGAGCTAACCCAAACTGGAATGAAATTAAGCTGACAACTGGAAAAGCAGGAAAGCTGTGGGAAAAATTAAAAACTTGGAAAAAGCAACATTGAACATCAAGCCTGCTTCAAATTCAGAATGATATCAGAAAGGAAAAGTTAAGGGCTTTCTGCCTGAACGCACACAGTATTTACAACAAGACAGATGATCTAAAGGCACAAATAGAGGTTAAATGGGTATGATCTCATTGTAGAATTTTGCATTATGTTTGAAACTGAGGCAGTTCAATCTGAAGCAAGGGTGTTGCATTTGATTAACGGACATTATTAAAGCATTAGGCAAAAATTGGCTGAGCTTGAGTGGAAAAATACATTAAAAGGTATAATTATATACAGGCGAAGAACTATTGCATGGCTTACAGCAACAATGCCTTCCTTAAAGTTCCAAAACTCAAAAAATGGTCAGACAACCGTGGCTGACAAAAGGATTGTATAAGATTAAAAAGAGAAAGCTATAAAGTGGCCAGAAATTGTAATACATCTGAGGATTGGGCAGTTTTTAGAATGCAGTAAAGAAACCAGTAAGAAAGGAAAAATAGAATCTGAATGCAATGTAACAAAAAAGCAAAAATTGAACTGTAAGAGTTTCTCCAGGTGATCAAGTTTTCAGGCACTGTCCTCAATATCTCTCGGAACCATTGAATCATTGACTTGAAAGCCATGTTTATGAAGAATTTTGGGATGAATTTCTAACATTAAATATGTTTCCTTAAGTGCAAGTCATCGATGTTATGAAAATGATCTGTCCTCATTAGAGGGTTGACTAATTTATTTTAAGAATAATGGAAACATGATACAAAAGAATAAGAAAAGGCCAAATCAATTCCAGAGATAGTAAGAACTGCTGATGCTGGAGTTAGAGATAACACAGAGTGGAGCTGGAGGAACACAGCAGGCCAGGCAGCATCAGAGGAGCAGGAAAGCTGACATTTCAGGTTGGGACCCTTCTTCAGAAATGCCCCATTTCTGAAGAAGGGTCCTGACCCGAAACATCAGCTTTCCTGCTCCTCTGATGCTGCCTGGCCTACTGTGTTCCTCCAGCTCCACTCTGTGTTACCCCCATTCAATTCTAATCTTATTAAAAATCGCAGTCTGCTTGGTATGTAACGAGTGGGTCAAAAATAAACACAGAACACACAGATAGACATAACGTATCTGTAATTAAACATTTATCATTCATTCATTCAATAATCAACTTTTTTAACCAGTCACGGTTGCAGTATTCAAGGTAATGAAAATGTCTGAGGCAATCACAGAATTGTTATGGTGCAGGAGGCAATCATTCAGCCCATTGTAACTGTACCGATTCTCACAGCATTTTAACTTAGTACCAATCTTCTGCCTTGGTAAAAGCAGTCCATTGTTTCCAGGACAACAATATCTAATGCCTCAATTGAACTTGCCTCCACAACACATCCAACTTATATATTCCATACCCTAACCATGCTCTGTCTGTAAAGATCGTTTCTCAACTCAAATTTGCTTTTATTTGCATAACACTAAAATTGAGTCTTCTGGTTCTCAATGTTTTTACAAGTGGGAAGAGTTTCTCCCGTTCACTCTGTCCAGAAATCTTGTGATTTTGCAAACTTCCAACAGATCTCCCCTTAACTTTCTCCTCTCCAAGGGAAACAGTCTCAACTTCTCCAATCTTTCCTCAAAACTGTAAAGTATCATTCCTTGAACCATTCTTATAAAGGTCTTCTGCAATCTCTCCAATGCATTCACATTCTTCCTCCAATGTAGCACCCAGAACTGCACACAATTCTCCACCTGCGGTCTAACCAGTATACCAAGTACGTTCATCATAACTTTTTTTATTCACTTGTGAGATGTGGGCATCGCTGGCTGGCCAGCATTTATTGCCTACCCCTAGCAGCCCTTGAACTGAGTGGCTTGCTAGGCTATATCAAAGGGCATTTGAGAGTCAATCACATTGCTGTGAGTCTGGAGTCACAAGTAGGCCAGACCAAGTGACATTGGCAGATTTTCTTCCCTGAAGGACGTCAGTGAGCCAGATGGGTTTTTCTGACAATCATGATCATCAGTAGGTTCTTAATTCCAGACTTTTTTTTAAAATTATTGAATTCAAATTCCACCACCTGCCATGGCAGGATTTGAACCTGGGACCCCAGAACATTAGCTGGGTTTCTGGATTTATAGTCTAGCAATAAAAGGACTAGGCATTCGTCTCCCTTATCTTTTGTGTTCTTGTACTCTATGCCACTATTAATAAAGCCTAGAATACTGTATGCTTTGTAACAACTCTTTCTACCTTTCCTGCCATCTTTAGCGACATATGTATATAAACACCAGGTCTATCTGCTCCTGCACATCCCTCAGAATAAACCCTTTATTTTATACAATCTCTCCATTTTGTTATACCAAAGTGTATCACCTCACACTTCTCCACATTTGCCAACTCCACGAATGCATCACTGTCCTTTTGAAGTTCCACACTATCTTCTTAACAATTCACAACTTTCCAAGCTCTGCGTCAGCTGCAAACTTTAAAGTTGTGCTCTATACACCATTATACAGAAAACCAAAGGGCCCCTGACAAACGCTCATACTTATGAATTCAATCCCATACAGAATGTAATTTCAAAGACTCAACATATGAACATTTCCTGTACTTGCATTGTCCTGCATTAAGGTGAGACTTGCATACAAATTGTCTTGCAAATGGACTCCAGAAGCGAGCCTGTTAGTGACATGGACACTGCCTGTAATTGCTGCGGCTACCTTTACACAAGGTTCATAACTTTTTGAACAAAGGGCATAATGCAATTCTCCAATCCTCTGTTATAAATCTGAAATCCAAGGAAGATTGAAAAATTATTGACTCTGCAGTTTCCACTCTCAATTCCTTCAATATCCATCTCATCCGGTCCCACTGCCTTATCAACTTTAATGACAGACAACTTATCTAATACCTCCTCCATATGATTTTTAAACCCTTCTTGTGACTGAACTTTCTCCCCTGTCACCATAGCTTGGCAGCCTCTGCCTTACAAATAGAGACAGATGCTAAATATTCATTTTACGCCTCTGCCATGACTCTTCCTCCGTGATGGGCCCCTAAGCCCATCTCCTCCTCTTCCAATCCTTTTACTATTAGTAGAATAAAGAAAACTTTGGGATTTTCCTTTATGTTAGCTGTTTGCCTTTATATTAGCATAGTCACCTTGATAAATTTGGAGAATCTGGGGACGTGCATTGGATAGTGGGATTATTCTCAGTCAGCATCAGATGAGATAGTTATCATGGTAGGTCATAGAGATCGTGTCCTAGATGGATTTAAAGTGACTACTAGAGTCTCAGCTATTGGTAACATTATTTTAATGAAAATTCTGCAAACTATTCAGCGAGGCATGAAGCTATGCACAGAGTCATATGCTTCCAGAGGCTGCTGCCATATGATCACTACAATGAACACTACTACCCATTTACTGCACACTATACTTGAAAGCTGAATCAGAGATAGTAGGAACTGCAGATGCTGGAGAATCCGAGACAACAAGGTGCAGGGCTGGATGAACACAGCAGGCCAAGCAGCATCATAGGAGCAGAGAGGCTGACGTTTCGGGCCTAGACCCTTCATCAGAAAAGGGGGAGGGGAAGGGGGTTTTGAAATAAATAGGGAGAGAGTGGGAGGCGGATAGAAGAGGGAT
>NC_063354.1:18942903-18943358 GCF_021869965.1 Rhincodon typus | reverse complement strand
TGACAACAAGGTGCAAGGCTGGATGAACACAGCAGGCCAAGCAGCATCATAGGAGCAGAGAGGCTGACGTTTCGGGCCTAGACCCTTCATCAGAAAAGGGGGAGGGGAAGGGGGTTTTGAAATAAATAGGGAGAGAGTGGGAGGCGGATAGAAGAGGGATAGAGGAGAGGATAGGTGGAGAGGAAACAAACAGGTCGAAGAGGCGGGGATGGAGCCAGTAAAGGTGAGTGTAGGTAGGGAGTTAGGAAGGGGATAGGTCAGTCCAGGGAGGACGGACAGGTCAAGGGGGCGGGATGAGGTTGGTCGGTAGGAGATGGAGGTGCGGCTTGAGGTGGGAGGAGGGGATAGGTGGGAGGAAGAACAGGTTAGGGAGGCAGGGACGAGCTGGACTGGTTTTGGGATGCGGTGGGGGGAGGGGAGATTTTGAAACTTGTGAAATCCACATTGATACCATT
>NC_063354.1:18889485-18937903 GCF_021869965.1 Rhincodon typus | reverse complement strand
TCTGATGAAGGGTCTAGGCCCGAAACGTCAGCCTCTCTGCTCCTATGATGCTGCTTGGCCTGCTGTGTTCATCCAGCCCTGAACCTTGTTGTCTTGGTTATAAGTGTGCTATTTTACCATATTGAAGCACTCAATCCCAATCCCTTGAGGTAAATTAAGATTTCTCTACCTGCATACATCCATTTCAACTACAAATCACAGCCAACACCCTTACTACACAAAAAAAAGGACTGTGGATACTGGAAATCAGAAACAAAAAGAGAAATTGCTAGAAAAACTCAACAGGTCTGCCAGCATCTGTGGAAAGAAAGCAGAGTTAATGTTTCGGGTCCAGTGACCCTTTTTTCAGAATACCTTTACTAATAATTGTTTGTGCAGAAGCAAACATTCTTTACAGCTCGACAAAGAGACATTTGAAAAGATCTGTTTTTGGTGTGGTGTAAAATTTCTATAGCCAAGGACAAAGCCATATGTGAATGAGGGTGTTATGGCAGGTCCACTACCAATTTTGTAACATCAAATCATTAAGAAACTCAACAACAATGACGCAATTTGGAAAAAGTGCAGTTTAATAAAAAGTTGGACATTCTAGTGTACCTTACCCACATAAGTGCTATACTCTCTGATGCACTAAACCTAAGACACATCTACACTATTAAGTGTGTGAGATTTGATGTTCATTGTAACTTTTATTGTAAGACCTAAATCAATTATGTTTATAGACAACGTTTGAGAGAGAGAGTCACACAATCTAAAGTTTACTAAAATAAAGGCAAAATACTGCGGAAAATGCAGGAAGATTGAATAAAATATTGAGAATGCTGGAAAACTCAGCAGGTTTGGCAGATTTGTGGAGAGGGAAATGGAGTTAATGTTTCATTTCCATTATGACTTCTTTTCGAAGAAAGGAGTTATAGTTATATCTTCCAATCTAATGAGACTTTCCTTGAATCAGTGGAGTTATTATTACATTCAAATTTAATTATTACATTCAAAACCAATGCATCAACTATCTCTCTTGCCATTTCATTTAAGACTCTAGGATGAAATCCATCAGGACCCAGGTACTTGTCAGCACACAGCTCTAGCAATTTACTCAGTACCACTTTTCTGGCACTTATGATTTTCCTGAGCCTCTTCCTTCTATTTCATGATAGGAAGTTGTATCCTTTATAATGAAGACCAATGCAAAATTTCAATTCATCTGCCATTTCCTTCTTTTCAATTATTAGTACTCTAGACTCACTTTCCATATGACAGTCGCTCCCTTTCATAATCCCTTTGTTCTTTCAATGTCAATAGCATCACTTATTATCTGTTTTTATATTTCTGGCTAACTGTCTCTCATACTCTATTTTTTCCCTCCATATTAATTCTTTTGGTCATTCTTTGCTGTTTAATATTCTGCCATCTCCTTTTACCTGCCACTTGTCTCTGTACAATTAAATGCTTTTTCTTTTAGTTTGACACTACCTTTAACACGAGTTAACAATGGATGATGGGTCCATCCATTGAAATTTTTTTTTATTATTCATCCACAGGGTGAGGGCATCGCTGGCTAGGCCAGCATTTGTTGCCCATTCCTAATTGCCCAGAGGGCAGTTAAGAGTCAACCACATTGCAGCGGGTCTGGAGTCACATGTAGGCCAGACCAGGTAAGGACGGCAGTTTCCTTCCCTAAAGGACATTAGCGAACAGATGGGTTTTCCCGACAATCAACAATGGATTCATGGTCATCATTAGATTCTTAATTCCAGATACCTTATTGAATTCAAATTTCGTAATCTGTCATGGTGGGATTTGAACCCAGATCCCCATAACATTGTCTGGGTCTCTGGATTAACAGTCTGACAATAATACCAGTAGGCCATTGCCTCCCCTTTTCTCACTCTTTATAACATAATTGTCCTGTGTATTCTGAAATATCCCATTAAATGTCTTCCATTACATTCTTATGAATGTATCTTTTAATATAATTTGCAAATTCATATTTACCAGATCTACTTTCATGGTCCCACAACTTCCCTTATTTAAATTTGAAAACATAGTCTCAGACCACTGCTCTCTCCCTCTTAACTGAGCATAAAATTCAATCATATTATGGTTGCTGCTACATAGTTGTACTTTCTCTATAAGATCACTAATTAAACCTACCTCAATGCCCAATATCAGTTCCTGTACGGTGTGTCCTCATCAGTTCCAGAATATGCTATTGCATACAAATATCCTGAAAACATTCTATGAACTTCTCATCGCAGATAGATGTTTCTATTTGGCTTTTCCAGGCTATATGGAGATTAAAATCTCCCATCATTATTGCCCTGCCTGTCTGAAATAGCTCCCCATTATTTTGCAACCCTAACATGTGGTTACTTTGAGGAGGTTTTACATTACTCCCACAAGTGTCTCTTCCCTTTATCATTTCTCATCTCGATCAAAACTGTTTTGACATTTTCATTTTCTGAACTTCCATCTTTCCATTCTATTGTGCTAATACTATCATTAACTAACAGAGTCACACTCCCACCTTTTTCTAGTTTCCTGTCATTCCTAGGTGTCTTGCATCCTTTCGGATTCAGGTCCCAATCTGTGTTATCTTGCAGGCATGTTTCTGTAATAACTACCAGATTACATTTATTCATTCCTGTTCACACTCTCAGTTGATCTGTTTTGTTGCGTAAACAAATAGACATTCAGATACAGAATCTTATGAGGTGAAAGATGTGTGGTTTATATATGTTTTAATATCACTTAATTTTGAGTGTGGATTTTTGAATTTGTACCAGTAGCATATTGGTTTTCTGTATATTGCAAGGGAATTAGTGATTTACCTATAAGCTTTTCTGTAGCCATGATAACGGATTTTTCAAAATTGTCTGAGAGATATAGCTTTGGAGGCTAACGGGAATTTGGATATATTTGGAGACTTTATAAGCAAACAAAGTAAAATGTGTTGTGCGTTAAACCTACAGCTGGAAGGTTTGGTGCTTAGGCAACATATCAATAGTTTAAACACAAGAACTTTGATATTCATTTTGGTTTTGAGAATTCTGCATGGTTCTTAGCAGAAGCTGAATGTGTAAAGTAGTTGATTCTGTGAAAGGGAGAAAAATAGTTGAAAATTGTTAAAATAGGTTGCATCAATGTAAAGAATTTTGTTCAAACATTCCAGACCATTCCTGAAGGGGTTATTTGAAGCTGAGAAAGTTTAACCTCAAATATATGTCAGATCAAGGAAGAAGCCTTTAAACTTTCACAATCAGAAATAGAAACCACAGCTAAGTCAAACCCAATGTGGAACAGAGAAGGGCATTCTCCCTGCTACTTGAACACAGTGCTATTGGAATGCTATTGGAATAAATGGCATTGCATTTTTACTGTGTGGTTTGGAATCGTTAAACATGGGTAATACGTAAATAGTGTGATTTATTCCATATTACCTTCATTTCTTTTGCCTAATAATGGTTTATGGTTAATACTAATTCAGCCACATTGCCTGCTTATTTTTCAGTGAGAGACCACTTTGCTAAAACCAAAATCAAAACAAAATATGGATCTATCAAGTCAACTTTCAGTCTGGGATGTGATCTTTCCCATAATAACATCAGCTAGGATTATAAAAATCTTTAGTTTTGTCTTCTTACTCTTCTTGTAAGTTCAAGTCTTATCCATTGGTTGACTCTTAAATTTATACCCTCTATCTCTGGGGCAGTGGTGGTATAATCATAATGCCATTAAACTAGTAATTTACGGTTTAAACTACAAACTAATGCTCTAGGGGCAGAAGTTCAAATCTATTACAACAGCTGGTAGAATTGGGATTGGAAGAAATGTACTAGTTTGGATTAATGATTAGCTAAAAGACAGAAAATAGAGAGTAGAAATAAATGGGTCATTCTCACATTGACAGGCTGTGACTAGTGGGGCATTATAAGGATCAATACTTGGACCCTAGCTGTTTACAATTTGTATCAATGATTTGGAGAGAGTTATACTGGAAACATAACATTTCCAAAATTGTGCATGATACAAAGCTAAGTGGGAATGTGTGTTGTGAGGAAGATGTAAAGCAATCTCAGAAGGATTTGGACAGGCTTACTGAATGGGCAAGAACGTGGCAAATAGAATATACTGTGCAAAAATATGAGGTTATTGACTTTGAAAGGAGGAAAAGATATGCAGTGTGTTACTTAATGGTATAGGTTTGGAAAATATAAATCAACAATGGGTCCTAGGTATCCTTGATGATAAGGCATTGTGGGATTGTGTTCAATAGTGACCGAGATCAGCAAGTGGTGAAAATAGTCTCTTTATTGAGCATCCACAGTGGCACAGTTCGAGGTGGCGATGGAACCTGAAGTACAGTTTTACAGTAGCCTCTCTTATACACAGTTTTTACACACATTAAAATTTTAGCACTATGGTGTCAGTTAGTTCTATCTATTGTATACAAGTTTGTTTGACATCTGTCCTGGGAAAGCAGGAGCTGTTACTCCTGATGGGTTAGAATATCTGTCCGATCTGAACTTGCATAATTAAGAGGTGTTAGTCCTTTTGTCTTTCAAGTTAGTAATGTTAGTAGAAATACTAGACCTATATGATCTAAATATGTCAGAAATTATATGTGTACTAAATAAAAATATAAGGATATTAAACTGATCTGAGACAATAAGGGCTGCAGATGCTGGAAGCCAGAATCTATAGGTATGAGGCTGGAAAAGCACAGCAGGTCAGAGAGCATCCGAGGAGCAGGAAAGTCAACATTTCCAGCCGAAACCCTTCATCAGGACATGGGAAGGGGAGTGAAGCCCAGAAATAAATAGAGAGAGGGGTGTGGGGTTGGGGGAAGGGTAGGAGAGATGGTGATAGGTGGATGCAGGTAGGGCGTTATCATGATGGTCTGTGAGAAAGTTGGAGTGGATAGGTGAGTGGGAAGGTGGACAGGTTAGGTCAGGTGAGCAGGGGGAGGGCTGGACATGGGATAAGGCTGCGGGTGGAGGGATTTTGAAGCTGGTAGAGTCAATGTTAATTGGGCTGTAAACTTCCAAGGCAAAATATCAGGTGCTGTTCCTCCAGTTCATGTTTGGCCTCACTCTGACAGTGAAGGAAGCCGACGATGGACACATCGTCAGGGGAGTGGGAGGGGGAATTAAAATGGACGGCAACCGGAAGGTCAGGTTGGTTGGTGCGTTGAGTATGCAGATGCTCCACAAACTGGCCCTTGAGCCTGCATTTGCCTGACCACATCAGGAGCAACGGGATACAGTAGATGAGGTTGGACAAAGTGTGGGTGAATCTCTACCAGATCCTTCTGATGGCGTCGGTGCTCTCAGTTGGGGAACTTGCACTTTGGCTCCAAGGTTGTTCTTACGGCAAGTGAGGCAGTGGCCCATGACAGCTTCAGCATATCTTTTAAAACCCCACCAGCCGCGCTGGAACCAGGCTGTGATCTGTTCAGGCCACAAATGTGCCCATGGGTGGATTTGTTGTGCCATGTATGGCATCAAAGCAGTGGCTGCGACTGGTCAATTTGATTCTTGATATCTCTAAACTCCATCTTTGCATAGCCTGTGTCCATTATCGATCCATTCCCATTTCTCCTCTCGGGAACATTCATTCTGCATTGTGTGCAGAGTTTGATTTGCTGTCCCAATGTCGAGTTGGCAGACGTGCCCTTGAGGCTCTTGGCAGGAGTGATTGGTGGTGGTGTCTGATCAGCCAGGGCATAACCCTGGGCTTCTATGGTGTTATCTTTAGTGTGGGCTTTGCACTTTAACGTGGCCACTTCTTTGGCAGCTGGAGAGCCTTCAGCAAGTCCTTGACTTCTTTCCCATTTCTGATGGCAGTGCCTGCGGCCTTTATGAATCCATGCTGTTTCCACAGTTGGCCAAAGTAGTGGGCAACTCCAAAAGCACAGCGGGAGTCTGTGTAAATGTTTGCAGACTGATCCTCTGCTATTCTGCAGGCTTTAGTCAGAGCCTGTAATTCTGCTTCCTATGCTGATGCTCTGATGTCATGAGAGTATGGAGTGTTGTAACTACCCATCCGGCTTTCCTTATACAATTTTCCATGAAAGAGGATCCATTGATGTAAAGGATAAGGTCTGGGTTCTGTAATGCCTCATTCATCATTTGGTTATTGTCCTCCAATTCAATCATGGTCATCTTCCCCTTCTGCAGGCACTAGTAATAGTATGGCCGGATTGACCAGGCTCGCACAAACTATTTGTAGATAAGGGGTTTCTAGGACTAGTGTCCATTGGGTCCACCGAGCAACATTTACCTGGGATACTCTATTCATAGACACCAAAGTGATGGGCATTTAATTATTCATCTCTGATCCAACACCAGACGCACAGTAACTTCCACCGCCATGCACATAGCTTGCACCATCCTCAAACAGACCCCCGGTCTGAGTGCTACTCTGTCCAATTTCCCTGAGTAATACCTAACAGGTCTCAACCTGTCCTCGTGTTCCTGGGCTGGCATCACTGTCATACAGCCCTCCTTCTTGTAGACAAATAATGTACAGAGTTTTCCATTATTGGGGATTTCCAATGCTGGTGTGGAACAAAGCGTTCTCTTTAGGTCCTGGAAGGCTTCTTCCTGTACCTTTGTCAGTGCAATTTGTGCTCTTGTGTCCTGTTTCCCCTTCAGGCTGCCTGTCAGGGGCTGGGCTAGTGGGCATATGAATCAACCTCGCACCAGTTAAAGTTACACAAACCCAGGAAAGCCCTCAGTTCTCGAATTGCTGTAGGCTGCAGTCCAACCTTGGGTGGTTTCCCTTTGCCCATGGGAGATTTTCTGTCCTAGGCAGACTACCTCTTTCTGGGCGGTTTGAGCCTTTTCAACACTGGCCTTATGACCTTTCCATTGCAGGTGGTTTAGAAGGGTCTTAAGGTCTGTCTCACGTTGCTTTTCCGTTTCTGAGGCTATCAGTATATCATCCACATAAATGATAGCTGACTCGGTTGGCGGAATTTCGCAGAGGTGGTTCTGTAAGGTCATACGATATACAGCTGGGCTGCTGTGGAATCCCTGTGGGAGCCAGGTCCATGTGTACTGTTGTTGTTGTACAGTTGAGGCAAACCACGCCTGCATTTCAGGTGCTAGGAGTACTGACCAGAAGCCATTAGCCATATGTATGACTGAGAACCACTTGTGGTCTAATGTTAAGGCACTAAATATAGTAGAGGTGCCAGATACTAGTTGGACCTTTTGATCCATTTATTGATTGATTTTCTTGTAATCTATAGTTAACCTCCATTCCCCACTTGCCTTTCACACAGGTAGCACCGGGTTGTTAGAGGTGCTGTGGGTTTTTACCAAAATTCCTCTCTCCTCTAACACCTGAATTATCAGGAGGATTCCTACAATAGATGTCGGGCTGATGGGGTACTGTTTAGTGCAAGGTGGAGTTGTCCCCGTAAAAGTCACAGGTTCCATTTGCAGTAACCCACAATCCTCCTTGTCTTCAGCCCAGTTGGAGTCATCTTTTAATTCTTCCCTTTGTAGGATTCTGATGGACCATGTTATCTGTCCATCATCGAAATATAAAGGCAAATTTAGTGGGTGAGCATATCCATTCCGAGGAGCAGCTGGGCCAAGGGTCCTACCCATACAAAGGTTACTAACTCGTGGGGACTGAATGTAGTGTGCATGGGTTTGGTTCTTTTACTCTCGATCCTGTCATTTCCTGCTCTGTAAGCTGTTCTCACTTCCCCGTCTAGCAGGAGTTTAGTCTCATACCCCTGGGAAAGGCACGTCAGCCCTGCTTCTGTGTCCAAAAGGCACTCAATGTCCAGGTCGCCCACCCTCATGGTCACTTACAGTCCATCTCCCCTCTGCTGGCATAAAGCCGGTAGGAGCGTAGAGGGGCACGGGGCGGGTGCTCTCAGTTTTTTGTCATCTTCAGCAGCTCCTGTTTGGTTAGCTCTTTAAATTGCTCTAGGAGATTGGTCTTATTCCCAGTTTTTGGAGTGTCCTCTTCGTTATTGCTTATTGGGTGACTTTGCCCTTTTCTCTTTCTCCAGCACCCACTGGCCATTGGCCTTCCTTCCCACAGACGAAACACTTCCCTGGGCGTTTGTCCTGGGTTTTTCCGGGGTTACTGGGGGTCTGTCCCATTTGTCCTGTCTGTAGGGCTCGCAGTTTGGTGCCCATATCTAGGTTGAGTTGATGGGCTCAGTCCACCAGTTCATAATAACTAGTCCCCCTCTGGTCCCAGTCTGGGGTTTGGTGAGCTTTAGCATCTTAATGAGCTCAGGTTTAAGTCTGGCCAAAAGGCAAACAACAGCAGGCTGTAATCTCAACCTTCAAACTCCCTAATGTCCTGCACATCTAGGACTCCTGCATACTCTTTCCGGGTCATCCTAAACTTCTTCTCGTATTCTGGGACTTCCTCTGTAGCTTTTTGACAGCAAGCCATAACTTTCACCCAATCAGTCTCAGGCAGTCTATACCCCATAACCAATGTTTTATTACCATCCAGCTGCTGCTCGTACTCTCCAAGGGCACCTTTGACTGCCTTATGGAGAAGGCATCCTTCCCTTTTAGGGATAATGACTTTCAGAATCTGTACCCTGTCCCAGGATGGAGCATATATATTCCCTGTAACTGGTCTAGGCTTTCCCATGCCTTCATTGGCCCCTTCATTGGGTGAGGCATTTCTTTAGACCACTGTCTATATTTTCAGGGGTAGCAGGTTCACCTACAGTCTGTTTCTCGGTCCGTTTTACTGGAAGATCCATCTCAGTGTCGTCCTCTAACGTTTGCCTTACCACTCTCTCTGTTTTTACTTTCTTGGTATTAAGGGGTCATAAAAATGGTGCTGGGGATCTACAGTTCTCATTGTTTTCACTGTTAGAGGACCCATCACTTTTGTTGCTTCATCCCTCTGTCTTTCAAGGACAATAGCTTGGTTTTGCTGAACCACTTCCTGGATGTCGCAGGTAATTGGATACAAATTCTGTGTGGGCTTGGGAACCGGAGAAGCAACTGACAGGACTGTTATCTCATCCTTCAGTTTCTTGTTATCTTTCTCAAGATCCTAATTTTTCAGTTCAGCATTTCCCATTTTGATCTCCCCTTTTGCAGCTGTTCATGCACTGATTTCAATTGCTATTTAAGCTGGTTTAATTCATGGTCATGGGCTGATCAAGACATGATTTTATTCCTTTGGTGAATTTGTCCCATTAACGCAAAAGATCATTTAGTTCTGTCCTTATCTTTCTGTCAGGTGGTTTTTATTTTATTTTATTCCTTAACCCCACAATTCAGTTTAATATCCTCTCTACTTCCCTGATTATGTTCCCTGCTGCCAAGAACGCTGGCCCCAGCAAAATTCAGGTGGACCTGAATAAAGGTTCTGAAGAAAAGTCATATTGGATTTGAAACGTTAACTCTGTTTCTCTCTCAACAGAAGCAGCCAGACCTGCTGAGTACCTCCAGCATTTCCTGTGTTTGTTTCAAATGGACGCTTTCCCATGCAAAATACCAAAAAAACGTTTCCATCGATTAAGTGGAACTGCAGGACAAAAGTCTTAAAATTCAGTCCAATAATCATGAACAAAATGATGACCCATTCTTCTTGCAAAAAAAGAATCACTGCTTCTAACGCTATCTGCAATAACTGTCCAACTTAGGAAGTTAAATCATTCAATCGGTTGAAATGTGACTGGGGAGAATAAACAGGTTTGTTGTCACCAGCCTCAAAGTTAATGTTGTTTCCGAATTTTGCATAGATCTAATACCGCACAAACCAGGAAACACTTCTCCCCCATTCGGCTTTGAGCCACTCATTCATCTCTCCAATCCAATTTGCATAATTCCAATTTCTATGTGGCTCGGGTAATAATGCAGAGATAATGAACTTTGAGGTTTTGATTCGTAGTTTTGGAGTTCAAAACCTCACACTGACTATGCAGAACCTCTTTCTTTGTTATGTCTGTCACTGGTACCTATACGGACTATAAAAACAGGATCCTTTCCTTCTGACTGCAAATTTCTCTATAACACTGAGCAGACTCACAAACCCTGGATTGTCTGGATTCATGCTTTTTGCTACAGAAAACAGTGACAATCTTCTAAATTATATTTTCCTCTACTCCCACTCCAGTCCTTGCTACATCCCCCTAGAGTGGCTTCTCATTGCATAGTGTTATGGTCAGTTAGCCCATAAACCCTATAGTCCTCACTGTCATTCAGACAAGCTGAAAAACTGCAAACCCGTTAGACAATTACAAAGGCTGAGACTCCTCCCTTCCTGTCCTATTGGTTCCCTAAACTTCTGCTCTTGCAGTTACGTTCTCCAGTCCCTGAACACCAACCATATCAGGCTACCTGGTACAAAGAAGCTTCCCTGATGTATCACTATGTTTACATTCAGCCTCCAGCTCCTAAAATCTCAGCCGAAACTTCATGAACTTACTTAGTGAAAATGTGTTGACATGTTTGCTCTGAACCAAACTGGAATCCAGGAACTCCCACATGATGCAGATGTGACACATCACTTTCACTGCCATCCTTAATGTGTTCCAAGGAACTACTTAATTATAGTATTCCATTATACATTTACTAACTTTTTAATATTTTTATGAACCTTACCATCTGTTCCTATACTACACTGAACCATAATAATGGAATAAAACTTAGCCACTTACCAGATATTCACTAAATTACTAGATTCTTCTCTTTTGGCATGTACGAAACAATTCCTGAGCCTGGAAAATGTCTAGGAAAAGCAAAAGCAACAGAACACCTCTTTTCCTTTCTCTCCTATCTCTCTTAATCACTTAATTTTTGCAGTCGGTTGTAAATGCCAAGTCACACAGATTTGGATGGTTTTGCATGCTTCTAAACCAAAAGGCCTCACTGACTCATTTAATGAGTATCCAGTTTCAACCGCTTCTTAATTAAGCCCAAATGCTCTTCTAGCTGAGGCCTTGTTAAAACCCTACTTAAAAGGTGACAACTATGGAATTTAAATTGTAAATTTCAGTTTAATACCATCTACAAACCACAAACCAAATTAGATTTGTACAATTAAACATGTAAACTTTCCTACCCAACAATTCCAAGCACTCAGTTCTAGTATCACATACAATTGTTTCAGAGATAGTAGGAACTGCAGATGCTGGAGAATCTGAGATAACAAGGTGTAGAGCTGGATGAACACAGCAGGCCAAACATGATGAAGGGTCTAGGCCCGAAACGTCAGCCTTCCTGCTCCTCTGATGCTGCTTGGCCTGCTGTGTTCATCCAGCTCTACACCTTGTTATATCACATACAATTGTGTCTTGATTTGTACTTGACATGCTCTTCACTTTATAACATCCAGGGTTTGCTTAGCTCAGTTGGCTGGATGGCTTGGTGGCAATGCAAAACACACTAACAACATGTGTTCAGTTCCCACTGAGGTGGGACTCTCCTTCTCAACCCCTTCCCTTGCCTGAGGCATGGTGACCCTCAGGTTAAATCACCATCAGTCATCTCTCTCTGATGAAAGAGTTGCCCTTTGGTCCACTAAAACCAAAGAGACTTTACCTTTACATTCATTCATAGCAGTTTATCTCTCTTAGCTTTCCAACTCCAAAGATCTTTACTAAGATAAATGGCACCAATATGAGGCCATTTATGTATTTGTCTAGACCTTAGTGATCAACTATTATCTGAAATGTCACAATTGGTCTATCCAAATATTCAAAATGACTATAAGTCTACAATACTCATTATAGAACCTAATTTCAAAGCAAAATCATAAACACACACTAATATCCATAAGTTCAATAGAAATTTTAAGTTACAAAACTAAATCTATTTAAAACATTGCAATGTCCTTGAGTAAAAACATTTTACCTCAAAGAATTCTCACATGTAGCCCAAGTTTACATCTTCTAGAGCCTGTAAAATAACAGTAAAACCATAAACCATTTGTTGTGATCTGGCTCATACAGTACTCTACTCTGCAAAATCTTAGAACCTCTACAGTGCGGAAAGAGGCCATTCAGCCTTTTGAGTTTGCACTACCCTTCCAAAGAGCATCCCACCCAGATCTAGCACCCCACCTTAACCCTGTAACCCCATATTTACTGTGGCCAATCCAGCTAACCTGTACATATTGTGACTGTGGGAGGAAACTGGAGCACCCAGAGGAAACCCAAGCAAACATGGGGAGAATGTGCAAACTCCACACAGATAGTCACTTGAGGTTGAAATTGAACCTGAGTTCCTGGCGCTGTGAGGCAGCAATGTTAGCCACCCAGCCACGGTGCCGCCCTTCAAGTGTTTATAACAAACTCCAATTAAACAAAATATAATTAAACACCCTTACTTTCTTAATCAAGCCGTAACATTAATGGTCACATTTCTCGTGTATGAACTGAAGAGGTTTTCATTACATAACAGCACAATGGAAGAGCTGAGTTGAAAGCCAAACAATACAAAGAATAACAGATAAATTACAAATGGCCTATGTTTTCATTTTCAAATCATAACATTATTTTCACATGATAAATACGTTAGTGATCTAGTTTATTTCAGAAGTGCTGGAAAGTAGATTACACATTGCAGACATCACAAGGTTGTATTAAGAGATAGCAAGAACTGCAGCTGCTGGTGTAAGAGATAACACAGTGTACAGCTGGAGGAACACAGCAGGCCAGGCAGCATCAGAGGAGCAGAAAAGTTGACATTTCAGGTTGGGACCCTTCTTCAGAAATGGGCAGGTGGAAGGGAGTTCAGAAATAATTAGAGAGAGGAGTGGAGCTGGAAAAGGTAGATTGGATGGTGATAGGTGAGTGCAGGTAGGGAGTAGTGGGGATTAGTCAGTGAGGTGGGAGGAGCAGATAGGCAGGAGAGAAGATGGACAGGTTGTGTCAGATCCAAAAGGCAGGGATGAGAGGGAGGGTTGGTCATGGGATGAGGCCGGGAGTAGGGAGATTTTAAAACTGGTAAAATCCATGTTTAGTCCATTGGGCTGTAAGCTTCCGAGGTGGAATATGAGGTGCTGCTCCTCCAGTTTGTGGGTGGCGTCATTGTGACACTGGAGGTGGCCCAGAATGGACATGTCACCCAGGGAGTGGGAGGGCGAGTTAAAATGGTCCGCTGGATAAAGAGGCAATACGTTTGCTTTAGCAGTTTTCCTGACACAGTAGATCTATTTTTTGTAATGATGACCTTTACTTAAAAGTAATTATCTTCCTCCTGTTCCATTTTCAGCAAAGTTATAGTTACTATTATGTCTTTATTATATTTCAGCACCTGTTTGCACAACGACACGTTCCCAGCTAGATGAAGCTTTTTCCCTCATTTACAAACCAAAGTAAGCATTAAAAATCATGGGAAATTCTTACGGTATCTCATAAATTCATATATGGTCTGAATTCCATTAATATCTCTCCTGTCAACCTTCCAACAGTTTACCATTAATCATTCACACTTTTTTCTCAGTGCTCTTTTAACTAATTTCTTCTTCAGTTTCTTCAGCAAGCCACTTCAACTCCTTCTCCAACATCTCTGCTCCATTCCTGTCCAACTCATCCATGCTGACCAGATATCCTAACTTAATCTAGTCCTATTTGCCAGCATTTGGCCCGTATCCCTCCAAACCCTTCCTATTCATATGCCCATCAAGATGCCTTTTAAATGTTGTAACTGTACCTGCCTCCACCACCACCTCTGGCAATTCATTCCATACACACACCACCCTCTGTGTGAAAAAGTTGCCCCTTGCATCTTTTTTAAATCTTTCCCCTCGTACCTTAAACCAATGCCGTCTAGTTTTGGACTCCCCTACCCTGAGGAAAAGACCTTGGCTATTCACCCCATCCATGCCCATCATGATTTTATAAACCTCTGCCTCAGCCTCTGAACTCTCCTCAGTTAAGTTTTCAATATTTTCTACTATTTTCATCAGTTTCCTTCTTTCAGTTCCTTCTGTTTTCTCAGCTTTGTTCTATTTACCTCCCCAATATGATTTATCTTTCTGATCTCTCTCCCAGCTTTGTTACTTCTCCTGTTACAATGGAAAACTTTGTTCTCTCTAAATTTCAAAAGCTTTTTGCATCAAAGAACTGATGTGTTAATGCAATATGCTCTAAATAACAATATTGATATTTAGATAACACTGGTTAAGTTGTCAATCAAATTACCCTATTGCGCTGTAATACAATTTCCAATGCATTTTAAAAGGTTTTCTTAAATATTACATTTATAGTGTTTCTTGCAGACATGTCTTGCAATATTCCCTGTGATGTATTAAAATACTTGTTAAATGCAACTCATCGCATATTTTGAGGGGTGATATTAGATCAGAGATTCCCAATACTACAGAGGTTACAGACCCCTTCTACAATAGGAAGGAATGCTTTATTTTGTCCAACAATTAATTGTTAATCACTTTTCAGGAACATGCAGCTTAGGAGCATGAAAATTCTGAAAATGCAATTTTGGCGACAGATCCATTGATGAGTCAATAAAATGTGCTCAGCTGGAATTACTTTGAACTGTAGCCTACATTGGAAAATAAGTTACAGAACAAAAGAAAAATCCACAGTACAGCCGTCATCAGACTTCCATTGCAACATAAGGTCAGTGATCCCCCTACCCTTGTACCAAAATGTAATGCATTATCTCTCGTCCAAAACATTTGCAAAAAGCCACCTCCTGCAGTGCAATCAAGTCTGTGATCTAACACATGAAGTAGTTTACGTTGGGATTACATTTCATACAGGAATGATCACTGAGTAAAGGTTCTAGCACAAATAGGAATTTGTGAAGAAAAACCGAGATTTGAGAAATCAAAATACAGGGTTTCACTAACGCCGAAAAGCTCATGAAACTCAGCATCTTCGATTAAGCACCCACTCGTGTAACTTGTGGCTAAAATGGTTGTTCCCAGTTCAAATCCTGTTTACAAGAAAAGAAGCAGTTCGTGTGCTGCAGAGATTCCTTCTAACTGGAAAGTGAAACTGAACGGACTTGAATCTCTAAAACTATGGCAGACTTCATGCAGTATTGTTTGGCAGAAAACAAATTATTTATTATTTACAAATTATTATCTCTCTGCTCACTGTCATAATTTATGCTCATTTGCCCGTTCAAGTAACAGGCTCTGCCACCTTTATCACATTTCTTTTTTAATTGTAGTGCTAAATTAGAAAAAAATGTTAAGAAGCACAGAATGCAACTGGTGCTAAATTAATCCATAATGCATTTTTAAAAATAGGATGAATGCCATTTACCATAATACCTATGTGAAAGATCGAAATTGTTTTTACGATTTATTAAGAGAGACACATCATTCCTCATGTTTGTTTAATTGCATTTTTAATAGCTTCAGCTTCATTGTACATGGTGTGGCATTCAATCAATCATGGTGGCAGCTCCCGACAGGAGTGAAAATCCACAGCACAAATCGTTTTACCTTCCTATTTAGAGGCCACAACATATTAGGCTTTTGCGCTTTGTGAATTGGTTTCCAGCACGACATAACATACTGTTCAATTTGCTGATTCTCATCAAGTAATGCATTTTCAAATCCACAGAGCTTTGATTTAGGTCCCAGATACTGCCTACCCTCCCAACCTTCTGTGTTTCAACTTTTCTCCATATACACATTCTTCACTTTATATACAAAAAAAATTGTGCAACTCTTCAATAGATCTCTGGAAGACTTGAAATTGGAGAAGACTATTTGCTTCTTAGCTCAATGTTGCCTGGAGGAACGAGATAAACTTGCAAGTGACATGTGAAGGAAAAAGGTGTGCAGTGTTTATTTCAAATTAATCTTATTACCTTTCATGTAAACATAGAACGACTGTGGAATTCTGAGGTAGACAGGGATCTGGGTTTCATAGAATCCCTACAGTGTGGAAACAGGCTCTTTGGCCCAACATGTCCACACTGATCCTTGGAGCATCCCACCCAGACCCATACCCCTATAACCCACCTCATCTACACATCTCTGGACACTACAGGTAATTTAGCATGGCCAATCCACCTAGCCTGTAGATCTTTGGACTGTGGGAGGAAACCCACGCAGACACAGGGAGAATGTGCAAACTCCACACAGACAGTTGCCTGAGGCTGGAATCAAACCCAGGTCCCTGGTGCTGTGAGGCAACAGTGCTAACCATTGAGCCACCATGCCATTCCATTTGTGCATGAGTCAAACAACATTAGCACATAGGTCCAACAAATAATTGGAAGGCTGATGGAATATTATCCTTTATTATGAAATAAATTGAACATAAAAGTAAGGAGGTATTGCTTCAGCTATAAAGAAATTGGTGCGATCACATTATGAACACTGTGTCCTGTTTTGTTCTCCTTATTCAAGGAGGGACTTAAATGCACTGGGTGCAGTTCATAAGAGGTTTATTAGATTAATACCCATATTGTGTGGGTTGTCTTATCAGGAAAGATTGGCTATACTGGTCTTGTTTTCACTGGAGTGAGGAGTGACTTGATTAATGTACATAAATTCCTGAATAGTCTGGACAAGGTGGATGATCTTTCCTCTTGTGAATGAGACTAGAACTGGGAAGTACTGTTTTATAATAAGGGTCACCATTTTCAGAGTTGAAGTGAATAGTTTTCTCAGAGATAATTGTGAGACTTTGAAACTCTGAGCCTCCACAGGGAGACTCTGAGCCCGTTGAATATTTTTAAGGTAAAGGTAAATAGACTTTCTTGGACAATGGAATTATTGGGAGTAGATGGGAATGTAAATTTCAAAATACCAACAACTCAGCTATGAATAAGTGAATGACAAAGCAGGCTCAAGAGTCAGAGGGACCCACTTCTGCTGCTACTCTGTAGGTTCATGTCCAAGTATGTTCATATATAGTACAGTCATGTGGCAATCTTAATCAATACACTTTCAGTAAAACAGGAAGGTTGGAATCTTGGTAACGATTTGATATAAGTTTTCATCAACCATGGGCTAAATGGTGTTTTTGGCTAATTGACAGTTTTGTTGTGTTTCATAGTAGGTTTCTCCCCACACCTTATCAAACCTGCCTCACTAACTGCTTATTCCATTACTTGGTGCCTTTTCACTCGATTCCAGCCCCATTCTATCTTGGAAGAACTCGCCACTCCCTGGCGAAAGACTGGCATTCCTGGCGCCACCTCTAAAAGGCCATTGTGCATCCAGATGAGCACTGGTATTCTGAAGCTGCCCTGCTTGTCAAAATCATTCGAAAGAAGTTGGAGAAGGGGAAAATAGTATCATGATTCTCCAACAGGGACCTGGAGGTTTTGGTGGATGGGGTCGTCCAGAGCAAGACCGTCCTCTTCGTGGGAGGACCAACAGAGAGAATGGGAAGTGACCAGACCCTGCTCTCCTGATTCAAGGTTGCATTGGTGTCAGTGCTGTTTCTACATTACAGAGAAGTGCCCAGTAGTGCCCAAAGAAGGTCAATGACCTTCTCTTCTCTTCTCTTCTCTGCCAGGATAAGTGACACATTCCTCACTCTGCCAGGGTAAGTGCCACACTCCTCGCTCTGCCACCTCACACTCACTATCTTTGCCATGGCACCCACCTCCCGCCAAGGGTCATGCTCTACCACTCTCGTTATCACATGCAACATCTTGTCTCTTTGCACTCCTCTCCCTCCACCAAAAAACCCCCATACCACTAACCTTGCCAGGACTTTGCACTCCTACTCACTCACCTAGGATACCTCGCCACCTTGAGACTAGCTGCATCAGCAATAACATCTGTGTCAGCCACTTTTACATTACTTTATCCCTCCCTCTCTCCAATTAATAGGAGAAAACAGCCTGTACCATAGCTCTCCATAATCTTCTATAGCTGGAAATAGGGGTTCCTATTGCTGGAAAAAGGGATTAAAATAGCTAAGTGTTTATTGAAGGGCCTTTTTCTATGCTGGATACCTCTATGACACCATGGCTGTAACAGGGTGAAAATAGCCAGGACAACTGGAGGGGTGCCCAATGTTAAGCTCCTCACCCATGACAGGAAGAGAATCCTTTCCATCATCTAGCCATGTCTATATCCCTCCAACCGAGTAAGTTCCATTCTTCATTCCACCTCAACTCTCATATTAACTCGTTGGCAGTGTCATTCATGGCACACCACTTCTAACCATTTTCCACATGCCTTTTGTCCCTTGTCCCTTGCAAGTGTCAGCAGACTGGTCACCACCCCGGGAAGAAATGGACTGCTCCACAACAAGGCACCTCCTTGAACTCTGAGGAGGAGAGTTGGGAGGCCTCAGACTCTGTTTTGTTAGATACGATCATTGCCTGACGTTTGTGTGGTGTGAATGTTACTTGCCACTTTATAGTGAATATAGCCAAGGTCCACAAACAGGTCATTCGCCAATCTTTTAAGGAACAGCATGTGGAATTTTGAGGATGGGAAGAGAAAAACAAAAGGATCGTAAGGAAGTTTAAAGTAAGTCAAATCACCTATGTCAAAATAGATGAAAGAACAATGAACATGCATGTTATTTAGTAATATTTCAAGTCGCTTCACCATCTGATGCTTACTGACTGTCATTGAGATGCTGAGCTTTCTAGAAATTGGTATGTTGTAACACCATGAGACCCTCCATTCAATTATTTAATACTGGGGTTTAAGAAAACAACTTCAAAGCTTCCAAAGTGCAAGCATTTTAAAGTCAAGCTGATAAGGCACTAGAAGGAGTCACAACAAATTTGCCTGCAAAGTAAAAGCACAAAAGAGAACCAATTATATTTACAGTATGCCAAGAAGGGATTATTTTAAGGTGCTTTTTTAAATTGCTTGAAGAATACATCAGCTGACTTAGCTTTTTTCACTATTCTGTACTGTATTCATCATGCAGAATGCAAACAATTGAGCATTAACAATTTCACTACATATTGCATTGTTTATATTTACAAATACCTATGTTTCAAAAATGAAGTACTGACAATGGTAAAACCACGCACTTGACAACATCTTAATATTAAATATCCCATCCTTATTTTCAAATCATTGGCTTTCTCGACAATCAAAAGGGGAGGCGATGGCCTCGTGGTATTATTGCTGGACTGTTAACCCAGAGACCCAGATAATGTTCTGGGGACTGGGGTTCGAATCCCGCCATGGCAGATGGTGGAATTTGAATTCCATAAGTATCTGGAATTAAGAATCTAATGATGACCATGAATCCATTGCCGATTGTTGGAAAAACCCATCTGGTTCACTCACGTCCTTTAGGGAAGGAAACTGCCATCCTTACCTGGTTGTCTCCAGATCCACAGCAATGTGGTTGATTCTTATCTGCCCTCTGGGCAATTAGGGATGGGCAATAAATGCTGCCTGTCCAGCGATGCCCTCATCCCATGAATGAATAAAGGAAAAAAAAATCTCCATCTCTGCATTCTCCCAAGATGTTTGGGCTGTTCTAATTCTGACCTCTTTCATATTCACAAGTTTCATTGTTCCCTAATGGACAATTGCACCTTAAGATGCCTCAGGCCCAAACACTAGAACTCACTCCACAATCCTGTCTGTTTTGTCATGTGGTTTTATGTCCCAATCCTGGAGTTTGGGTCCAAGACAGACTGGTCAACAAGAAGGCAAAGTCAAGAGCTGTCTTCAGGCTTAAGCTTCTTTATAACACTGTTTAAGACTAAATGCTACAATGCATCATAATAAGAGATTTGTCCAGTTCAAATCTTACAATTACGTCATTAAAAGACTATTCCATTAATTCAATCGCATAGTGCTAATCAGTCTACATCACATGCTTTGCCGCACTTCTTTCTTCTCCTATTTCTATCTAACTCTTCACATACTGTGCTATTTATGCCCAGTGAGGAGCAACACCACGACATTCTCACAAGGTTGCTTGAGGCTCCTAAAGCCCCTTCACCGTTGTCTCTGCTCTACTTCCCTCTCCTCCTTTACCAATATTTTTAACAAGTTTTTGATCACTTGTCTGAAATCTTATTATAATGTTACTTGGTATTGAAGTGAGTTCAATAACATTCCTGGTTAAAAGAAATGCAGAGTTTAAAACAATGAAATTGCAGAATTTATTTTACCCATTTCACATTACATACACATTTCGAATATTTCACTTACCATTAAGTATCATTATAAGGTGATGGGAAAGTACCTCCATTTGAAAAATTTCTTTTGAATCACAAATGACTGCTCTAAAACATATCAACATCAAGGCACAGATGGTTAAATCAAATCACAGTGGCTTCTTTCATTATAATTGTCTTTTGACACCTAGACACAATACTAACAAATAAAACCACTATGGCTCTTAAGTCACCAGAACGTTCTTGTAATGGTTAATTCAAACAGGACTAAACTACATTCAGTTTTGTCTGTTTCTGTTTCGCATTGCCCTTCAAATAGGACCGTCATTGAAAACATGCCCACAGCTATTAGGGGAGTTGAAGCAATGGTAGAAAAAGGTGCTGTGTGTTAATGAACCAGCAAATTATACTGAATTGTCACAGCCTCCAAATCCATTTCTCATGTGGATAAAATAAAAGCCTGCTAAATCTATCAACTGAAGACAAAGACTACAACCATATCCCAAAAACTAAAGCACATTGCTCCTCTATAATACCCAAAATTTGCAAGCTTAAATAAAACTGTTCTTACCCTGTTAACCAACAGCTTCAACTATTAATTAAGTTAGTTTCTCCATTTTTAACGAGCCATTTCTAAAGAGTTTACTAAATAATCCCTGCATTTTACAAAGTTCTTAGAAAATTTCCATCTTAGTGCAGCTTCCCCTGGTAATGAAACTTCTAAAAAGAATTGCCAGCTGGAAAACATTTAACCCATTTTTGATGCATACAAGATTGAAAATACCGGAGTCTGTAAAATTCACCGGTAAAACGAGTGTTCCCCCTGGCTCAGTAGAATCAGAACCAACTCTCAAGTATTCAACTCATCCATTTCAAAGTATGATAAACAATGTATTACATAATGTCATTTGGAATTTGGATTTTGTTCTTCAGTTCTGGTAGGATAATTTATTTTATGAGGTCAGAAGGTTATTTCAAACAATGACTTAGAAATGTAATTTCCAGGAATGTGCACAATTCAATCAACTACTTGCTGGATTTTGATGGTGTTAATGGGCAAAATGTTTCTACAGACAGAGATAAACAGTCAAGAGGCCATTAATTCAGTCCAGAGATATCAAGAGTTCAGTTTACAAGGGAGAATACTTTCCTCCTAACAGGACGATCAAACTTTCAGTTCAGGGAACCCATCACCTGAGTAGAAGTGGATTTAGTTTGTAAAGCTTCTAAGCTGTGAGAATCTGTATAGAAGGCTTTAAATTATTGAACTAAAAAGATTTATGCCACTAGACTTTAAAAAATGTTAATGGTAACAGAGTTAGAAAGAAGTTGTAAAATTGTTGCAGCAGTTCAATGAGGAGAATTGAAAAGGGACAATTAAATAAGAAATTAAAGAGTTAAAGTAGAAGTGATAATTCTCTGGGATTGAGTATCTGTAAAGGACAGTGTTGGGAAATAGATTGAAACTTTATTGTTTATATTAAGATTTTACTAAAGTGTCATATATGTATAGGTATTTTATTCTTTTGTGTAATAAATTTATGTTTGTTGCCTTGTGAGAATATATTTCAGTGACTAACTACCCTGGTAACCAACTGCAAAAGTTAAACTTATGAGCTATGAAGCCAAGTTTCATTCTTGAATTTGATTTTGCTAGTGGTACCATCAGCTGGGATCATGAGAAAAACATTCACATCGTTCATCTTGGCCATAAGAATTGATGTCTATGCAGGATTATCAGTCAGCCTAGGCTAAAGTGGAAGCAAGGGCACTAGAGTGTGAAAATAGCTACCAGTAGGCAAAATATCTTTCATTTATATTACGTTCTGTTAAAGAATTGAATGGAGGCATGACATTTTCAAAGATTTTACACTCATTGCCATTAGGACCATGTATCCATAAAGATCAGTTTGGAGGCTGAACACTCCAAGATCCATAAAACATCTACATTAAGACAAATCTCCAAATTATACGCAGATCATCAATTCTTTCCTCTGAATGTTTTTGGACATTATATTTGTTCACTGCGATGGATTTCTCTTGTAGTATTTTGTATTCTCCAGATAACTCTGTTTCCAGGATGGCAACCTCTGTTCTCTTGAATCAGCTGTTATGAACATAAGAAATTTGTTTGGCAATACAGAGTATTTATTTTCTTCACCCCGCTGTGAACCCTTTCCTTAAATGGCCCAGCCAGGAAACCAGAAAGGGGAATCATAATCATACCATTCCAAGTCATGTACCCATGCGCTGCAGTGTGAACACCCTCAATGATCCAATATATAGCTCAATATGTGCTTAAACATGTGACAGAGACATCTTGTATTAGAGGAAATTGCAACGTGATTAGAATTGGCTATTTTAAACCAGTATGTAATGCTTTAAAATAGGAAATATTTCCAGGGAATGATTTACATTTTATAGCTCGAATAAACCTTTGCCAAGTCACAATAGGCATTCAGTCAACCAAACCTACTTGTTGTGATTGAATACATTTATCAACAATTTTATTAAAGAAGAATGCATCAGTCACAACAACAGAAACCTGTGACTTGCAATGTGCCACTGAATCCTGCACAGGTGATGTGGAAATTTATATATTGCGTTTGTCCATTTTCCTTCATATAGTCTTTTTAATATGCTATATTAACTATTTGTAACGCAGTTGCTCCACCACCTTAAGTATATTAATGTACAATCCCTATAAAAAGAGTGCATTAAAATCTGTTTTGATGGTTAAATTTCAGTGTTAACACACTGTAAAGAGCTAAATAACCACAACTTGTACCAAAAAGAGCTTGTTAAGAAAATTTGCGATGGAGACTTCTATTTCTTTCCAACGCACATCAATCATTTTAAAGAAACACAGCAGTAACTGAAATTGAGACTCATTTTAAAAAAGCCAAACGCTTTGGCATACTAAAATTTGATTGTCCCATTTAGAGCCAAGTCATTGGGTTTGCCGCCTTTGTTCTTTGAATAAGAAAGGATCACTTCCAGGGACCAAAGCTGCTGTAGCCACTTCTTCATATCCTCTTTCAATCCCAATTCCTTCTGCATTGACTTTAGGGAAAGTCTTCACAGTAATTCCATCTGCATCCCAATCTTTACTTTGCTACTAAATGCAATGTTAAACTCCGCTCTCATACCCCTCCAGCTCGAATGTCATGTGGAAGTTGGTTTCTTTGTCAACAAAATAGAGACCATCCATTGATTTGCCTCTGAAACTTTCCATTCTGACCCTTTGTTAGCTCATGTTGCAAATGGTTACCTCTCTCCTGATATTGGCCTTGCCCATCTCACATCATGACACCCAAACTAGCTGCACATAAGGCCCCTGTCAGTTCTAACTATCACTTAATTTCTTGTACTCATTCAGGTCATTAAATACGGTGTCATCACAAAGATCAATACTTACGTCACATCAATCCCTCATTGAAACCTGGCCTTCAGATTTCCACATCTCTCAGCACCTAAACAAGCCTGACCAAAAACTCACAAGTGATCTTCTATGACTATCCACCACAATGTATTCTCCTTAAACCATTCATCTGATACAATGCCCTGGGACATGGGCATTGCTGACTAGACTGGCATTTATTACCCATCCCTAGTCACCCTTGAGAAGGAGGAATGTGAGCTGCCTTCCTGAACTGCTGCAGTCCATGTGCTGAAGGAACATCTCCTGTGCGGAGGGATGAGGGTGTTGCTGGCTAGGCCCAATAAGAGGCAACCATATTGTTGTGGGTCTGGAGTCACATGTAGGCCAGACCAGGTAATGAACCAGATGGGTTTTTCAACAATGGATTCATCGTTAGACTCTTAATTCCAGATATTTATTGAATTCAAATTCCACCATCTGCCGTTGTGGGATTCGAACCCGGGTCCCCACAACATTATCTGGATTAACAGTCCAGTGATAATACCACTAGGCCATCGCCTCTCCTGACGGAATTAATGGAGAGTTTTCCCCAAGTCCCATTGGCTTTAATTTTTCTAAGTCTCCTTGATGTCACTCAGTCAAATGCCGCTTTGATGTCAAGACCACTTCTCCATTTTTGACAAGGTTGACAAAATTCTCCTTGATGCCTCTTCTTCGTTGTCCAACTTCAGAGGAATAACTTCCAGTTTTACTTATTCAATCATATCCTAAATATTTCTATCATTACTTTCCCTTCTGGCATGATCAGTGTAGGAATCCCTCCTTGGATATTCATTTTCCTCATCCACAAGTGTTACTAACATGGGATTGACATTCACATGTATATGTGCTAGCAACAGACTGCTCCACCCTTCGCAAATTCTCCTGAGTGCATCAATGATATCACACTATTTATCCAACAACCGGTCCTGGACAGTCCATCACTTCCTTCAGCTAAACACTGACAGGATGGAGGAGTTATTCTTCAGCTATTGGTTCTCTGATTCTCGCCAGCCATTGTCTCAGACTAAACCATAACTTTGACTAACTTTGAGCTGTAGTAAGCAAAGTTTCTGACTGAATAACATCTCCACAGAGGCTGCCTGCTTTCATCTTCATAACATTACCTGTCTCTGCTCCTACGAGAGACAATCTGCTGTTAAAATATTCCTAATCTTGTCACCTTTCAGACTGGGTTATTCCAATGTTCCCTGGGTCAGTGGTTTAGCCTCCGCCCTTTATATAATCTTATCAAATGCTTTTCTGCTGCCTGTATCTTACTCCATGCTAAATACCACTTACTAATCAGACTTACCCCACCCTTACAGACCTATACAGCCATCTTGCCCAACATGGCAACAGTCTTAAAATGTTCATTCTTGGGTTAAAACACTCTACAGCTTTTCTTCGGCCCATGTCTAATCCTACAATCTCTCCAGCGCTGTCTAATTCAATACTTGTCTTTCTTTGCCCCATTCATTACAGTTCATGCCTTCAGCTGCTAAAATCTAACTTTCTCAAATCTCTGCCTCCTTAACAACCTTCTTTAAAATTAATCTCTTTAACCAGTTTGCCTTTGGCTTGGAAATGTTTTATTTCTCTTCTCAATTTTGAGATTTCTTGGGACTTATCCTGACATTAAATACGAATTAGAAATACAAATTGTGATTGTTGTCACATAATGCTGCATAGTGATCTTTTGAAAACAATGTTAGCTCTCTCAAATATTGTTGTGTTTTTCTTTTAACTATTCGGATGAACACCTCAGAAGTTTGTAAGCAAGTGTTCAGTCCCTAGTAACTGTATTGTCAGATTGATCTGGACTCTGCGAATAAAGGCTCTATGCCCAGCGGTCAGCTTAATATGTGAGTAACACAAGCAAATGGTACATCTATACAGCAGGAGGTTCACTGGGGCTTGGAACAACACTGAACAAGGTTGCTCCCAACCTAACAGGGGGTTTCTATTCATATTTACATCTTTCTTGAAATACATATGGTTTCTTTGTCTACAATTGTCACTCATCCTGACTAAATAAATGTTACATGTTTGATTTTGACCAATCAATATAACTGAATATTGTATTCCTTCAATTCTTTCAGAACTCTTCTCAGTATTTTTCCATTTCGCTCACTTTTATTATGTTGGTTTGGTATCACTATGTTTTACTGCCTTAATTAGGCACATTTTACACATTAGCACCTGCTTGCAATTTTCACCTTCTCATTCTACCTTTACCCTAATGTTTTAATCTAGAACACAGTTATACCAAGTCAACTCATTTATATCTGGCCATCACTACATTGGTTAGAATTTGTTGTACTAAATGTTTCCTCGTCACATCCATTTGAAACTGTACTTTTTTGTTCGAATGTACTTTGATGTAAAGTTTATGCTGTTGTATAACAGATAAGACCTGAGAACATGCATTACCACTGCCACAGAGGCTGGTCTTCAGCAGGAAAGTCATAGAAAATGACATGGGGTGGGATCATGTTCGGTTTTTCCAGATTGGAAATGTAAAAGAGGAAAATAGGCTGTGCAGCAATGGGAAGGACTGATGGAGCATAGAAATAAACATTTTGGTTTCCTGTAACAACAAGCACATATTAACAGTATGAGATGTGGACATAAAATGACACAATTGGATAATATAATCATGTGTATTGGATTTAACAGGATTGGATAATATAGTCATGTTTACTAAATTGGAATATCAATTATTCAACTATGAGTGGGTAGAGGTAGTAGCAAATAAGTGTGCAATTTTTCTATTGGAAACTATTATTTTTTATCAATAACCATTAGGAGGCTAATTATCTGTGCAAATAGCATAAAACCTTTGTTCTGGTAATAAAGATTTGAGCTATATGCAATCTTTACATATGTACACCTCCCATACATATATGAATAAATGTTTTAACAAAGAAACACAATCTTGTCTCGTTTGAGAGAAAAAGAAAAAGGTTAAGACTCAACCGTACAAAAGTGCAATGGAGAAACCATCTGGCTGAAGTGGAAGGGCATTTAGGAGTTATTTTGCACATAAACTCCTTCTTTACGAATAGTGCAGGGCTTTCAACTTGGATGCTCAATCTCACTCACAGGTTTAAGATGAATACACAGTGAAAACAACTTCCCCAGTGAAGTTGAAGAACTAAGGAGGGCTCTGATCCTAAAACAAAAAGAGCTCCAGCCAAGGTCAGGGAAGAGGCTGCAATTCAAAACACTGCTCCTCTCAGAAAGGGCCGTCACTGCTTAAAGGCAAAATACTGCAGATCCTGGAAATCTGAAACAAACGCAGAATGCTGGAAAAACTCAGCAGGTCTGGCAGCATCTATGAAGCGAGAAATCAAGTTAATGTTTTGAATCGCGTATCGACTCTTCTTCACTGCTTACAAGTGATTGTTATCCCCTTGGAAGGCATTTCATCTGCTTCTGTGCTATTGCTCACTGCTACTAGACTTCAGAACAGCACGGCAGCAGCTTGTAAAGCTTCAGTGCCAACCTCTGAGGGTCGAGACAGGAGCTCAACACCACTCGCTGCTCCAAAGGCTGCATGAACCTCCTTCTGCATCTACGTTCTGCAGCCACATGTTCTCTCCAATAGGGCAAACAAGTAGCTACTGAAATCCAGTAGGAAACAAGTAAAGTCCTCAACACATAGTCTACAAGCTGATGATAAGTGCTCTCAAAATGCCTCAGTACCAGTGCTTCAGGAGGCTTTGGCTGTTACAGCAGTTTACGGCTGACACCTGCAGCTCATGGAATGGATGATCTTCCTAGGGTTAGCTACTTCGTTGGTGATTTGAGGACCCTGCTGGGGAAAGTAACGGAGCTGCAAGATGTGTGGATCTGAGGTGTACTGTGCAGGAAATTATTGGGCAACTCAGAATGTGGGGATTGGTATTGTGAAAGTGTAAAGCAAAGTAACTTTAGTGAATTCATTTAACACAACAATTTTTTTCATAAAATGGTGAAGATATAACATTCTTAATCATCAGTCAGTTATCATTACCTGCTGTCTACATCGAGTACTGGAAACTATGTATAACAGGCAGGCAACACTGTCTCATGGGTATCATGTGCTCAACAATATTTATTTTATTTGTTTCAAAACGGTTCTTAGCCCCGAGCATCACCTTTTAAAAATGATCACCAATATGAAGTGAATAAGATTTCAGGCTGCCAGGATAAAATGGAAGAATAAAATTTGATTATCTGACCTATTCTGAAGTGCTTCATTGTTCAAGGTTAACATAGAGATTAGGCTTTCTAAATAGGGAAAAAATGCAAATTATTCACACTTGCAAACAATGACCCGAGCTGCTGTGCTGCCTTTCGATGAACTATTAGTCTCAAGGTCCCAGGGAGGTGTTCATTTTAAGTTTTTAATTCAAACATAGAATATAGATGAGCATCTAGAGGTTGGTTGGGGCACTTCTACCTAGATCCAAAGCCGATGTGATTCACATTTTCAGAGAGTTGGACTTTAGGAAGCGTACAAGTCTCCGTGGGAACTAGCAGCAGGTTTTTCATAAATCTGTTGGCAATAATCTGAGAGTGAGAGAAAGAGAGTGAGAGAGACTGTGTGTGAGAGAGAGAGAGAGAGAGAGTGTGTGAGAGTGTGGTGTGTGTGAAAGAGAGAGAGATAGAGAGTGTGTGTGTGTGTGACAGTGTGTGTGAGAGAGTGTGTGAGAATGTGTGTGAGACAGAGAGAGTGTGTATGTGTGAGAGAGAGTGTGAGTGTGTGCGTGTGAGAGAGTGAGAGAGAGTGTGTATGTGAGAGAGAGTGTGTGTGTGTGTGTGAGAGAGTGAGAGAGAAAGATAGAGAGTGTGTGTGCGAGAGAAAGAAAGTGTGTGCATATGTGTGTGTGTGTGAGAGAGAGAGAGAGTGAGAGTGTGTGTGTGTGGTGTGTGTGTGTGAGAGAGTGTGAGTGAGTGTGTGTGTGAGAGTGTGTGAGTGTGAGAGAGAGAGAGTGTGTGAGAGAAAGGGAGAGAGAGTGTATGTGTGAGAGAGAAAGGGAGAGTGTGTGTGTGCTCATGAGAGAGTCTTTGTGTGTGTGTGAGAGTGAGTGAGTGAGTGTGTGTGAGAAAGAGAGAGAGAAGTCTCTTATCACTTACCATACAGAACATGAGTGGAATCTCATACTTGGATTGAAGAACTTACATACATGAGGATTTAACCAAATCTGATTGATTCACCTAGTATTGGCCAGGAGGGGAATTTTCTGGGGTAACTCTCACTGTGGAAGTTAGTTAAGGATTAGGTGGCTCACCAACTGGAAGATGACGAAGCAAGATATTAGGACTTGAAAACAGCTTTAACCTGGTTCCTAGAAATTGATGTGTTCACTTAAAAGGACAAAGCATAACTGAGAAAGAAATTTTTAGTTATTTTAACTGTTAAATAAAAGATCTTTGTTGCAATTTAGAAACATTGTCAATTGAAAAAGTGTTTAGTCAAAGTTGCTTTTTGTTTGTTTCTCACGGTAAAAGTCTTAAAACCCAAAATTGTGCCATGTGATCCCTTCAGTCATTCATTGGAAGTTCAAATTTATTCTAAAATGTCATTAGTTTCTACAAGGATTGCATAGTACGTCAAATACATATGGAATTCTGATCCAATATCCCCTTTAGGGATCGAAAAGGACACAAAAGTATAAAGCCGGTTGTGAAGGTGACACAGCCACGGTCGAAAAGCATCGCTCTGTCATTGCAGAATTCAGAATTATAAGACAAAGATAAATCACATTGTTTGTGATTTTGGAGTTGAGATCTCTAATCTTCCATAGTGTTTTACATCTCAAGCTACAAAGGTTTGTAGTTTCTTTACGGTACAAACTATAGGCTCCGTAACTCAGTCATCCAGAGGACATTGATCTTGGATCAAGAGGAATAGATTTATGCTAATATCCATGGAGGATGAATTAATCCAACAGTACGTACCAACACACAAAGACATGACTTTGACTCAGGCGGAGAATTTTATTCATCAATAGATTCCCCCACTCAAAACAGCAAAGAATCCCATTCAACCAGTTTCGGATTATGCAATGAATATCATAGATCGTTGCATTTCATCTGTCTTTGTTTCCGTCTTAGAAAGTTATTGCAGTTCAATGTTCACAATCAACTAACAGCACAAATCTAAAAAAAATAGCAAGCAACAAATTCAATAATTTTTTTCATGTACACCTGGTCTTTGAGTTTTCTGCTTCTTAAGCATATAGAGTTGCTTTCATCTCAAGACAGTTATGGTGTTGCAACCTAATGCTCTGTACTTGCAGAAATGTCCCCAACTGAAGGAGTCACATCAATCTTAGGCAGAACAAGCAAATACAAGACCAAAAGCCTGAGGTATCATGGCAGGGTACAATAATAGCACCAAAAGATGAACTAGATCCAAGTGTACCTTCTATAGAGATCAGTATATTATTCACAAATATTATCCTCCTGCATTTTAAATATCCATATCATGCCCATATCCCAGCATTTGACTTTGGAGTGTGCCACATCATAACCGTTATACACACTATGCTTCAGCACTTCCATATTTCAAAGTTGCTTCACTAGCCTTTCCCAGATTCCTTGCTATTTTGGCATTTTACTCATTTTGTGGTCACAAACTGTATCGCTTTCTTACAATTCACCATTGAAGAGTGGAAAGGCTCCATTCCCTGTGCTAGTTGGCGCACGAGATGTGGTGACTTACAATCAGGCAGATATGACATGAATGTACGTAAACAGATTCCAACTTTAGTTTGTTGTTTATAGTGTTAATATTATTTCAATAAGGTCTGCATGCACCAACACGCCTTAGTTTACCAAATGGTAGCATTGTTCCCCACTCTATATCAATTTCCACGCAGGCAGAGAAGCAAGGAAGGACAAAAGAAGGAAGGAATTAATATTCATAAAGCACTTTGCACAGACAGAACATCCCTCAGTGTTCTACAGCCATTGAAGTCAAGTTGCTGTAATAATGTGGCAGTCAATTTCAGCCCAGCAAGGTCTAAACAGTGACAACAAGGTGCAGAGCTGGATGAACACAGCAGGCCAAGCAGCATCATAGGACGGAGGGAGGAGGGTCTAAACAGTAATGTGATAACGACCAGATTATCTAATTATTAATGATTTGCCTGAGGAATGAATATCTGGGAGAACCCACTGCTCAGGGGAGTTGCTCATAGACTGTTAAAAACAGTAGTCCCTGATTTACCAATTGCTTTTCAGTTACAGTGAGCTACCAAAAGAGTCAAACATGGTTTTCAATTTCATATGTAAAAGAAAATATGGAATATGCAAGATTTCTGAAGGCTATTTTTCTTTCCATGAAATGTGAAATCACCAATTGAATGGAACATCCCAAATTAATTGGAACACTGTGGTTTGCTAGGCCATTAGAATGTACACAGAGTCATGCAGCACAGAAACAGACCCTTTGGTCCAATTTATCCAAGCTGACCACAATCCCAAACTAAACTGGAACAACCTGCCTGCACTTGGCCCATATCCCTTGAAACGTTTATTATTCATGTAATTATCTACATGTCTTTTAAATGTTGTAACTGTAGCCGCATCCACCCCATATTCTGGACATTCATTCCACACAGGAACCACTCTCTGAGTAAAAAAAATTGCACCTCATGTCTTTTTAAAAATCTTTCTCCTCCCACCTTAAAAATGTGCTCCCAGTCTTGAAATCCATTGATGAGTCAATTGCATTCTTGCGGGTCCAATCGGTGCTGGGTCCACTGCTTTTCATCATTTATATAAATGGTTTGGATGTGAATATAGGAGGTATAGTTAGTAAGTTTGCAGATGACACCAAAATTGGTGGTGTAGTGGACAGTGAAGAAGGTTATCACAGAGCACCACCGGCCAATAGCCAATAAGTGGCAGATTTAGATAAATAGGAGGTGTTGCATTTTGATAAGGCAAATCAACGGAGGACTTATACAGTAAGTGGTCAGGTCCTGAGGAGTGTTGCAGAACAAAGAGACCTAGTGGTGCAGGAGCATATTTCCTTGAAAGTGGAGTCACATGTAGGCCGAGTGGTCAAGAAGGCATTTGGCATGTTTGCCTTCATTGGTCAGTACATTGAGTGTAGGAGTTGGGATGTCATGTTGCATCTGTACAGGTTAGGCCACTTTTAGAATACTGTGTTCAGTCCTGGCCTCCCTGCTATAGAAAAGATGTTGTCAAACTTGAAAGGGTTCAGAAAAGATTTACAATGATGTTGCTGAGGTTTGAAGGTTTGAGCCATAGGGAGAGGCTGTATGGGTTTTAGCTTTTTTTTCCATGGAGCGTCAGAGGCTAAGGGGTGACCTTATAGACGTTTATAAAATCACAAGGAGCATAGATAGTGGGAGTAGCCATGGTCTTTTTCCCAGCATTGGGGAGGGCATAGGTTTAAGGTGAGAGGGGAAGGATTTAAAAGAGGTTGGGACATTTATGGAACGAGCTGCGAGAGGAAGTGGTGGAGGCTGCTACAATTACAACATTTAAAAGGCATCGGGATGGGTTTAGAGGGATATGAGCCAAATGCTGGCAAATGGAACTAGATATATTTAAGATATCTGGTTGGCATGGACAAGTTGGACTAAAGGTTCTGTTTCCATGCTGAATCTCTGACTCTATAAAGCAGACTTCTTTTTCTGCAGAGAAATGAGTGAACCAGATGAGTTCTCATATAGTTCCCATAGTTAAACAGATGAAGGGATAATGGGGAGGGGGGCAGGATTAAGGTATTAACCTCAATGATCAGTCGCGATCATATTGAATGGCAGAGCAGGCTGGAGTGCTCCTATCTTCCTTGAGATTTTCCAGTTCAAGTTAGCTGTCATAGTCACCACTGATGGCTAGCCTGCAATGTGAGATTTTATTTATGGAATTGAAAGATACCATGACTGCTGGAGTGGATTTGAACTCATAACCTCAGTGTAATTTCATTACCTACCACACCATATACCAACCAAATAAATTGTGTCAAACATGTACACAAATGTAAATAATGAGCTTCCAAAGAAGGGAGGGGCATCTTATACACACAGAAAGTTAACTGCAAATAAGGTCACAGATCTTAACAGTCCTTGGGTTGAGAGAAGGAAAAGACCTGAGTCTAACTGTTCCGCAGTTATCTTGTTTCTTTAACAGTGGCAAAGTTTATAAATTTTGAGTTCACAGTGAATGATGACTTTTCCAGAATTAAACATTGAATCCAGAATAAAAACCGAAAGGACTGCGGGTGCTGTAAATCAGAAACAAAAACAGAAGTTGCTGGAAAAGCTCAGCAGGTCTGGCAGCATCTGTGGAGAGAAAACAGAGTAACATTTCAAGTCAGGTGACCCTTCCTCAGAACTGATGGTAGCTAGGAAAATATTGGTTTATATGTAGAAGAAATGTTGGGGGGAGGCGGTAAAGAATAAATGATAGGTTGGGATAGAACGCAAAAAAAAACAGAAGAGCAGTTGGACGGACAAAGGAGTGGATAATGATCTCACTAGGAGGGTGAATAGCTACTATTGGGGATTGTTCGTGGCTAACAATGGGTGTGTGTGTAATGTCAGACTATGTGACAGCAAGGCCTGGGGCAAGGACATGGGAGAGTTCAAAGCCTAAAGTTATTGAACTCGATATTTAGTCTAGAAGGTTGCAGGGTCCCCAAGCCGAAAATGAGATATTGTTCTTCCAGCTTAGGCCAAGCTCCACTGGAACACTGCAGGAAGCCTGAGACAGAGATGTCGGCCAGGGAACAGGATGGTGCATTAAAGTGACAGGCAACTGGAAGCTCAGGGTCTTTTTTGTGGGCAGAATGTAGATGTTCTGCGAAGCGGTCACCCAGTCTACGCTTTGCATCCCCAATGTAGAGGAGACCACATCGTGAGCAGGGAATGCAGTAGACTAGATTGTGGGGAGTGCAGGTAAAACACTGCTTCACCTGGAAAGTATGTTTGGGTTCTTGGATACTGAGGAGGGAGGAATTAAATGGGCAGGTGTTACGCCTTCGGTGGGTGCAAGGGAAGGTGTTGTGGGGCTTCGGGGGGGGGGAAGATGTTGGTAGTGAAGGAGGAACAGACGATGGTTGACAAGGGAGGGGAGGGAAATATATGCCTGGTGGTAGCATCTCACTGGAGGTGGCGGAAATGGTGGCTGATGATCCTCTGGACGCGGATGCTGGTGGGATGGTATGTAAGGACAAGGGGAACTCTTATCACTGTTGCGGGAGGGAAGAGAGGGGTGAGGGAGGAAGTGCAGAGGATGGGTTGGACCCAGTTGAGAGTCCTGTCACCTACAATGCTGGGGAATCCTTGTTTGAGGAAGAAAGTGGACATTTCAGAGGCTCCCTTGTCGAAGTTGGCATCATCGGAACAGATACGATAGGGATGGAGGAACTGGGAGAATGGAATAGAGTCTTCACAGAAAGCAGGGTGTGAGGATGTATAGTCAAGGTAGCTGTGGGAGTTGATGGGTTTATAGGAGGATATTGGTGGCTAGCCTATGCCCAGAAATGCAAGCAGATATTGAGGAATGGAAAAAAGGAGTCAGAAATGGACTCGGTGAAGGTGAGAGGAGGTGGAAATTGGAAGCGAAATTAATAAACTTTTCCAATTCCGGACAAGCGAGGGAAGCAGCATCAATGATATCATCCATATATCGGAGAAAGAGTTCCGGGTGTGGGACAGAAAAAGACTGGAACAAGGAATGTTCCCTGTACCCATGAAGAGACAGGCATAACTGAGGCCCATACGCATACCCATGGCCATCGCCGACCTGAGGAAAATGAGATGAGTTAGAAGAGAAGTTGTTCAGGGTGAGAATAAGCTCGGCCAAGCGGAAAAGGATGGTGGTGAATGGGGAGGGTTCAGGCCTTTGTTCCAGGAAGAAGTGGAGTGCTCTGAGACCATCCTGGTGGGGGATAGATGTGTAAAGGGATTGCACGTCTATAATAAAGAGGAGGTGGCTGGAGCCTGCAAACTGGAAATTCTGAAACTGGCGTAAAGCATCTGAGGAATCATGGATGTACATGGGCAGGGACTGGACCAGGGGCAAAAAAAACCAAGTTGAGATAGGTTGAGATGAGTTCCGTGGGGCAGGAGCAGGCCGAAACAGTGGGTATGCCCGGACAGTCCTGTTTGTGGATTTTTAGAAGGAGGTAGAAGCGAGCTGTGTGGGGCTGGGAGACTATCAGCTTGGAGGCAGTGGGTGGGAGGTCAGCAGATGAAATGAGATTAGTGACCATAGTTGACACAATGGCCTGATGTTCCATCATGCGGTCATGGTCCAGGGGGAGATAGGAGGAGATATCTGAGAGCTGGCGCTCAGTCTCTGCAATGTAGGGGTCAGTCTGCCAGACAACAACAGCCCCACCCTTATCAGCAGATTTAACTACGGTCAGGATTGGATCTGAAAGTATGGAGTGCTGTCATTCCTGGGAAGATAGGTTGGAATGAGTGAGGGCAGCAGAGAAATTGAGGCGACCAATGTCAAGTCAACATTTCGTAATGAACAGATCGAGTGCAGGTAAAGGGTGGGGTGAGGGGGGCGGGTGTCCAGGTGGAGGGAGAGCCTTGGAGGTGGGCAAAAGCATCTGTGGGACGGGGAGAGGACGCTTGTCCAAAGAAATGGACACAGAGGCGAAGGCAACAGTAGAAGAGTTCAACGTCATGTCGTACCCTAAATTCATTAGGGTGGGGATGCAGAGGGATAAAAGTGAGCCCTTTGCTGAGTACAGAACATTCAGCATCGGAGAGTGGAAGGTTAGGGGGTGATGGTGAATAACCAACAGGAAGTGGAGTTGGGGAGAGGATGGAGTCAGAGGGAAGGGGAGGGGAGGAAGGTTCCAGAAGGCCATGGGTATCTCTTAGTTGTTGCATCATGTGTGCCTTGATGCCTGAAAGGAAATAGCAAGTTTCTTGTTAGCATAGTAAATGAGCCAAAGGATGAAGTGGAACTGGGGAGTGGTGCAGCTCTGAGTCAATTCTGAAGAAGAGTCATACCAGACTTGAAACATTAACTGTTTTTCTCCCCTGCTACCAGACCTGTTGAGATTCTCCAGCACTTTTAGTTTTTAATAAGGATTTCTAGCATCTGCGGTCTTTTGCATTTATTGAGATGATTTTTCAAGCAGCTTTTCTAACAGTGCTAGTTTCTGAGAATGAGCAAGTGAGAGGGTGAGTGAGTGAGAGATGGGTTGCCTGAGCTTGTCATGTAGTCACGGCAGCCACCTTAAATCAGCATTGTTCTTTTAAAAACAGTTTTTAATATGAGACTTTCATGGACAAAATTAAATTATGGAAGCTTAAATACTGATAGTACATTTTCACTAGGATGACAACACTTTATAGGTGCATACGGTTACTAGATGCACTGCAGAAATTCACCAAAAGTCCTTAGACAGCATCATCCTAACCCACAACCACTTCCATCTAGAAGGACAAGGGCAGCAGATATATGAGAAGTTTCTCTCCAAGCCACTCACCATCCTGACTTGGAAATATATCACCATTCCTTCAGTGTCACTGGGTCAAAACCCTCCCTTAAGGGCATTGTGGGTCAACCTTCAGCACATGGATTGCAGCAGTTCAAGAAGGAAGCTCACCATCACCTTCTCAAGGGCAGCCAGGGATGGGCGAGAAATGCTGGTCAGCTAGCGGTGCCCACATCCACAACAGAATGAAAAATAGGTGCAGTTTGGTGTAATCTGTTATTCATGGAAGGATTGACTCTTTCCATAGAAAGGGACAGATATGACTAATGATAACAGCTTCTGTATGTTAACAGAGAGCAGACACTCTGTGTTCATGCAATTTTGCTGTAGAACTGCAGTACAATACTAATTGGACCTACTTATTGTATACTCGATCTTGAACCAGTTAGCGCTCAAAAACATTTTCAATGTACAATTGAGGCAATTAAAATGATTGACACCACAGACACAGACCCATTTTGCCTCCTAAGGTACAATAAAGCTGATCTCTGCCATAATAATTGTGACAACGATTGCTGTAGTATCAACCTTTGGTCAATTAAGACAAATCTAAAGTACTTGTCTGAAAGACAGCGAGACCAATAAATTTGTGTTTCTGTCAGTGTAATTTGTGCCTGCCAAGTATCCAGGTCAATGGGTATCAAAATCAATCAATACATTTTGATAGCCCATCAGAAAACAGCTATTTTTAAAGTTGCAGGTCCAGACCCCTTCTCTTCCAAATAAAATCAACGTCCAAATGTCCATTGCAAAAATGAAATTCCTTTTTTAAAACAATAGTAATAGCAGTGAGTCAAAGTTATTGCTAGCAACCTGCTCCTTTAGCAAATATCTCACACTTTATAATGTTCCAGTGAAATTAGGAATAAAACAGAGGAACTACTGATACATAAAATCTGTCAAATAAAAGCTTTAAGAATCATTATGGCAATTAAGTAGACTGATATATTCATGTCGAAGATTAATCACCAAAGAAATGTTGTTCAGCTAATTTTTCATCTGCCTATCTTGGATTGTTGTCTTTCCCCAAGGCAGCTTAGGAACAGGAATAGACTACTCAGTCTCTCCAAGCTTATTCATTCTTCCAATTATTATATTCCTGGTCTATAACGTTAAACATAGAAGATAGAAGCAGGAGGAGGCCATTCAGCTCTTATAGTCTGCTCTGTCATTCTTCACGAACATGGCTGATCATCCAACTCAACAGCCTAATCCTGCTTTCTCCCTGCAACCTTTGATCCCATTTGCCCCAAGCACTTTGTCTAGTCGCTTCTTGAGTACATTCAATGTTTTGGCATCAACTACTTCCTGTGGTAATGAATTCCACAGGCTCATCACTCTTTGGGTGAAGAAATGTCTCCTCATCTCCGTCCTAAATGGTCAACCCCGAATCCTCAGACTATGACCCCTGGCTCTGGACACACCCACCATCGGGAACATCATCTCTGCATCTATCCTGTCCAGTCCTGTTAGATTTTTATAAGTTTCTATGAGATGCCCCCTCATTTGTCTGAACTCCAGTGAAAACAATCCTAATCTAGTCAATCTCTCCTCATACGTCAGTCCCATCATCCCTGGAATCAGCCTGGTAAATCTTTGCTGCACTCCTTTGAGAGCAACAGCTTCCTTCCTCAGAAAAGGACACCAAAATTGCACACAATATTCCGGGCGTAGCCTCACCAAGGCCCTGTATAACTGCAACAACATATTGCTGCTCCTGCACTCGAAACATCTTGAAATGAAGGTCAACATGCCATTCGCCTTCTTTACCGCCTGCCGCACCTGCATGCTTACCTTCAGTGACTGGTGCACAAGGACAACCAGGTCCTGCTGCACACTCTTCTCTCCTGATTTACAGCCATTCAGGTAGTAATCTGCCTTCTTATTTTTGCTTCCGAACTGATTAACCTCACATTTATCCAAATTATACTGCATCTGCCATTGATTTGCCCACTCACCCAACCTGTCGAGAGCACGCTGAAGGATCTTTGCATCCTCGTCACAGTTCATCCTCCCACCCAACTTGGTATTATCTGCAAACTTTGACACATTACATTTTGTTCCCTCATCCAAATCATTAATATATATTGGGAATAGCTAGGGTCCCCACACTGATATCTGTGGTACCCCACTAGTTACTGCCTGCCAATTTGAAAAGGACCCATTAATTCCTACTCATTGTTTCCTCTCTGCCAACCAGTTTTCTATCCATTTCAATACACTTCCCCCAATCCCATGCACTTTTATCTTGCACATTAATCTCTTATGTGAGACTTTGTCAAACGCTTTCTGAAAGTCCAAATATACCACATTGACTGACTCCCCCTTGTCAACTCTATTCATTACATCTTCATAGAATTCCAACAGATTTGTCAAGTATGATTTGCCTTTCATAAATCCATGCTACCTCTGCCTGATCCTGCCACTGATTTCTAAATGCTCCACTATAAAGCCCTTGATAATGGATTCAAGAATTTTCCCCACTACTGATGTTAGACTTACTGGTCTATAATTCCCTGTTTTATCTCGATCTCCCTTTTTGAATATTGGAGGGACATTAGCTATCCTCCAATCTGCAAGGACAGTTCCAGAGTCTACAGAATCCTGGAAGATGATCACCAATGCATCCACTATTTCTAGAGCCACTTCCTTAAGTACTCTGGGATGGAGATGATAAGGCCCTGGGGATTTCCCAGCACCATTTCTCTACTAAAATTGATGTCCCATAATTCTTCCCTCTCACTAAACCTCGCATTCTCCAGCATTTCTGGTATCTGATTTGTGTCCTCTTTTGTGAAGACAGAACCAAAGCATGTATTCTGTTGCTTAGCCATTTCTTTGTCCCCTATTATACATTCCCCAGTTTCCATCTATAGGGGACCTACGTCTGTCTTCACCAATCTCCTTCTCCTCACAAACCTATAGAAACTCTTAGTGTCAGTCTTTATGTTCCCTGCAAGCTTACTTTTGTACTCTATTTTCCCCTTTTTAACTAATCCCTTGTTCCTTCTTTGCTGAATTCTAAACTGCTCCCAATCCTCACATTTATTATTTTTTCTTGTCCATTCTGTATGCTTCTTCCTTGGATCAGATACTATCTCTAATTTCCTTTGTAAACCATGGATTGGCCCTCTTACCCATTTTGCTTTTGTGCCAGACAGGAATAAACAGGTGTTGCAGTTTCCCCATGCCTTCCTTCAATGTTTGCCATTGCCTATCCACTGCTATCCCTTTAAGTAACTCTCCTCAATCTATCACAGCCAACTCATGCCTCATATCTTCATACTTTCCTTTATTAAGATTCAGCACTCTGGTCCCCAAATCAACTACCTCACTCTCCATCTTGATAAAAAATACTATCATGTTATGGTCTCTCTTCCCCAAAGAGTCTTGCACAGCTAGATTGGCAATGATTCCTTTCTCATTACAGTGTCCAGTCTAAGATGGCCTACTCTCTGGTTGGTTCCTCCACATATTGGTTAATAAAACCATCCCGTATACACTCCAGAAATTCCTCCTCCTACAGCATTGTGGCTAATTTTATTTGCAAAATCTATGCGCAGATTAAAATCACCCATGATCACCGATATTCCCTGATTACATGCATCTCTAATTTCCTGTTAATGCCATTCCCAAAATCACTACTGCAGTTTGGGAGCCTATATATGACAGCACAAATGTTTTTTGCCACTTAGCATTTCTCAACTCTACCCATACAGACTCCACATTATCAGAACTATTGTCCTTTCTCACTATTGTGTTAATTTTCTCTTTAACCAGCAATGCCGCTCTGCCACCTTTTCCCTTTTGCTTGTCCTTCCTAAATACTGAATACCCTGGGACATTCAGTTTCCATCCCTGGTCACCCTGCAGCCATGTCTCCGTAATCCCAATTATATTTACCCATTTACATCTATCTGCGCCAGTAGTCCATCCACTTTATTGCAAATGCTCCGCGCATTAAGGCACAAAGCCTTTAAGCTTGTCCTTTTAACAATGCTTGCCTCGCTCTCATTTTTCACAATATAGCCCTGTTTAAATTTTGGCCTTGGTTTCTCATTGACCAAAATATAATTCTTGTTACCCTGAGGAGTAATAAATGATGTTGAACATTGTACAGTCATCAGTGAACATGTCTACTTCTGGGTTTATGATGGAGGGAGGTAATCGATGAAGCAGCTGAAGATGCTTAGGCCTAGGACACTACCCTTGGGAACTCCTGCAGTGTTTATATCATTGGCTTTCAAGAAAAACAGCCAGATGCTAGATTGGATTCCAACTTTTTGGTAAACTTTCCCTCACCTCACCCACTCAAGGATTTTCATTGACTTCAATTTTTGTTAGGACTCCTTGATGCCACACTTGGTCAAATACAGCCTTGATGTCAAGACCAGTCACTGTCACCTCATCTTTGGAATTCAGCTCTTCTGTCCATGATTAGAACAAAGCTGAATTGAGTGGCCCTCGGAGAACCCAAACTGAGTAGTGAGCCCATTGGGTGCTGATCAAGTGCCACTTAGGAGTGGTCACTAAAACTTCCATCAAGTTGCTGGTAAAGTGATAAAATGGTAATTAGCAGGATCAGATGTTTTTTGTGACAGAAGTTACCCAAGCAATTTTCCGCATTGTCAAGTTAATGCCAGTATTAAAGATGTACTGGAATAAATATATAACAGTAAGGATATTGTCAGGGCTAATATGGCTTTGCTTTTTTTTGATATCATATGAAATTAATCAATCAATTTGGATGACAGCGATATCTGTGTTGCTGGGAATCTCAGGAGCAGGTAGAAATGGATCATCCACTGACATTTCTGGTTGAGGATAGTTAAACATGCATCAACCTCAACTTCTTCAGTGATCTAACACTGAAGACAAATATGTTTGTGAAACCTCCTCTTTTGCTTAGTTATTAAATTCTCCATCACCATTCACAATTGGATATGGTAGGAATACAGAACCATTTGTATGGTGTTGACAAATCAACCAAACAAATCAACTTGTTTCCTCTTTTTCTTTCTTCTTAACCCTCCCTGTAAGAATATTTCTGACCTTATGGTTCAACTTTTGCAATTATTACAAAGGTTTTACAATGACAATAATATTGCCGTTCAGACTTTCGCTGCATTTAAGGAAGACTAAAAGATTTTATTTTAAATTGCATAGTACTGAAAACACAGGATGACACCCCAGCTCAAAACAAGCTCGAGAGTTTTGATTCAATAATGCCCAAATATGGTATCAAGGGACAAATCTCATCTTCTCTCGCATTTGCTGTGAAGTGCTAAATGCTAAAATGTCAATCTGTGATGTATAATCATATACAAGTTCAGCCACAAAAGGTCAGAAATTATTTTGTCCAACCATTTATCTAACGGTGCACGTAGGTATATTACTAAAGATCACAATGTGCTTGCTGAGGATCTGCAGCACTGGTAATATGCAACTTACATCTGAAGAAAATATATTTGAAGATGAAGACTCCATTTTCCTTCTTCAGTAAATTAATTGGGCAACTGCAAAGGATGTTTCATATCACATGACTATATTTTAGCTAATTATGTTTGACACTATAGCCCAAGGGAGTAATGATAAATAATACAGAAACTTAATGATACAGTGGTCAAAGTGCAGTAATTGCTAAGCACTGCTATCTTTATGATTCCAGTGTACAGCTGTTAAACTGAGATCAAAAAGTTAGCCTTTACGTAAGTATAATAGCAAAACAAAATTAAAATGGAAATTGAACAGAAAGGTGCACTTTAGAAGTAACTCAGGATTTCATAATTTTCCATTTATGCCATAAATTTATTTCTTAACTACTTTAGAACAGGGATTATAATAAGGTTGGATGATCATTTAATATTTGCAGTTGAATTTTGTATACTTCCACTTTGCAAAAAGTAACTTCGTAGTGATTAAGCTGAGAACTCAGACAAAAATTAGCTTCAACATTTTACTGCTCATCAACCAGTTAATATCAATGTTTAACTTATAACAATCACAAGCATTTAAAAAAAATATTAAAACAAGGATTGTGATAATTCTGCTTCTGTGACGGTAACAGATTCATATTGCAGTCACAGAAATGACTTGCTACGATATGTAGATGAAATTTGTCAAATTGATGGAAGAGACATGCATGAGAAGTTTAAATCAACTTTATAACAGAAGGGTAAAACTAAATTTTAAGAGATATATGTTCAGTGGAACCATTTTTCATTGTTTCAGGATGTGGGCATTGCTGAAAACAAGTTTGCATTCATAATGACACTGCGATAGGCCTTCTCCTTGACTGCTGTATTCCATCTTGATGGTGCTCCCACTACAATGTTCGAGGCTGAGCTGGGGAATGGAATTCCAATATTTCGACCCAACTAATTCCACCATTGGCACTACAAAAGAAAATATTTCTAAATCTGCATAATTTTAGTGGCATGATGTTTTGCTCAACTGATTTTAATATTTTCATCAGTGTTTAATTTTTGAATCAGTAAATTCGTGTTTTAAATGCATAAATATATTTTGCCACTGTGGATTTCATTGCCATTTATTTCTTCAAAAAAATGACAGAGAGAACAGCATAATTAATCAGTGACTAAATTAAAGAATCTAGTGGTAATTATCCTGAAAATTGCATTGTTTAAAATTGTTTTTCCCAGTTTCCTCTGGGATATTCATGAAGGATGTAGTTGGCATGTCATTCCCCTGACAACTTCAGGAAAGATACAAATGTAGACAAGAATAATAAACTCTCTCCCAACTGTGCGGTTTTAAGCTCAGTCGATGCTGCCTCATTAGAACACACATCTACGTCATTGTACATAAGCTTGGGCAAAATGTACTTGTGCTGGTCAGTTATGAAATTGATTGATTTAAGACTGTAATCCCCTTACCAGCTGCTTGACAAGCTTCATTTGTTTGTTTCAGCTGCCTATTTTTCTTTAAATAAATCACAAGTAATCTATACAACACATTTTAATCTGCGAGGAACTTTAACAGAATTATGGAATTAACAGTAGGTAGTGTGCAGGATTAATGCACAACAAAATACCAGTTATACTATGTATTTAACTTTCAGTCAACTACTTTCCACAGTTTTGTGTTTTGACCATTTGCGTTGCTTTATTACTAAATATTCTGAATGTGGTTTTGTTGGAGAATTCAACATGTTTCAATGTGTAATGTTGCAGTTTTTCAACACCATATGGAAAGCTGTTGCTTTTTCTTTTCTGAGTTGATATTGGTCAGATGACACTGTGCTAATCTTGTAGTTGTGGTACTAGAAGTGAAATAGACTCTACAAAACCCACATTAAATAAAATAGCCATCTTCAATATGTAAACAGAAATTTCTGGAGAATCTCAGCAGCTCTGGCAACATCTGCAGTGGAAGAAACAGAGTTAATGTTTTGAGTCTGGTATGACTCTTTTTTCAGAACTGAAATAATGGGGTATGCTACAAGAGAAACAGGGAGGATAAAGTAGAACTTAAAAAGGTAGTCAGAGAAAAAGCAATAAATTGGTATTCAAATACAATGCTTTAATTTGGTTCTTTGGCCAACATAATTCAACTGAGAAAGGGCATTAATGACTGAGTAAGCTACTAAAATTTTAAGTGAAGTACGGAAGCTGGATTATTATTTCTAGAATTATTTTTGTGTTCTCTCATTCTTATAAAATGCCATCAAAAATGCTACAGATCATCACTACTGACCTGATTTCAAATTCAGAGAGGAGCAATATGGTAAATCCCTCATCAGGGAGTTTGTGAAGATCTTGCATTATCAGTGGTACTTCCTAAGCTGTCCCAGGAGTTTACCAGATGACATACTTGCCCATCTACTTGCAGACCTTGTATTTGCTCAGTACTTGTAGATCTTCATACTTAAGCCAGAAGTGTTTGGGCAGGGATTACATTCTTACTCTCCCATTTCATTCCCACCAGAAGAAGAGAGCTTTATTCCATTAGCAATACCTCAAGTCATCAACTTTTTATTATACAATATAATATATAAAACTCATCGTAAATGAGATTTCCTCTGATAGTCCTTCGGTTCAGCAATGTCCTCTAGGGAAGGAAACTGTCATCCTTACCTGGTCTGGCCTTCATGTGACTCCAGACCCACAGCAATGTGGTTGACTCTTAACTGCCCTCTGGGCAATTAGGGACAGGCAATAAAAGCTGCCTAGCCAGTGACACCCTTATCCCGTGAATGAATAAAGAAAACAAATTGCATGTTAAATCACATCCATTCATGTAAATGGCCAAAAGCTTAATCAAGACAGCCCAATCCTGCATAATATTTCAATATCTTGTTCAAATGTTTGCTCCATTTCCCTCTTGGAGATCCCTCTTTGTAATTTCTGTATTTACATAGAAGAGAACAAACAAAGTAAACTGATAAGTAATGAGGCAGTTATCCTCATTTTCTTTATGCTATTTTCTTCACTGGTGCAGGTTTATTTTTAAAAGGCCAAAGATTATGCTTTATTTCAAACTCAGTGTTTAACTCTCATCTTCCCACGGTACAGTTTTCTCTCCTGATATGGTAATGTTGTGAGGGAAGTGGTAGGTTGTTGTCTCCAATGAAAGCAGATACAAGCTAAACCAGTAAATCATTCGTTATCTAGCAAAACAGATTATTTCATGAGAATAATCTCATTGTAGACACTGCACTATGCTTATTAAACTCTGTATATGTGTGACCAGAATAAATTGGAACTCTGGCATGCACTAAGAGCTTTTTCATAATAAGTATTTGCTAGGAAAAAAAAGTCAGCAGAAATTTAAATCAAAATATAGTATTGTTGAGGCAGCCAGGGTCAGCATGATAACATCCTAAAAACACCTTCAATAGTCACTGGGAACATGTTCCACAAAAGATTGCTGACTTTGGCTCAACATAGCTTTTAGATTCAACCATCAAATGCAAACTGCACGTAAATGAAATTGCTGTTGTGGAGCACGTCCTAGAGAAGATCAGATGCTGAACAGACAAAGAATTGGGAATATAACTAAAAGCACAAGCAGAAAGGTCAGTTGTATAAGATCTTAAAAAAAGGGGGGGGGGGGGGAGTGCAGGGAGAGAAAAGACATAGCAGGAGCAGGATTTACGGTGAGAATTTCATAAAGCAAGCCTGAACTGGCTGAAGACACTAACATTAATCATGCAGCAGTGTGAAATACAAAAGCAAAGAGGCACAGGAGACTATACCTGGACAGCTTTACACCAACAGCCCCCAGCAAACAGTATTCATAATTCACAAGGGTGATGACTGCTCATCATTGAAAACAGCAGAAGCTCACCTTACAATAGTTTCTCAATGGCAAATGTTCACTTGCTTTCACAATAATGTACTTTTACATTACTGCTAAGCTAAAGAAGCCACAAGCTAAATTTTGATCAATTTATTAAAATAATAGGTTGCCATCAGTTGCATCAAATGGTGTCCCCATTGGCTGTTTTGAAGAAAGATTCCCCTATTCCCCATAACCACTGTTCCTAATGGAAAATGCACTTGACCTTATCCCCAGCCTCTGTATCTTCCAAAGTCCTGGTGCTCACCAAAGACAGTTAGGATTAGAATTAGTCCATGGAGCAGTCAAGTACTAGTCCCACTTTCATATATCAGCTGGTCCTCACTGTAGGATACCACAGCCAGAGTGTTGCAGCATCAGTATTACAGGCCTGTCTCTTGAAATGCCTCACACAATGCAAAACCTGCCTATCTCTGACTGAAACCTGTCCCCCAGTTAAGCCTTGCAGTCAAGACTTGATACAGTGGGTGGCTGTTACTTATGCTAACAAGGAAAAGAGGGAGGGAGAGAGGGAAGGAGAGAGAGATTATCTGCTAACCCAATCCTATCCCACTTCCCTCCCTGGGGATGCCGTACACCATTTGCCCCCAAACCCCACCTTCCCCTATCTACGAGTAGCCAAGCTGGGTTAGAGGGTCTCAATGACCTTAGGCTCACCACTGGAGTGGAATGCGATTTTGACTGGCTCTTGCTGTAGTCGGGACTCTGCAAAGGGCCGCAAGTGCTGAGAACAGTCTGATGTGGTGCCCACTGATGCGGTTAGACGCGTTGGAGCTGACCGGTGAGTACTTTGGGTTTTCTTTCCTTTCTTGGCGGTCCTTGCGAGCGGGTTGTCGTCTTGGATGATGGTGGATGTTGCTGGTGTTGCCCCGGTTGGTGTCTTGTGTCTATGGAAGCTTTCGGTTGCCCCCAGACATCGAGTGGAGGTTCGTGGTTGGTCGATGGTGCTCGGTGGTTGCGAGGGCTGCTCTCGGTGTGGAGGGTTCACACAGTCCTTGACTCAGAGGCATCTGCAGGAACTTTTCTCTCGATCGGTAAGTCTGACCGATCTCCTTTCCCTTCTTCGCGGCTTTGGCTCCTGCGCGAGTGGGGCCCGCTTCTTGCTCAGACTCTCGAACTCCCCTCACGGAGCCCACCTCAAAGCACACATCTAGTTGGAATCGGGGCGTGTTGCTGGTATCACAGTGCCCACTGCTCGGATCGGGGTCCCCAGTTATACCCAACTGCAGGCCCCCTCATCTCCCGCCAAACTTGATTTTAGCTGGCCAAGCTGTTGTTCCCTTCTCTTGGGGCTGAATGAGCTTCCCAATCGCTGGAGGAGGTGTGAATGGCTTTTCCATTAAGATGAATGGTTTCAATGGTTCAGAATGTACAGTATTTCCCTTGGATGGGTATTCATTAAGTTTTGAATAGTAGCGTGAATATTCTTCGGTCCAAAGGTGAAACATGTTTACATGTAGCACAATGGTGTGGAATGTTTGGTATTTCTGTGCCTGAGCGTTGGCTAGAAATTGAACGGCTTTGCACCTCTATAGACTCCAGAAGGTCTGAAGTTGTTTGTTTCCTGCAGTCTGGCTTCCATTGTTTTAAGCTGGGGAGTGAATGGGGGTCTTCCTTTAGCTTCTGCAAGCTAAGCCCTGCTCCAGACACACCTGCCCCTGGGCTTGCAGACTTACCCAGTCTGTCCCAACCAGCCTTTTCCTGGTTCAATTGTAGTCCATGGTTTCTCGAGTCCAAAAGTTCAGTGAATTTTAGTCCAGTGTAATTTCCACAAATTTTTGTCTTCAGAGGGTTTTAGTCCAGGATAATATCCATAAACTGATGGAGATTTTTGCCTCACCTTACGGTAACTGTGCGCTGGGAAAGAACCAAAACTATTTTTTTCTTTTATATAAATATTGGATCCATGGATAGCTTCCTTTGCCTGATCTTTTTTCTGTTAGAATAAGATCAGAAAAAAATGAGTGGTTTATTATTATTCTGGAGTTCTTCCATTTTCCAGTCCCACGTCACAATATTTTACTCAAATGGTAGTGGAAATCTGAAACAAGCTTCCCCCTAACGGCTGTGGAGTGTAAGGCCATGGATTCAAGCAAGCATTATTGTGACTGGAAGATTTGTAACACAGGGCTCAATACTACTGCCTAAAATGCTATTCTATTCAAGAGATCAGCTTAGGTTTGCTGTTGTAAAATCTCCTACTTGGCAATGTTAGAAAATCAAGATACCCTGGAGATAGTTAGAAATTCTTCATTGAACCCCCCCAGCTCTCAATGACAGTGAAAATTAATTAATGCCAAAAAAGAAATCACTTTATTGTCATACAATGTTTTGAACAAGTTCTGCGAATTAAACTTCCTGCAATATTTCTAAAATACAATTATTGAACTGGCCCCTGAAGTTGTATTACAACATGGCTGCACAATGCAGTAATAGAATGTACAGCTGAAGGCATTTACAGTGGCTAAAAAACAAATCAAGTGTGTTACTGGGATAGGCGTCTGGGGGAAAGAACAAAGATAACTTTATTTTTGTGTTCTTTTTAAGAAAAGGAGACAGTTACAGCGCCAACTATCTCCAACACTAAAATAATGATGAAAATTTAAAAATTTGGCTTTGAAGTATAATTCCCTCCCTAAACTTCCCTTTTCTCCTTCATGACAATCCTTAAAACCTACATCTTTGACCAAGTTTTTGGCTCTTTGGTGACTTGTCAAATGAAGTTTGACAACAGTCCTGTGCAGTGCCTTGGGACATTTACAATGTTTAAAGGTGCAAGTTGTTGCTAAACCAGATTTCCTGTTTCTTGCGATTGATAATTTTTTTGATAATACTCTAAGATAAAATTCTAAATCTTAAATGCCACTGTACTTCACAAAATTGAATTATCCTGTGGGATAATTTTTAAAAAGTTAACTTAAAAATATCACCTGATATTTATTTTGCATTAGATAAAACAGCGTAATGTTAACAGTAATCCCTTTGTGGAAAAGGAATTTATTTTTTGAAACTCATCAGGTTTCTGACAAGGAGCCTGCATGTATATTTTCTCTGAGATAGTAGGAACTGCAGATGCTGGAAAATCTGAGGTAACAAGGTGTAGAGCTGGATGAACACAGCAGGCCAAGCAGCAGC
>NC_063354.1:18882596-18884485 GCF_021869965.1 Rhincodon typus | reverse complement strand
CAGCAGCTGCTTGGCCTGCTGTGTTCATCCAGCTCTACACCTTGTTATCTTATATTTTCTCTCTTCCTCACCCCTCAAGCATGCCTTATGCTTTTCTTCAACAAATTAGCTACACATAACAGAGACACTAATTAATTAGCAAGTCTTCATTTGCAGCTTCAAAATTGTAGCTTATTAAAGTCTCTTTAGGCCTGTCATTTGCTAAGAGGAGAATATGAAGAGTTTTTGATGATCCATTATGGCTGCATTATTATACACAACGCTACGCCACAGTCACTGACCGTTCACACAGTTTTGCCTGAAGTTGCTGAGTCATTTCTTGGTTTGCACTCCAGCTGCAATGTGTCGAAGGTAAAGGAAAGCCAGGAATGTGGTTCGGGAAGCTGGAGAAAATCGGAGGCTTGAACTGTTTTACCTGCCTTTCGCAAAAGTTCTTTAGTAGCTATAGGAGAGAACAGACAGTAGACTTAGTTATCTGTAGAACAAGAGATAACACAGTGTGGAGCTGGAGGAACACAGGCAGCATCAGAAGAGCAGGAAAGTTGACACTTCAGGTCGGGACCCTTCTTCAGAAATGGGGCAGGAGAGGGGAGCTCGGAAATAAATAAAGAGAGGAGGGGTGGGGCTGGGGAAGGTAGGTGGGATGGTGATAGGTGAGTGCAGGTAGTGAGTGGTGGGGATTGGTCAATGAGGTGGGAGGAGCGGATGGGTGGGAGAGAAGATGGACAGGTTGCGTCAGGTCAAGGAGGCAGGGATGAGAGGGAGGGTTGGATGTGGGATGAGGCCGGGAGTGGGGAGATTTTAAAACTGGTGAAATCCATGTTTAGGCCATCGGGCTGTAGGCTCCTGAGGCAGAATATGAGGTGCTGCTCCTTCAGTTTGCGGGTAGCTCATTGTGACACTGGAGGAGGCTCAGGATGGACATGTCACCCAGGGAGTGGGAGGGGGCATTAAAATGGTTTGCGACTGGAAGGTGATGTCGTTTGTCACAAACACAGCGAGGTGCTCTACAAAGCGGTCTCCGAGCATCCGCTTGGTCTCACCATTGTACAGGAGGCCACATTGGGAGCAGCAGATGCAGTGGACCACATTGATGGATGAGCAAGTGAACCCAGGTCTGACGTGGAAGGTTTGTTTGGTGCCTTGAATGGAGGTGAGGGGGGGAGATATGGGAGCAGATGTAGTACTTCCTGCGGTTGCAGGGATAGGTGCCGGGGGTGGTGGGGTTAGTGGGGAGTGTGGACCAGGCGAGGGAGTTGCGGAGAGAGCGGTCCCTACAAGAGGCAGATAGGGGTGGGGAGGGAAATATACCTTTGGTTGTGGAGTCAAATTGTAGGTGGCAGAAGTGGTGGAGAATGATATGTTGGATACGGAGGTTGGTGGGGTGATATGTGGGGACAAGGGGGATTCTGTCTTTATTTATGTTGTGGGAAGGGGATGTGAGGGCAGAGGTGCAGGAAATGCAAGAGATGTGGTGAAGGCATTTTTGATCACCAGGAGGGAGGATGTTTCTGTCCTCAAAGTAGGAGAACATCTGGGATGTGCAGGAGTGGAACGCCCCATCTTAGGAGCGGACGCAGCAGAGGCAGAGGAATTGGGAGTAGGGGATCGTATTCTTGCAGGAAGGTGGGTGAGAGGAGGTGAAGTCTAGGTAGCTGTGGGAGTCGGTGGGCTTGAAATAGAGATAGTAGGAACTGCAGATGCTGGAGAATCTGAGATAACAAAGTGTAGAGCTGGATGAACACAGCAGGCCAAGCAGCATCAGAGGAGCAGGAAGGCTGACGTTTCGGGCCTAGACCCTTCTTCAGAAATGGGGGAGGGGAAGGGGGTTCTGAAATAAATGAGGAGAGAGGGGGAGGCGGATAGAAGATGGATAGAGGAGAAGATAG
>NC_063354.1:18843495-18882496 GCF_021869965.1 Rhincodon typus | reverse complement strand
GAGAAGATAGGTGGAGAGGAGACAGACCGGTCAAAGAAGAGGGGATGGAGCCAGTAACTGGGAGGTATCAGAAATGGTCCTGGTGAATGGGAGGTTGTGGCGAAAGGTGTTAGTAAAGTTGATGAACTGTTCAAGCTCCTCGTGGGAGCACAAGGCGGTGCTGATACAGCCATCAATGTAACGGACAAAGAGGTGGGGGATAGTGCCAGTGTAACAGCGGAAATGGGACTGTTCCATGTATTCTACGAAGAAGCAGGCATAGCTTGGACCAAGTGGGTTCCCATGGCCACCCCCTTTAGTCTGTAGGAAGTGGGAGGAGTTAAAGGAGAAATTGTTAAGGGTAAAGACGAGTTTAGTTAAGCGGATAAGGGTGTCGGTGGAGGGGGACTGGTTGGGCCTGTGGGAGAGGAAGAAGCGGAGGGCTTTTAGGCCATCCTCATGGGGGATACAAGTGTACAAGGATTAGATGTCCCTAGTGATGAGGAGGTATTGGGGGCCAGGAATTGGAAGTCTTGGAGGAGGTGGAGGGTGTGGGTGGTGTCCTGGAGGTAGGTGGGGGACGCAGCCTCTTCCAAAGATTCCCACCTTGAAGAAGTTATCCTCCTCCCTCCGGAACGACCTCAGTGGATCTCTCTCCCACTGCAACCCACTGATAGTCTCTTCGGCCCTGAAACTCTTCGACCTTAAAATCTCCCTACCCCTGGCCTCATCCCATGTCCAACACTCCCCCCTTATCCCTGGCTCTTTGGCCTGACACAACCTGTCCATCTTCTCTCCCACCTATCCACCCCTCCTACCTCATTGACCATTCCCCACCACTCCCTACCTGCACTCAACTATCACCATCCCACCTACCTTCCCTAGCTCCACCCCTCCTCCCTGTATTTATTTCTGAGCTTCCTTCTCCTTCCCCATTTCTGATGAAGGGTCCCACACGAAATGTCAACTTTCCTGCTCCTCTGAAGCTGCATGGCCTGCTGTGTTCCTCCAGCTCCATACGGTGTTGTCTATGACTCCAGCATCTGTAATTCTTGCTATCTCTATTTGTTGAACAAGATTTTTTTTTAAAAAACCTGTTCTGAAGAAGGGTCACTGAACTCCAAACACTGACTCTGCTTTCTCTCTCTGCTGCCAGACCTACTGAGTTTCTCCAGCAATTTCTGTGTGCTTCAGATTTCCAAAATCTGCAGTTTTAATTTAAAATGTCTACTTTATCAAACAAGATCATAACCTTCCCCAGTATTTGCGAAGTCCTAAGCAAAACTACAATACAATTCCACAGGGGCTATATACTGTAGTGATTGTAACCAGGTCAGCAATATGGAACTCCCAGAATGATTTTCCCTGATCGGGGCTGTTAACCTGGTCCAATTAGGGAGCCTTGGCTGACAGATATAAACAGGAGTGTCAGGAGCGTCAGAGGTTCTGTTCACTCTGACAGCTGGCTCTGAGAAAGCTGGACAATGTCAAGTACCATGCAAATGTTAATAAAGAGTGACTGTGGAGATATTTCAAGACACCATCTATCAGCTCACCTCATTCTTTGTATGGGAGCTCCAGTGAGTGAGTGGGTGCGCACACCATATCCCAGTCATTGACCAACATACACCCACTTTTTAAGATGGGTAACTGAGCAACATTGAAGAAAAGGAACCTTGAATCATAGTTTATACCTTATCCTGATACTGATGATCGTTGCTGTATCAAATAATCCAACACCAGCCTAGAATCAAACTTACTGTAACGTACTACAGATGAGCAGAATAGTGGCATAGCGGTTTTGTTATGGGCTGTTACTAATGAAGTAATCATTTGAAGACACAAATTCAAATTTCATTATGGCGATTGGGGAATTTGGCTTAAATTAATGAATTCAACGCTGGAATAAAAAGTTAGCATCAGTAATTGTGACCACTATTTTACTGCACTGTTGTAAAAATTAATCTGTTCACGAATGTCTTTTAGAAAAGCAAATCTGTCGTCCTTACCCAGTCTATCCTCGACGTGATTCCAGATGGACAGGAATATGATTGACTCTTAACTACCCTGTGAAATGGCCTAGCAATCTACCCCATTTTAGTCAAGAAGATGCTGACCACCAGCTTGTCAATGATAATTAAGGATGGGCATTAAATGCTCATTCTGCCAATGCCCATATCTCATAAATGAATGAATGAGTAATGAAAAGTATGATGATCAGAACTGCATCGAAAGGTGTCTGTCAAGCCCAGGAAAATACTCCCCATCCCTGATCTGGCTTCTAAAATTTTGTGCACAGTCCCATTATGACCCCAATTACTACATTCAACGTTAAACAAAAGAAAGTCTGTAACAATGCAGAATTATCCCACCATTGCCACAATATCTTGCGAATATTCTTAACTCTAGGTATCATCAAGAGAAGCGTCAACTCTCAGCTGTCCCAATACATTGACATGCCTACTTTTTGAAGGCCAATTTTAACATGGTCTAGTTCATCATATTGTAAGACAGACTTCCCAGAGTATGAAATATTTTTCATGCTTCAGACTGTTAGTCCCAGAAGTGACTTCTTAAGAAACAATTCATGTCATTTTAATATTCAAGTTGCAACGCTTGGTTAAAGTGTCACAGAGGTTTATCTCTGATTTTGCAGGTAGAGTTACCAACTAGATATTAGGCATATCTCACTAAGAAGGAAGGCAGAAAAGTATGGCACTTCAGTTCATGCTCATCCATCTGCTTGTGGGTGGCTCATGTACAAGAGCCATTAGCAGAGCCTGTCACAAACGTGATCAGCCATCCTGCAAAGCCATCACTTACTGCATTGCAATAAGTTGTTAAATAAATAAACTGAGAGGAAGAATACTATGTGACAACTCACACACCCGCAAAGGCATAAGGCATGTTCAAACATGCCCGAACATACAATGTTCTAATAAAGTTATAAAAGCTACTGAACAGGCTCCAGCTGTGATAATAACAGAGAAACCAGGAACAGCCACTTCTTCCACAGAACTCTAATACAAATTGTTACAACTTCCTCCTCAACAGTTCTACACATTCAGACGTTTCCTTCCCTTAATGTTTATTTTGAGCAAAACTGATTGTTCAAACCATTTGCGACAAAATGTTAGTTATTAAGATGGAAATGTTTATATCGAGACATGACTGTGATAAAACATATTGATCAGATGCAATAATTGTTTCCTCAATGCCACCCTGCAACCCCCTCACCCATGTAACAGTAGCGAGTCTGACACAAAGTCTATTGCTCGCTAATTTGTATCATGCAGCACTTCGGGATATTTCAATGATGCTAATTATTTCTGTGGATATTTGTTCCTTCCTTCAAGCTGAGGATTATGCCACTGGTGGGCTCGGGATTTACTAGAAAACCAAAGTATTGACATCAATGGCATTAAAAGCAGAATAATCTCCCTTGAGGTAGCGAGTGGCTAACTTTAATGTTACTAACATTAAATGTTGAACAATTGATTACTCAAGCAAGGCATCGGGATGTAAATGATGAGATTCAACAAACATGGATCCAATCTTCTCACAGGAGATATTTCCTGAATAAAAAGGTAGAGAAGAATCATTTTGGAAACTGTGTGGAAAAAAAGTCAGGTAATTATAACTTTCCAATCCGAGGGTGGGATGGATGGTGGGTATTGGGGATATTGGACATTGGAAGTAATGGGTCACTATTGCTTCATGCTTTGCAAGATATTTGACAATGTTTGTTTATTGAGAGGCGAAAGAAACAAGAAGGTGGAAGGCTCAACATAATCATGGAAGCAATTTGTGAAAACCTTTCTAATTTGTGAAAGAGCCAACGGCTTTCATGAAGTAGCACCAATTTAACAGGGTAAAGCATCCACAAACAATACAGACAAATTGCATTGAAAACTGCTCAGTATACTTGTGTACATCATCATTTTAAACATCACAGGTAGATTTCCTGGCTGTTCTCCATATCTTGTTTTCTAAAACCAAAAAGAGTGCTACTTTTAAGAGTCAGTAACATCATTGCCAAGGTAGAACAAATCCAGCATGTTAAAAATGAAACAGACTCCAAAGAATGTTGTTTAGTGTCCTCATCTTAGTTTCATCAAAAATATTCCTCAGCACAAAAATAGATCATTTCCTTGGGCCAACTGGGTCATTTTTGGATTGGCTTCGAAAAAAGTTTGTTTTTTTAAACTGCAGTCTAAGGCTAAACAGCCCTGTTCACACTCTGCCAATAATAACTAAGCCTTTAAACCACAGAGTACAGCAATTGACCACTGTGAAATTGCAGATAGATAGTTTCACACCCCCTGACTGCATCAAACCACAATGGAATATGAATAAGTTTAGTTGAGCAAATAGTTTGTAAAGCTGTCCAGGGGTCTAAAAAGAATTTAAACTTAATGGAGTTTACAATAAGTAACATGAACTGTGATGATGTCATAGGGAATTGGTCAGAGTAAAGATGGAGTAGGTAGGAGACAGCAATGATACTAGTGTGCTCCAAACAGTGTCTGTAGAATTGTAGGTCATATCAGGTAACCCCTATGTATACTTCATATGGTCTACTCAACAAAACTCTTATAGTTAGGCCAGAAAGATATGTATCTTGTTCTGACTAGGCTTGAAGAAATGCACATACACAACAAGTAACATCTGCACAGAGTAATGGATGGACAATTACTACCTCCAATAATAGCCAGCTACTTCTCCTGAATACACGGCATCAACAGCACCTCAGGGTTTCCTGCCATTAACATCTCGGGTTCAATATTGATCAAAAACCTGACTGGACAGCAAGATTCACATCCTGGTCTCTCAAAGTATATCCAGCATTTATCAGGCTTTTTAGGAGTGTGATAGAACTCACAACACAGGAAGAGCTTCAATACAGCTGCACCCTAATTACCAAATTGACCATAGCATATTACTATTTACCTACTGAATTTACTTACGCACTAAGTACAAGCCAGTAACTTCACCCACCATGAAAAACAATGACATTGTGTGATTGCCAATTCTAACACACCAGTTTAACTTGACTTGAGAAACTGCTCCTCCATGTTTGCAGAATCAAACTCCTCCAGTTACGAGCCCACACCTGATGGAGCACTATCAGCACAAGAGATGATAATGACTAATAGAGAAACTCTACCACCAATGCAACTAGAGATACACAATGAACATCGAAGCCTGTGTAATTCTGACATGGCCATTACAAAATGAATGAATACAAAACAAAAACTTCTGATCCAAGATATAAATTCAAATTGAAAAGAAATGTGAAATAAAAATTGCAGTGCTTGAGAGGGTTGGAAGTTGGAAACTGTTTTCCCAACTAAGAAAACGGTAATCTGAATCTTGTATCTTACTTCCATTAATAATTGTGTTTTTTTCTACTTGAGCTTAAGGTCTGCTGGTCTTAGACAGAAATTAGCTTGGTTGTCAAGTTTTGCAATTACATCAATACTGATAACTACAAGATATGGTGGTGATAAAATCCAGGGGGATGCTCCTACAATAAATGATCCCGTTGTTTCAACAATGGGATATGTTTATAGATTTTGAGATGGGCCAAAAAGGTGATGCACAATTTACCTAATAAAGCCTAAAGAAATAAAAATGTAAATTTAATTGATTTTGTTTAATAGAGTCCTCATCTATTTTATTTCTAAATATGGTTTGCAAAGTAACAGAAGACACAGGGCCAGATTTTCCAAGAAGTGGTAATCTCACACAGATAACATTTTTTAAAAAAAAACAACAGAAAAGCTACACATTTCTGTCAGGAGGTTTTGATCAGAGCTGCTTCAGAAATTCAGAGCTGTAATTTCATTCTGTGTGGTGCAGAACAGTCAGGGGGTGTGAAACTATCTATCTGCAATTTCACAGTGGTCAATTGCTGTACTCTGTGGTTTAAAGGCTTAGTATCACAGACAACCACTTTGATAACTCCGGTGAAAGGGCAAGTGGGTGGCACGGTGGCTCAGTGGTTAACGTTGCTGCCTCACAACACCGGGGACGCAGATTCAATTCCATCATCAGGTGACTGTCTGTGTAGAGTTTGCACATGCTCCCTGTGTCTGCATGGGTTTTCTCTAGCCACTCCAGTTTCCTCCCACAGCCCAAAGATATGCAGGTTAGGTGGATTGGCTGAGCTAAATTTTCCATAGTGTCTGGGAATTTGCATTAGCCATGGGAAATGTAGGGGTGTAGGTCTGGGTGGGATGCTCTTCAGAGAGTCGGTGTGGACTAGATGGGCTGAATAGCCTGCTTCCCTACTATAAGGATTCTATGATTAAACATAAGACAAATGTGAGGTTTGGGGTATAGGCATGTCTGGGACAGCTGTAACTGGGATTGTATAAAGTAGGTTTGGTGAGGATGGTCAGGTGATTAATTACTCAGGAGTTAGACTAGGTATTTAACAAACTAACTTTTCCTGAAGAACTATTTATTTAAATGCAGCAGAGCCCTCCAAATTCTCCAGTGCAATCAGATACTTTCAGACAGTTCCAGACATAGGAATTGCCCAGCAGATTCCCCAAATTCTCAGACAATTCCCTCAGCACCTGCTATGATGGGCATTCTGTGGGATCACTCCATGTAACTCCCATCCATGCCTCAAACAGTTATCTGGCCATCGGAAAATCTGGGCCACAGTTTCCAATCCTCATTTCTGAGGAACAGCGTGAAACCACCAGAGCTAATGTAATCGATTAGCAAGTTCTTGGTTTGAAAGTATTGGAAATCTTTGGAGGATATTTCAAGATAGCCCACATTTCTGTTAAAATGTCCTGTTAAAATGGTAATTATTTCAATTTCATTTCCCAATGCAAGAAATGTATGGACTATTTGAAAATACTTCCCATTTTTCTGACCCTCATATACTTGAAAACCCAATTCTCCAATTTCCCTTTCCTTTCACGCTATCATGCCATTCCCATCAGGATTCATGGATGTGTCTCCTCGGAAGAATCAACCTCAAGTCAGACTTTCTGCTCACAAACAAACCAAGCTGTGCATTTCCCAAATCTGGTGGATTAATGCTCCTATTTCTCATTCCCAACAGAGGACCTGTAGAAAAAAAAAACAATTTTTCATTAATGACTGACAGTTCTGTATAAAGCCTCTGAATTATTTATTTTTCAAATTGCCCACATCAGCATGGAAAGATTCTTTATCCACAGGAAATCTCAGTTCCAAACAGACCCAACTGAAAGCAATAGGCTGTCAGATTGGATGGCTTGCCATTTACAAATAACAGACTCCAAATCAGAAAAAACACTAAAGTGTATGACTGAATATATTCTATTATGGCTGGGCTATTTTCAGCTGATTAAAAATCTCCTCTATAAGCTGTACTTTAATCATCTCCCTGTATCCGATTACACAGCAGAGTTTACTGAACCGTACATTATCATAGTATCATTGATGTTCAGAAGAGCCCCAGTGTCTTATAACAACTAGTTTATTACTGACAATATGGTTGCATAGAAACCAAGAGGAAACAAAATAGAAAGGATTTTTTTTAAACCACAAATCAGTATGTAGGCTTTAAGACAAGGGATTGGGGATTGTAATCCTACAACAGTATAGCCTGTGCAACCTTCTGTTTTAGCAGAATTTTCTTCCATCCTCCAGCTGCATAGCTTGGAGTTATTGAAAAAAAAGAGACTTGCAATTCTGTCACGTCTTTCATGACTACAGACTATCCAAAAGCAGTTTACAATCAATTAAGGCTCTTTTGAACAATAGTCATTACTGTAACGTAGGAAATGCGGCAGCTAATTTGAACATGTCCAGACAATCTGTGTTAGCTATGTTAATTGTGAGACAAATGTTAGCAAAACACTGGGGACAACCCCCCTGCCCTTCTTTGAAATAATGCCATGGGATCTTTTACATCCATTCACACAGGAGGACAAGGACTTGGTTTAACATCTGATCCAAAAGGCAGCATCACTGACAGTGTAGACCTGCCTGAGTGCTGCATTGGGAGGTCAGCGTGATTTGTGTTCTCAGGTTCTGGAGTGGGACCTGAACACACATCGTTCAGACTCGAGTGATAAGGGTGTCATCAGGGAAGGCACAGCTGACACCTGAGGATTCACATGCAAAACAAAAAGTCACTCAGCTTCTGAAAGGGAAATTTCTCTTTCTCTTACAAATGGTCAGTATGCCTGTGTCCTAAACTTACTGACAAGATCTTAAAGCCTGTATCAATCAGCTTCCTACAAACACATGACTAGTAACATTAAGCATTACCAAGATACAATAAATAAGAACTTTTATCGGAGTATGCTTATATATAACCTGGAAATGCTGGATGACTCCATAAGAAAGTAGTTGAGACTTTAACCCATCTCACATTAACCTCATATTATATTGCAATTTCATAGCGTACTACGGGGTAAATTCCAATATACAAGTATGCAGAATAGTCCACACAGTCACCCACTTACTGTTTATGGACTGAGAGAAGCATTAGCATTGAATAGCCAGCAATGAGCAGCAACTCAGCTGAGCTACATTTCTTCCAATCCTACCTCTTAGATTTGGCAAAAGACAGCAATTCTTATACATGTAAACAGATGGACCCTGATGTGTGGAAAGCTCAGCTGCATTTAAAGGACAAGTTAGTTTTATCAAACAGGCGGGGTTTTAGCTCTCCCCGTCCCTGTTCTACAGCTTCCAAAGTTTGCCTTGCCTCTGGTATCAGCCCAATCAAACAGGGGCAGCAGCAAACAGAAATAGCTAGGCTTTGCACCAAGGCTTCGTTGCAGGGCATAACACTACCTGCAAGCTGATTCCTCCATACCCTGGGGGACACAGTCAAAGAGCACTCTGTAGGTAATGGTGTGCAAATCGCTTATTTGCTTTAGACTTGGAATTTTTTTTTAAATGTACTGCTATAGGGAAGGTAGATTCAAGGAGGTTCTACTTAATGGAAACCTCAGGGACAGGACCAAAGGGAGACAGATGTGACATACTCCCCAGGTTAAGTTTAATAATTGGCTTTATATTGAAAGGCATTGTTCGTCCTCACTGTAAAGTGTTAGCAGTGTCTGTTATCAAATCTACTCCCTTGCGGGAAATTTAAATTGATGTACTCAGTCCCCTAGCTATTCAATTAGCCCATTTGTTTCTTTTCCAACTGTGTCACTTGTAGTCTGCTATTTTATTCGAAATAAAACATCATGGCAAGAGGTTGGTGCTACTACCTATTTTCCAATTTACTCTTAGAAAAGGTTACAAGTTCAAATAATTTTAAAAGCAGATCCATCATCATGTAAAATAAGGAAATTCAATATTTAGAAAGGATTAATGTCAAAAGAAATCCATTCCCTGTACGATAAATCCGAAATGTATCCAAAGTGCTCAATAACAAAAGCATGTGGCCACAAGATTAAACATGACCTTCTGGTCAAGCAAAAAGCATTTGTCTCTGCATATTACATCAGGTGGATCTAACACATACATTTTAAAATGAGCTCCTGAACGATATTACTTTTGTGCCCCCTAGTGGCAACTTTCTTCCATAACAGAATAAACCAGGATTCCCAGATAAAAGACCCAAGACCAGAATGGATGCCACGCCACTCTATAAAAAAGCTGAACAGCAGCAAGCATCTCTAGCAGTCTTTAAGAATAGAAAGCGATGCAAAAGAAGAGGTTGCAAAAGGTTGGGACCCTTCTAACGTCAACTTTCCTGCTTCTCTAATGCTGCCTGACCTGCTGTGTTCCTCCAGCTCCACACTGTGTTATCTCAGACTCCAGCGTCTGCAGCTCTTGCTATCTCCGCATTAAGAGGGGAAATAGTGAAAGATTCTGAAAATGAAAAAGGGGCAAAACTAGCAGAAACTGGACAGGGCATTGCAGAGGGGCATAAAAAACAAGCTGCGTGGATCAAGGAGGAAAGAGGGGCAGAAGGACTAGTAAAGAAGGTCATGCTAAGCGAAGCAGAGGTTTCTAGCAGCAACAGATGGCAAATGTGGCCAGGCCAGAGTGAATAATTTGGAAATGAAAGAGAATTCCAGAAATAACTTGCTGGACCCTGTGAAACTAGATGTGTAGGATTGTGCAGAGGTAAGGACATAGGTGTAGCAGGAAGACAGCAATCTCACTGCATTGATATCATGGTGGTCATTTGTTTGAAATCACAAGAGATGAGATATTGAATGTGTAGTTAATATATTGAATTCAAAGATCATTACTGGTCAAAATGTAAACTTGTGTGAAGAATCTCTATGCTGTATAAATTTTACTTAGTCATTTCCTCATATAAGCCTCATATTCATAAAAATAAAATTTTATAATTCCATAGTTAGCACTGAAATGACAAGGCTAACTTAACCTAAAAAGTGGTTCATCAGTGGTTGACAGAACTAGCCTGTCATGTTATTATTAATAACTCTCCCTACTGCGTCTTCCAATACAAGCCATTTTCTTTTGTCATGCTAATCCTTTTGTCTATTTTTAACAATGTCTCATCCATGACAATTAAAGGCACAGTAGAAAAATGAGCTCATAACACTATCTATTTATAACATCATTTGAATGCAGCTCCCATGCCTAGGGAGACTCTTTGAATCTCATTTATACTGCTGGATGTGGAGCAAGAGAAAACATTTTACTACCGTATCACCTTTTGGTCTTTGTCTCCCACTTTACTCTATTATAATCATTACTACCATTGCCAGCATGCCTTTGAACTTTTATTCTATCATGTTCCATTTCCATTATCTAGCCTATGCCTTTACTCCTTTTCTTATTCCTTTGTGAGATGCAAACATTACCAGCAAGGATTATATTTGCTGTCTATCATCTAATTGCCCTTGAAGTGGTGTTGGTGAGCCACATTCTTGAACAACTGCAGTCCAGGTGGTACAAGCACACTCACAATGACTGTTAGGAGGGGAGTTCTAAGATTTTGACCCAAAAACAATGAAGAAATTATAGCTCCCTGTCAGAAAGGTATTTGGTTTGGAGGGAAATTTGCAGAGGGTGGTGTTTCCATGCATCTACTGCCCTTGTCCTTCCTAATAGTAGATGTCAGAGACTTAAAAGGTGCTGTTGAAAAAGACATATAAGCAGAAAACAGCAGATGCTGGAAATCTAACACAAAAAACAGAAATTGCTGGAGAAGCTCAGTAGGTCTGGCAGCATCTGTGGAGAGAAGGAATGTACAGCCAATGTTTCGAGACAACAAGGTGCAGGGCTGGATGAACACAGCAGGCCAAGCAGGAAAGATCCCTGGACCTGAAACATTGACTCTGATTTTTCTCCAGAAATGCTATTGAAACAGGTTTGGTGAATGGCTGCATGCATCATAAACATGGTACAAGCACTGCTGCCACTGCATATCAGTAATGGAGGAAGTGAACATTTAAGGTAATGGATAGGGTGCCAAACAAGCAGTGCTTTGTCTTGATGCTGTTAAGCTTCGAGTGTTGTTGGAGCTGCACTTGTCTAGACAAGTGGAGAGTATTCCATCACACTCCTGACTTCTGCCTTGGAGATGATGGACAGACTTTGGGAAGACAGGAGGAGAGTTACCAGCGTCAGAATTCCCAGCCTCCTTTTGTGTTCCACACTGTACAGTGTACAATTCTCCAGCATTCAGCACGAGATAGCTAAGGGGTTCTATCGTTCTGAGGTCCCAGAGGTTGGGATTTTCATTCTGGAATGGTCAGGTTTATAAGAGTTGGGTCAGACAACTCTGGAACAAATATAAAGGTGCAGCAGCTGGCTGGTCTGGACCCTAACCTTGGTGCTTCTGTATTGCATCCAAGTTTTCAAAAGAAAAGCAATGGAACATAAAACAGCCTTTCATCCCTCAATGCGCACATGATACCAATCTGTCCAACTTATGCCCCACCCACCCCTAATGGCCCTTCATATCCTCTATGCCAACATGTGTCCCTGTACCCACCCACATGACCTTTTATTGCCTCAATGTTAACCTAGTGCCAACCCATGTTCCTCCACCCACCACACTTCACATTTACACCTATCATATTAAAGTCAACTAGTATCTACGATTGGCAAACCTTCAAATAAAATAAAGTCTTTCAGTGTATATTTTCTTTAAAATACACTCTTATCGATAAAAGGCTATTCACTATGGTTCATTTTCTATAATACCTGATAAAAAAAAGAGCATTGTAATTCACGATCCAACTTCAAAGAGTCTATGACAACCTGGAGCTTTCAATTAAACTTTGAAACGATCGGTGGCCCAATGTGATAATGGAAGGTTTTGAAGTCAGCCAGGCAGGGGCATTCTACTAATCAGCTTGATGTCAATACAGAATGAAATAACAAGTATTTTTTTAAAAATTGCAGACGGATTTTTCTTTCCAAATATTTATAGAGCAGGACTTTTAATGCCCTTAGAGTTCCATCTCAGTTCCAAAGAGATTATGCAGTTTTTTTTACACATGCATTTATGCCTACATTTAACAATCGCAAAAGGGCAACATGCCCTTTCCAAAGGTCTCCTTGGGACCAAAGGGACCCCTGCTTTTTCAAAGGGGTACATTCCCAATCCAAAGTAACTGCTATATTTACACCAGACCCTACTAGGTCTAAACTACACACATCAAGTTCCCTACTCCGAGCTAATTAAACTCAGACATGACTGGAAGCAGCTGCTGTTCTATTTGGCTAGCTGCCTCAGTGTGCCATGGACGTACATTTTAGAACACACTTACATTCCTCCTCATCATTCTCAAACCCCTTGAATATGGTGAAGTCTGAACTTGGTGAGGGGATGGGGCAGTGCCTACAGATTTCTACTTCCAGAGCCACATCTGTGATCGTGGAAATGCTCTTTGTTGCTGCAAAACCTCAGGAGTTGGTCCGATAGGGTTTTGTAAAGAAACGGGTGAAACTACTATTTACCACAAAAGAGAAATGAAGCTTCTTGAAACAATGGAGGAGGTGTAAAGAGCAGGAAAAAAATAAGAAGGGCAAGATAAAGGCAGAAGAAAGAGGTGGAGTTGTTCATTGATCTTGCAAGACACAGAAATGAACTGAACCCTTAGAACTGAAGAAAACACTTTAAGAAGTTCATAAACCATTTACAGGAATAATTAAAAATGAAGGGCTTCAACATTATTTTCCTCATCTGGTGGCACTGAATTAGTGGACAGAAAAATCCAAAGAATGAGATAGAACAGAAAATACAAAGACTGTAAACCTCAATTGATGGAAGTAAATACTCGCAATAAGAGCCATCATTTTCAGCATTGATAATAGTGATGAAGCAAGAATGCTCCAAGACCAACCTTGGTGGAAAGCATTATAACCATTGTTCATTTTCGAGTTCCAAGAGACCATATCAAAATTTTGTACAGATGTCGAAGGCAATATCAAACCTATCAATGTTCATATGCAAAATTCCAAAATCTGATGCAGTCTATTTACTCCCTGCACCACTTAATTTTCAATAATATCAAAGATTAAAGTTCATGATAATTTTAAAAACATGATGTGAGTTTGAAACAAACTGAAAAAATAACTTAGTTTTCTCTGACAGATTGGAAGATACATGATCGCAAGTTTCTTTTTACTCTGAACACTTACCAAAAGCGAGATTCAGCTTCAGATGCAGTTCAAAGAGAGGATTTGGCTAGTGTTTACAAAGTGAATCACTTTTGTGATGAACAAGTGAGAAGGGGTGAGCTGGCTCCCCTTTTTATCCCCAATCTCCTCAGTCAAGGTTTAAATTATTTTAAGCACAAGGCTATACCTTTCTCCAATTAAAGTGTAGTTAATTATTTTTACTGTGAGCAGTTAGGAGCCAGTTGCGAGGTTTCTTCCTTTACATCAAGAAGAAGGTTGACTATTTTTCTTGGGGCTAACAAATAATGAGAATGCAAAGTCAAGCTTATGGTTTTGTGTAGTCACTTGGGCGCTCTCCCTCTCTCTCTCATACACACACACGCACACAGATACAAAAAAAATGGAAAGGGCATAATATCCAGTATAAAAGGAAAATGAAATAATACTCAATTTAGAGTTATTTTCTGTGTCTTTAAGATGTAAAATTTTAAACTGAGATAACAATTGGTTTCTTGGACCATCAGCAGTATCCAATATTGTTAGTTTCTGGGTTCCCTGATGTTTCTTTCTAGTCAGTGTGGTCATTGGGTACTTTTCTTCCAGACAGACACAGGGACACACTTCTCCTTGTTGTATTCATCTCTGTTTTCTATTATCCATCTCCAAAGACAAAGCTCCTTGAAACAGTTGCTTGCTAATTGTAGGCAAAGTTTCATCTCCAACACGTGAAGATTCTCATTGTGGTATAAATCAAATCGGAGTTGAGGACATTTTCATAGCTCCCACAGGAGAGATCCTCAATGGCTGGTTTCATTCCCTTGGGCAAAATGTGGATTTCAGCTCAAACTGCCTTTAATGTAAACCACGACTTGTCTTATGTGGATCAGGTGATCCCTCTGGCCATTTTACCTAAGTTTTTCAGTCCCTTTTTAAATCCATTTCGGTCTACAAAAATCCAATATATTAAATTGGTCAATGTAATTTAAAAGATAAATAATCTACCTTTTATTTCATTGTGACAGTAAGATGAGCACCATTCTTACTGAAATTGGTTAAATTAAACAATATTGTTTAGACCATAGGATATAGGAGTAGAAGTAGGTCATTTAGCCATCAAATTTGTTCCACCATTCGATGAGGTCATGGTTGATCTGAATCCTCAACTGCCACTTTCCTCCCTTTTAGCCATAACCCTTGATTCTCTTACTGATTAAAAATCTGTCTGTTTCAGCCTCAAATAAAATGAATGACCCAGCCTCAACAGCCCTCTTTGGTAAAGAATTCCACAGGTGCATTACCCTCTGAGAAGGAAATCCTTCCCATCGCCGTCTTAAATGTGCAACTCTTTATTCTTATTTTATTAACAAAGTTCTTACTTTTAAATACTTTGTGATCAAACCTTAGAAATCCACAATATTAAAAGCAGAAAATAAAAATCAAAATTATGCGGAGCTGATCTTCTGGAGATTATAATTTGAATGATTGTCAAAAATCAAAAATCCCTATCATTCTTTCTTTATCCTCTACAGGCTTAATTTATCAATTAGTAAAATGTTGGTTGGCCATTCAAAACTTCAACAGCCTGAAGAAAGCACAACGAGAAATGGGAAAAAAAGCATATCAAACATTCATAACTTTGCTGGACCATGCACCCTTAAGAAGAACAAGACTGCGTCTATATCAGTAAAAAATCAGAATTGTTCCATTACAAAATACCCAATGGAGAAAAGAAATTGCAACATTATGGGAAAAGAGCGCAGAAGTGGGGCTAATTGAATTGCTCCTCAAAATGGTTGGCATAGCCTAGATGGGTTGATTGTACTCTTTCAATGCTGGATTATTCTATGATTCAACTACCAGCTTTTGAAGTTATCTTTGATGTTGTTAAAAATTGAATTCTGCAAGAAGAAGTAGATTGTCAGCATCAGCTTTGAAATTAAAATTTGCAAAAGCAGGCATCCAGACCAATATTTCAGATAGCTCTCCCAGTGGTTAATTGATTTTATCCCATGATTAGAAATAGTAAATAAAAACACTACTAGACGTAACACCAGTAGATAAAGGAAGAGGCAGGGATAGAAAAATTGAAAAAGCAAAGAGGTTACCATTCCTAAACACCATCAGCAATATCTGCATACACAGGAATATGCAATGTATGGACAGAAATGGGTCCAGAAGGTGGCATACTGCCTGCCACTCAGCATAAAGCATCAGTCACAAAGTTCAGATACTTTGAGGAGGTACCAGAAGGTAACTGGTGCCCATGGAACTGCACTGTAGCACAGAGTTAACCATCAAGCAAGGACAGCAGAAAACTAACCTGGAAAATAAAGTACAAAAATAAGAAGAATACTGTACCTTTATTCACGTGTAGTGATAAAACAGTTGGGGAACAGATAAAAAGAATGGCTACTAATGTAGCAGATAGGTTAATGAGAGATGGTCCACAATGTTAGTGAACAGCAATAAACGTTGTTGATTGTACGCATTATATGCAGGAAGACATCTCTGGAATGCCACGCACTCGTGCCCCAGTACCACGTGATTTGGCATCACAACATAGCCTTTTATACATATGCTCAGTAGCTATCATTGAATAAAAGTATTGGCTCACCCTTCACTCCACCAAGAATGATAATTTACAAGGGGAAAACATCTAACTGGCTCTGTCAGACTTTCAGGAAGTAAGGACCAGTAACAATTATTGAAGCCGAATGGAAGAAGGAACACAGCAAGCTAAATGTGCAACTGCCAAAAAAACCCAGTGTGTGCATACTTCTTTCATCAGTTGTGCCATGCCCTGTTCATCTGACTCAATGAAAGTAACTCCATACCCAGACAAAGGCAAGAGAATACAAGTTCCTGTATTTAACCCAATTCCGAATGGATGTAAATTTACTTCTGAGGGTTTAGGCACAATGGTACCACACCCTCCCCGCAAAAAAAAAATCACCATTTCTGATGCTATATCATGATATAGTTATATATAAATTATCTATATACATCCTGAAATGTGGTGGAGGCAGGTTCAATTGAGGCATTCTGTGTACTGAAGTGTACTGAACACTTGTTAAGATATAAATAACATGCATGGTTATGGGGAAAAGGAAGGAGGTTGGCACTATGTTAATTTCTCAGACAGCCAGTACAAATACCATGGACCAAATAGCCTCCTGCACTACAACAAATCTGTGATTCTGATTCTGTGATACTTGAATCCTTTCTCATAGCACCAGAATTTCTTGCATTAAGAGAAAAACTTGCACAATTATGTATACATATGTGATTATGTTCGTAAATGATGGCTTCAAACTTTCATTTTCACGTTACCAACAATTGTTTCTTAAAAGGACTCCAAAGGAAGATGGTATATGCTGCAATATTTCATTGTTTCAAATCACTAACACCGATTTCTTCTCACTTGATCCTGGGTTTCATATCTCAACAAATGTGATCAAGATTATCAGGAAATTTTGCTATAACTTGTTTGTAAGATCAGTGTTGAAACTGACATAAATTTAGGCATCTCAATGGCACAAGTTGGATGAAATAAATTCCATGTCATTATTGCATTTCTTTTACAAACTATTTGTGACGCAGTAGACAACATTTGTTTTTAAGCTGCTTCAAGATAGCAATATATTTTAACATTGACCTTTAACAGCTCGTGTGAGAACAGTTAGCTGTACAAACTCCTATTGAATAGAACAGTTGTAACTGCACTTGTTAAGACATTTTAATCAATTGCATTGATTAAATTCCAGAATAAAAATCAATGGACTGTACCACTGATTTGACAAATAAGAGTTGGGAACAGCCAGCTGACCTCATACCATTGAACGTATTTTTGTGACAGAGATTCCAAAAGGATTTAATAGTACTGGTAGAGATTTCTCTGCTGCCCCTGTTGACATATCCTGTTCTTGTCAGATCACAGACAACACACAACTGCCAAGATGATTTGCTAGAAATGTTGATTATGACTGTTGTTTATGACTTAGTAAATTCTTACAAAAGTGTCTGTATCAGCACTCAATAAACAACTCAGAGGATTAGTTTATGTATGTGTTTCTTACCTTGGCTACAGCGAGGAAATGGGATTGCAGGAACTGTAAATCGTGGCAAAAAAAAACACTGAAGGAAATCCTGGCTGTTACTGAGACTTTTTGGTTCAGTTTTCTATTAAAGCCTATCAAAATATACTTAACAGTCTTTCATTCTGGAATTTAATTCTCTAGAATGCTGAGGGGTAACCTGTTGGAGATAATGAAAAGGATTTGATAGACTCGACAGAAGAAAATGTTTCCACCTGCAGGGAACCCAAAATATATTTTTAAATGGCGCTGATAAAACCAACAGGGAATTTGGGAAAATACATTTCTCCAAAACATGGTAAAAATATGGAACATGCTACCACACAGAGCAGCCAAGGCAAGTTAAAGAGGACGCTAAGTGAGCCCATTAGCAAGAAAAGCATACAAGGGCATACAGACAGTACGAAATGAATTAAAACAAGAGAAGTGTCATTTGGAGCATTATTGCTGATGATGATCAGTTGCGTCAAATGGCCTGCTTCTGTGCTATACACCTGGGTCAAACCCAACTGTCAGTGCAATATGGTCTGACTGTTTCCTAGGTGTTAGTCCTTGTAACATATGCCATGAAGACTCAGTTCTTGAGACAGATGTCTTGAAGTTTATTAATAACGCTAACTAATTACACTTCAATGAATATCTCAGATTTACACAGAGTCTGGGTTCTATGCTTTTCACTGTTACTTTGGACTACTGCTGCTACATCAATAGCTACCGAAAATGAGGCAAGTACTTTTATACTAGAATGTGAAAGTGATGTCAAGAATCCTCCATTTTCCCTTTCTAGAACAGATTCCTATTCTGATATAAATCTGTAATGGTGGATATAGATATATTACCCTACACATTAAGATAACAGATTGGTAGATTTATGGCATGACCAGATCTAGTCCTTATACAGTTATCATGAATTGGTTTTGTAGTGTCACTCTGTGGTGCATTGTCTGCCATTGCTGATGGATGTATATCATTTCTGAGTGATTGTGACTGAATATGACTGATTGCTTTCTGGCACTAACCACATTCTCAGAATCCAATTTGTCATCCTGTATGACCATGTAATTGATCATATACAGTTCAGATATTTTTGCCCATTTCTTCACTGGAGTTGACCATTGCTTGTCGCAATGTCATATCACCTAGGCTGGACACAACAAAAATCTTTCTACTAAGTCATATGTTTGTATGACTATCTCAAACTCTTGTGCTTTTTCCTGATTTAGGTTGGGATCACTGACTACATGTTTGTTGATTATGCTGTTATAGCAATGTTTCCCTTCTTCCCAAAAACACATCATGCATGTGGTTGGATGGTAAGCATGGGGGAGGAAAGAACTTTGTGGAACTGTATTCCAAACATAAGGGCTGCTGGTGAGCGTAAGCCGTTGCTTTAAGGAGTAACATATGGATTTAACATTGCTGTCCGAAAATCTCAGAAAGTCATTTTACACTTGACTAGCGTGGATTTTGCAGTATGGATATTGCGTTCTGTGAGACCATTACACAGAGGATAGTGATGAGAGGAGGTAGTATGTTGAACATCCCACTTACTGCACATGCCTAGGAAGGGTGTGTTAATGTACTCCGGACCATTGTCAGATACAATTTGTTGAGGAACGTCAGACGTGCTCAATATGGCAGTCAACATGTCAACCAGCATTGCGCCAGTAATATCTTATCGTCATTCAATAAGGGAATTTGGTAACATAATCAGTGACTGATGTGTAATTGTAACCATTGGAGTGAAAAGTCTTGGTTGCAATCCTGAACTATGACTCTAAAGGAATTTTGTATGGAACAAGAGGTTCTCTCAGTTGCTGAGGTTGATGGATTTGACCCATTTCATACGATTTGAATAGTTGATTAAAGTTTTTATTGATGCTAGGTCAGTAGATTGGTATATGAATCAATCTCTTTTCTTTTTAAATGTGCCCATATGATCCAAATGGGTATGGTCTAGCTTGTCTTGACATGAGCTTGTGCATTTATTACTTGGTTGTCTTTAAAAGCTACATTTTTGGATATTCCTTGTTTATCTCTGAGTGGCCAGAAGGAACATTCACCAGACCCTGAGGTAGTATGTGTTCAGGCTGACCACTGATGATTTTTTTTGAGCCATTTTAGCTGGTCACCATCTGACATGACTCGCTGAATCTACTGTTCTTGGCTCTGAACAAAATACATCAGATCGATCTTGAAACAAACTTATAACTCAGGCTCAATAATATCCACTTGTAGATCTAAATAAATATCTTTGTTCATAGCAGGATTTGGAAGTTGGCTAAGAACATCAGAAAAAGTCATTTGGAAATCTGGTTTGTATCATACTTCCAAATAGTAACCTGAGATTTATCCTCACTACCTTCTATTTCCTGATTTATACCTGGTTCTGGGATATTACATATATCCTCTGTGAAAAAGATTGATGCAAAGTACCTGTTTAATTCATCTTCCATCATCAGTTCTCCAGATTCATTTTCAATGGGACCACTGCTGACTCTTGCCCTTATTAAAATATTTAAAGAAATTTTTACAAACTGTTTTTATGATGTAGCTAGCTTTCAAATACTCCAATTTTGCCTCTTAGTTTTTGCATCATTCTTTGCCATTTTCTATATTCTGAACAATCTGATAGGGAATCTTTGCTTAATTATTTGCGTTTTCATTATGTTTCCTATTGTTTTTAACCTTTCTAGTTCAGCACAGGTCTGGGTGTATGCCTTGGAATTCTTCCACTTGTTGGAATGTAATTATTCTGTATGTTCTGAAATATCCCCTTAAAAGTTTGCCACTGCATCTCTACAGATCTCTCCTTTAACTAGGTTTGCTGATTCTGTCTTCAAGCCCTTATAATTGCTCCTATTTTAATTTTAAGAGAATGGTCTTATATATTAGGCCTGGTATAGCTCACTTGCAGTGGTTTCCAGGTAATGCTGGTCTAATAGAACATAGGACAGTACAGCACAGCACAGGCCCTTCGGCCCATGACATTGTGCCGACCTATTATCCTAAGAAACTCTCTTGAAACATTCTGTAGCTCTTTATCGGACTATCTATGCATATCTGATTTTATATCCAATGTTTATTGCCATGCTTTTTTTTCCTAATAAGATCTCATTATTCTTTCTATATGCTTCACCCTACCATGTTGTTACTGTTATTGTGTCCTGTATGCAACTCGACAACTCACTTTTTGTCTTCATCTTTTCTCATTTCTACCCAAACCCTCCCTACATCATGATTTGCTTAATGTTTAATGTAGGTTATACTTCTCTATTGTGCTAATACCATCATTAACTAAGAAACTCTCCAACATTTCCTAGCCTCCTGTCATTCATAAACATTCTGTGCCAATTTTTAAGTACCAATCCATGTCATCCTGCAGCCATGTCTCTGTAATGGCTACCAGGTTATACTTAAACAGAAACAGAAAGTGCTGGGGAGTCCTGTTGATCTGGAATTATCTGTGGAGAGAGAAACACAGTTAGCATTGAGTCCAATATGACCCTTCAGCATCCACAGTACTTTGCTTTTACTACCATAACATACTTATTAATTTCTATTTGGACTCTCAGTGCATTTGTTCTGTTTTGAAATTTTTTTTAATATTCACTCATGGGATGTGGGCAACACTGGCTGGCAAACATTATTATTGCGCAGCCCCAGCTGCCCCTGGGAAAGTGGTGGTGAGCTGTCTTCTTAAACCATCGTAGTCCATGTTCTGTGCCACTAGGGAGGGAATTCCAGGATTTTGACCCAGTGAAAGTGAAAGAATGGTACAATATTTCCAAGTCAGGATGGTGAATGGCTTGGAGGGGAATTTGCAGGTGGCAGTGTTCGCATGTATCTGCTGCCCTTGTTCTTCTAGGTGGAAGTGGTTGTGGGTTTGGAAGATGCTGACCTGGGTGCATCTTGCAGATAGTACACACTGTTGCTATTGAGAGTCAGCAGTGGAGGAAATGGATGCTTGTGGATGTGGTACCAATCAAATGGGTTGCTTCGTCCTGGACAGTGTCAAGCTTCTTGAGTGTTGTTGGAGTCACACTGATCCAGGCAATTAGGAAGTATTCCAACACACCCCTGACTTTTGCCTCGTAGATGGTGGGCCATCTTTAAAGAATCAGGAGGTGAGTTACTCACCACTGGATTCCTAGCCTTTGACCTGCTCTTGTAACCACTGTATTTATATGGTGAATCCAGTTGAGTTTCTGATCAATGGTAACCCCCAGGATGTTCATACTAGGGGATTCAATGATGATAATGCCATTGAATGTCAAGGGTTGGTGGTTAGATTGTCTCTTATTTAAGACGGTCATTGCCTAGCATTTGTGTAGTGTGAATATCATGGTCTTTGCTGAAGAGAATGGTGTCAAACCATCTCATTATGCTGTTTGCTCACCACACACAAAATGTCTTCCCATACCTTGGTGCAGTTTTGCACTGGCGCACCCACCCAGCAGCCATCATTCTCACCCAAGCAAACTAAAAAGAATCATAACCCTGTTGAACAACTGCAAAATGCAAAGGCCACCTGGCTCCCCTTACCTGCCTCACTCACAGTCAAATTGTCCTGTTTTGGAACATTGATAAAATTTGAAGAGCCCATCATAAGAGATGTGATTGCCTTCTGGTAACAATCCACCTTCCCAAGGATTGCAGTATCTGTTGTTCAGCTATCAGCCCAAACTCTGGACCAAAGCTACTCAAATTTCCACTACTTACTGCAGGCACGTTTGTCCTAGTTCACTCTGGCATCCAGGAATTCCCCTGCACCATCTGTAATGAGCTCTAAGTAACTATTTAATTATTTTATTCAATTATCAACTTATGCTTTATACATTTTTGTAACATTATCAGTTGATATATTGTTTTGAACTTTATAAATAGAATAATCCTAGTCACTTACCAGATACTCACCTACTAACTAGCTTCTTCTCCTTTTGCAGAGTAAGACCTATTCATGAAGGCTGAAAAAGTTAGAAATAGCAAAACAAAAAAGTAAGAACAGAAGTTGCTGGAAAAGCTCAGCAGGTTTGGCAGCATCGTGAAGAAAAAATCAGAGTTAACATTTCAAGTCCGGTGACCCTTCCTCAGACCATTCCCACATCTCTTTCGGGTCACCAGACCCGAAACATTAACTCTGATTTTTGTTTCCACAGATGCTGCCAAACCTGCTGAACTTTTCCAGCAACTTCTGCTTTTATTCCTGATTTACAGCATCCGCAGTTCTTTATTTAAAACAAAAGAGCATCTCTTTCCTTTCTTCTGCCAACTCACTTACTTACCAACTCCCCAGACTATATTATAATTCATACTCAAGTACTAAGTCACAAGAAGCTGTCTACTTTAAGATGTTTCTAACACAAAAGGGCTAGCTAAACCAGTTACAGATATTTTCTAAGCAGCATGTTCAGAGATGTTATTTACACACCTCTAGAGTAGGTAGGTCTTGAACTCCTGGTCCACAGGTCAGGACAATACCATTGCACCACAAGAGCCCTATAAAATAACCTTTCTTATTAATCAACCCGTTCAGAGATGTTATTTATACATCGCTGGAGTAGGTGGGATTTCTACAAGGGCCTCCTGGATCAGAGGTAAGGACACTACCACTGTGCCACTTGTCATCCAATGGCAACATTGCTTTCCAACAGCAGCAGAAAGCCTTACTTCTCTATCAGCCTGATTACACTACTGTACAAAAATCTACCTCAGCCTTGAATATACTCAACAAGACCTTCGGTACAGAATTCCAAAGATTCACAATCCCAAAAGGGAAGAAATTCCTCATTATCTCAGTCTTAAATATTCCACTGTTTATTCTGAGACTATTGCCTTTAAACCTGCTCCTCAGCCAAAGGAATTACTTTCATCAAATGTTATTGAACCAGCACAGTAGGAGACTCATTTGTGCCAGCACTTTGCTGGAGAGTAATTAATGCCAATGCAACAGCTCTGTGTTTAGTTTTCTTCACAGCCTTGTATCATCATTCATTTCAAATGCTTTCCAAATTATCCTGACAAAAATCTTGACTTCAGTCCTCTAGTGCAAAATTTTCTGTGCTCCAACATTCTCTATTCAAAAAAGACAAACTTGTTTCTGTGTCCTCTATCACAATTTTAAATTCCTAACATTTCATCACTGACTCACCGTCAGTGAAAATAATTCAATAAACCTCTTAATTTTAAAAGGTTTATTAAATCTCTTCTTGGCTTCAATTGAAAAGGTCTGTCTTTCTACCAACTGAGTAGTTATCTATCAGTGAAGAAAGAGCACATCATATTGTGAGCCCAGGGGTGTTAAATTGTAGGAAATGAAGAAATTCCTGTTCCTTTGACATCTACTATTGCAAAAGCCATACTGAATAGCACAAAGAACATAAAACTGTGTGTGAAAACAGCACCTAAACACATTCATATCACAAAAGTATCAAGTGATAAAAAATAATTCAATATAACTGATTTTTTGTCCTTTTCTCCCCAATAAAGCCTGTGACATTAAATTAAACAACTATTTGCAAATAGGCTGCTCTTGGTTGTGGCATTATGTTGTTTTAATTGTGGTTGTGTTATTACATCAATTATTATTGTACCATCTAATTATGCCAATTATGTTATTAAAAGTGTTATGCTTCCATAAATTATTGACTTTACAGTCAAACGAACAATCAATATATTTAAGTTTTGCTGACTATTCAAGTATGTGAAATGGCTGTAGCATGATGATCAATTACATAGTCGTAATGCCGAGATTTTTAAAGACATTCTTTTACCTTATTAATATAAAAATTCTCAAAATGTCAAATTTTGAAATCGGAAATTTCAAAATCAACCTGATGCAAAAATAATTGAAAATAGCAACACTAATTTTCTACCATCATTTATATACTTTTCTAATTCACCTAGGACAGTAGCACATCTAGTGAAATTGACCTATTGATTAGTTGGTTTTTCAGACCTAGCTGGTTATAACATTTTTACCTGTGCACCATTCAAATCCTACTCTAAAGAATTGAGCATATAAATCTAGGCAGGGGGCTCTTGTGGTACAGGGATAGTGCCCCTACCTCTGAACCAGGAGACCAAGGTTCAAGTCCCAGCTGCTCCAGAACATATAAAATAACAATAATCTAAGATGACACTTCAGCACAGCAGTATTGTACTGCTAGGAGGTGTTGTCTTTAAAGGAAGATGTTAAACCAAGACACCATCCATTCTCTTAGGTAAATGTTTGCAAAGTTTCTTTGGCACCATTTCAAAGAAGATTGTCTCCATGTGTCATCCAATACATTTCCTTCAACAAACACCGGAGGAAAAATATCAGGTTGTTATCACCGTTTCAGTTTCTGGACTCGCACTTGTGCAACTGATTACCACCTGCATTGCAACAGTGATTACACTACTATAAAAGTATTTAACTCATTGCAGTCTTAGAGAACTCTATTGGCTATGTCGTGTGTGCCAAATGAACAACAGCCGCATTTCCAAAGACAGCTGATCATGGCAAGCGTACTATCAGCATGAGACCAACATGTCACTGTGTCTGCAATACAAAGCCATCTGTAAGCAAAATCTCAAGTTGACTGGGACTGTGGTCAATTCATGGAAAGTCATTGCTGCTGACTTGAGTGCCAGTAAGGGTGTGGAAAAGCAAAGGACAAAAGATATAACCAAGTGGCTGAACTGAGCAAAGAAGGGAAAAAAAAACCAGAGAACCCCAGGCCAATATTTTTAATCAGCCAGCTAGGGAAAGGACTGCCTTCATTTTGACCTCTACAGTCACAACAGATAGCATTCATTCCAAAAGTGACCAACAGCCCTGGGTGCCATCCAGCACCTCTCTAGATAGACAGATGCCTGCAGCCATTAATTCACTGTAGTACTTTGGGACTCCCTGAAGTTGTGAAATATACTCTACAAATGCAAGCCATTTCATTTCTTTTCTCTACTTTGCTTTCCTTTAAAATAAACAAAGTTTCCTGCTTCTCTTCCTACTAATTTCCAAATCTGATTAGACAAGAAAAGTTCAACCTTTTGACTCACTGTGCTTACTACGAAGTACAACAATAACAGGAAACCTGGATGTAAGAAATATGTTACTGCAACAAACATCGATGCACAACAACTCCATAAAATATTGATTTGAGATCTCAAAACAAAGACAAAAAAAAACATAGATCTTGAATAATTTAACAGTTTCTTATATGAGCCAGCACCAGCACAATGGGCTGAAGGGTTCCTTCCTGTGCTGTAAGATTTTAGGTCAGTAACATGAACCTGTATTCCATTTCTTTACTCGTCAAGTTTAAAACTAGTCAATTAAGTTCAATATTTTGTCATAAATTCTTTATCTCCAAAAAGAAAGAAAGAAGATAAATGAATACTGCATGTGCATTTACAATAGTCATATAAGTATATCTGGTGGAAGAGATATCCTCAAGCAATTACATGACTAGAATTCTAACATCCTCTCCTTCGTCAGCATCCTCAACCCAATAATAATGCTGAGCCTTTTTTTCTCTGCAGATAAAGAAGGTTTAATTTACATTTTGTGTATCCAATTTTGGTCCAAATTGCTTTAACATTGTTTAGTGAGTAAATGCACTGCCTACTGTGGAACTGAACTGCATTTTAACAAGGAAAATTGCAGATTTGATTTTGATCTTGACCAACTTAGCTGATTTCAAACTATCATAGATGTGGAGATGGGGGTGGCTGGAGTTAGTGGGAAAGGAACCTTATAAATCAACCAGAGATTTCTATACTGTTGACTCCTGCTACAAATTGCATATGTAACATTGTTAAATGGTGGGACTATTGTAATGCCCAATAGGTAGAAAGGCCTGTCAAAGCTCACTGTCCAGGCTCCAAGCAGACCTGTTTTTGATCAAGACATCTTTATTTTTTCCACAGGATGTGGACATCCCTATCAATGCCAGCACTTGTTGCTAATCCCCAGTTGCCCTTGAATTTAGTGGCTTTCCAGTCCATTTTTTTTATTCTTTCATGGGATGTGGACTCTGTTGACAAGGCTATTATTTACTGCCCATCCCTAGTTGCCCTTGAGTAGTTGGTGAGCAGCCTTCTTGAACCAAAACAGTCTATTTGATATAGGCACATCCACAATGTTTTTGGAGAGGAAGTACCAGGATTCTAATCTGGGGACAACGAAGGTTTGGTGATATAGTTCCAAGTGAGAACAGTCTTTGGCTTGGAAGGGAACTTGCAGATGGTGGTGTTCTCATGTATTTGCTGATTTATCTTTCATTGAGGTGCCTCACAGAATCATTCAGCATCCTTGCCACCTTTAGCGCTTCCAAGCGTTTCCAACATGAAATTCATCAGCCAAGGAGACAGGACAGGATGGGGGGTGGGGTGGGGGTTTTGAAGATGCAGGGAGGTTTCCCTTGCCTTTTGTCCCAGCACAGTGGCTTAGTGGTTAGCACTGCTGCCTCACAGCACCAGGGACTCGGGTTCAATTTCACCTTCAGGCGACTGTCTGTGTGAAGTTTGCATATTCTCCCTGTATCTGCATGGGTTTCCTCCTGGTGCTCCAGTTTCCTCCCACAGTCTAAGTTGTGCAGGGTAGGTGAATTAGCCATGGGAAATACAGGGTTACAGGGTTAGGAACAGGGTAAGACTTGATGGGCCAAATGACTTACTTCCACACTGTAGGGATTCTATGGTGTGACATAGTGTCATGAGAATTCATGGTTTCCAAAGTCAATGTTGAGGACTCCTCAGGTAGCTCCCTCTTGACTGTATTCCACTTTCCCACCACCACTGCTGAGTCTGTCCTGCTGGTGGGACAGGACTTGGCCAGGATGGTGATAATGTTGACATTGTTTTTAAAGTATGATTGCATGAGTATGACTATATTAGGCCTGTGAGATAGCTCTCCCAATAGCACAAGTTCCCAGATGCTTAGAGGGTGGGTTTTGCAGGGTCAACATTACTGTGTTTGCCGCTCTCATTTCCAGTGCCTTAGTCAATGCCAGTTGGTCTGTCATTTTCATCCCTTTTTCTATTTCTAGAGATTGCCACAAGTGAATGTCTTGCTGGGCCATTTTGAAGGGCAGTTAAGAGTCACCAACATTGCAAAGGGTCCGGAGTAACATGTAGGCCAGACCAGGTGAGGACAGCAGCTTTCCTTCTGTAAGAGGGCATTCGTGAACCAGATGTCTTTTTGCAATTGACAGTGGTTTCATGGTCATCATTAAACTTCTACTTTGACGTTTTTATTGAATTTAAATTTCACTACCTGCTGTAGGATTCAAATGTGGGTCTTTGGATAACTAGCCAAGTGTCAATTCCACTACATCATTACTTCCCTTCATTTTGGAGTACATTCACAAGTTTTAAAAGTACTCACCTAAAACTGTTAGCCCTTAGACTACATTTAGAACCTGATTTTTGGTCATTCTTTAAAATCAGAGGAATAAGAAATATTAATATTCACATACATCCTTTTGAATTGGAAAAATGTCTATAGGATAACAATTATAATCAGCCATCCTGCACCAAACAACACAGCTACAAAATAAACAATTAACTCAAATATAGCGAGAGTTTTATAATTATCCAAGAAAAATGCTGTATGAAGGACATCTCCAACAACCAAGAACTCAAATAAAACAATGAACTGTGAATGCTGGTAATCTGAAATAAAAACAAAAATTGCCGACTGTAGGAGTGTATCTCCCAACTGGGGAGGAAGACTCAGGAGGCAGGCAGGATTCAGGCAAGTGGAAGATGTTTATTCAAACAGAAACCAGTTAATGCAGGGAGAGGGCCAAATGATCTTCCCCAAATCGGGCCTTGATGCAAGAACTCAATTATTCCCTTAATCTTTGGCTCAGATTAGACGAGAGATCAATGACTCGCGCTGATTTTTACAGTGAAATGCAGTATTTTATACATTTTCTGTTACAATAATCAAATACAGCTTTGTTACTGTCCTTACCCTTAATCCCTACACCCAATCCTGTGAGACACCTAATCAATGATGGGCATTCTATGTGCAGCCTTGGTTCCCATGATCTTATGGCATTTACCAGACAGTGTAATCTCTAGACCTTGGGATCTTTCTATGCATCCTATTAATTTGCATTCCAAAGCGACTGGCTAAACTCCTTCGGATCTGTCTCAGGCTGTTTATCTCTAAGAACAGCTTGAATTCTATTATTCATTGTATTACATGTGCTTTTCTTTTATCAAATTTAACCATTCTTCCTTTATTTCCCACTGTCCTAATTATTTACGTAAAAATACAAAAGACAGTTAGTTTTAACTAATTGCTATAAGGTTAATTTCTATTAAAATTAGCTATAAAATGTAAAATTGTACAGCTACTTCTACTGTTCTGTAATTAACGGATTGTGGATAATCTATCTTGCTCAGGGCGTAACAAAAATTGTTTTCTAAGGCTAATTAACTTTCCCATCTAGGTTAAAGTACTTTTCCCTTAATGCTTGTAATATACTTTGGTTATATGTTAAAACTACTTCTATGATTAAGGAATTTTTAACGAGAATCTATTTAATATTGCAGGTAGTTTCAAAGAAGCAACTAGTTACAACAAAGTAACTTTAGCTGTTGTCTTTGCAGCTGCTTAGGGAGTTAATCTGGCTGGTTCATGGGCTGAGACGTGCACCTAGCATTATTCATTTACTGAATTACAATCATCCTTTCAATGATGAGGCTGGAATGCCTGTTCATTGGCATTCTCTTATCAAAAGAAATGACTCAGATGGTTGCTTGTAAGGCTCTTTTGCTGACCTTGGAGTAGTCTTGTTCAAAAGGTACCACTGTGTTTCACTTAAATGTTAGAGCAGCTGTCCCATTTTGTTTTAACCCTTGTCGGCCATTTTGTGTCTTTCAAACATGGGCCGCTTTGGTGTAAGCAGGTAGGGGTCACTTTGTATGGACATGATCAAATCACCCCCACACTGACAAAACTCAGCAGGTCTGGCAGCATCTGTGGACAGAAAGCAGAGTTAACATTTCGGGTCCAGTGACCCTTCTTCCAACGTTTTGGGTCACTGGGCCTGAAGGATTAACTCTAACGTGACTGCACATTAGAGTTTTTTGTAGGTCTGATGAATTTACAAAATCAGGTAAGTTAGAATTTCAGAACAAGTTCAATGATTCTATGTCTGAGTGCTTTTCTAAAAATTCTGAAAAATTTTCCAGACACCAGCTCAATCTGTTTTCTATATCATGAAATGTCTGGATATTATGTAACCTCAGAGAAACAGGTAAAATGATTTGGGTATTTGTTCACTGAGACTTCTAATCGGACAAACATTAACCTCTTCGTTATACCTTCATAGTTGATGTTATTGACAGGCACAAGGATTAATTATTTCCTCTATGTTTTTCCTTCCCTTAGGTTTACTATAAAATGCCTTATGCTCCAGATTTTGATCATTTGAAAATTTATGTAGCAAGCATTATTGTCACCTAGTGGCAACTAAAGTGGCAGAAATAATCTAAAACAATTCATCTATCCTGCAGGCTTGTTCAGAAAACATCATTTATCTCAGTTAGCTCTGCAGGACCCATATCTGAAAACATGTCAAAGATGTGCAACAGTCATAATCTAATGAATCTCAATAGTTGGACAGTGGTTTTAATGTGTCACTTGTGTTGAGTATTAAACTGGCTAGTTGGGTATCATAGAGGTCCAAAGCGCAGTAAGAGGCCTTTCAGTCCATCGCATCCACATCAGTCAAAAGCAACCACCTAACTATGCTAATCCCATTTTCGAGCACTCAGCTCATTGCCTTTTATGTCTTGGCATCACAAGTGTACATCTAAATACTTCTTAACTGTTAAGAGGGTTTTCTGCCTCTACCAACCTTACAGGCACAGAGTTCTAGATTCCATATACCCACTGGGTGAAAGATGTTTTCCTCACATCCACCTTCTGCCCTTTACCTTAAATCAATACCTTCGGTCATTGATCCCTCCATCATGGGTTTTGCTTGATCTACCCTATCAATGCCCCTTATAATTTTATACATTTCCTCTGCTATAAGGAGACCAACCCCAGTTTGTCCAATCTCCCTTCACAAATGAAACTCGTCAGCCGAGACAACATCCTGGTGAATCTCCTCTGCACCTTCTCTAGTGCTGTCACATCCTTCCAAAAATGTGGATTCCAGAACTGTATACAATACTCTAGCTGTGGCCTTACCAATGTTTTATATAGTTCCTATATCACCTCTCTGCTCTTCACTGCTGTGCCTTGGCTAATACAGGCAAGTATCCTACATGCCTTCTTAACTACTTTATCCACCTGTCCAGCTACCTTAAGGGACCAGCATACATACACACCAAAGGTAACCATCTCAATTAAATAATGAGAACTAATAACCAATAAATTCAAGCTTTTATTGAGGAGGATAATTAATAATTCAGATTACCATTAACAGTCACACTGCAAATTCAAACTAAAAAAAACTAAAACTTATTTCTGTTCAGGGGAATAACTTGGACACTTAATGGCATGTAAATATGGAATGCTTGACAAGAGGTTTGGTAATAGTACTGGTGCGAGTTTGTCTCCAGTGGACTGTTTTATCTGATGTGGCAACGCTTACGCTATCTTCCGTAACACTAGAAACCAGAATGGATACCATGTTACGGAAAAATCCAATAGACACATGTTTCAACAAATAATTACTTTAAATATTACATCCCATAGACATAAATGTCACATCTAAAAACTGAGCTTTCTGATTACAACAGAGCAGCATGTTTCCTGTAGAATTTCAAGTGAGCCCAGGATAAGATGGAATGTGAGATATTTATACCCTCGGTCACATGCTTGATACAGTGATGATAACATTAGTATGACTCTTAAAGGCATACTGTCTGTGAGATGGAATAAAACAGCCTTAAAAGTAACAATAGAAAATTGTTCCATGTCTTGTAGTCCACGTCAAAGTAACAGCTCTCATCACTGCTTCAAAGAAAGTTGTTTATGAATATCTATTCTTACAATGTGAATTTCACCTTTCATAACACTAATTTCAACATTGTACTCAAGCCTTGGTTTAACATCTTGTCTGAAACTGATCATCTTAGACTGTGCAGCTCTCCCTTGGTACCACACTGAAGTGTCAGTTAAGTCTTTGTGCTCAGCAATCTGGAGTGAACACATGACATTTTGATGGTGGTAACCATATCTCCACTGAACAATAGCTGATATGAGAATAAAGGAAAATTTTAAATTTTCATATTGGATGTTCTGTTTCTCCTGGTCTATGCATTTCTAGGATGTATTCTTGTCAATTGCATAGAAAGATGTGTTTTCTGGGAGCATACTAGACTTAGTGATGAGTTACAAACCAGAATTAGTTCACAATTTGACACTACGGGATTATCTTGGAAGGTGAGCATCATATGATTGAATTTCTTATTAAATTTGAGGGGGACATTATCCAGGATTTTAGAATTTAAAGGAAGGTGAGTTTCAAACATAGGAAAAATAAATTGACTCCAGGAGAAAGGGCTGCATTATGGATAGGTGAATCCAGCAAATATTCAAATTTCCTTCATATTGTAAATGAAGAACTTGGGAAAATCTATTCAATCTCTATGGAACATATACAAAACTATATGTATTGGTTTCAGTAGCATCATGTGGTAAAATGAAGGATACTATGACCAGAAGCATGCTATTCCATCAACAGCCAGTTAGTTAGCTCAGTTAGCTGGATAGCTGGTTTGTTATTCAGTATAATCCCCAACATGGTAGGGTCAATTCCCATACCAGCCAAGGTGACCACAAAGGTCCCACATTCTCAAACTCACTTTGTGTTGAGGCATGGTGACCTTCAGGTTTATTTCATCATCTCTCTCTCTCTCTCATGAGAAAGCAGCCTGCTGGGGCTATGATGACTTTATGCCACAACAGCTCTCTATTGGCTTATCACATCACTTGTACTCTAACATAAAGTCATCCATACAAATGAACTAACTTAAAAGTTAAAGGTGACTGCATTTACTTTTGTTGATTATGTATCATTCGTATATTTGTAAGTTAGGGCAATGATGTTTCAGCATCAACTTAGACTCACATGCATTAACAATGAGATGTAATCAACAACATTGATGCCAAGGGCTACATAAGAATATGAACATAGTCACTGGAAATAACAGTGAGAAAATACATTTAAACTACTTGCAATCAAAGTAAAAGCAATGTGCAATGAAATTAATAATAGATAGGGTTATAGAGTCATACAGCATGGAAACAGACCTTTGATGTCCAACTTGTCCATGTTGACCAAGTTTCCCAACTAAAACTCGCCCCTTTTGCCTCCATTTGGCCCTATTCCCTCAAAACCTTTACTGTTTATGTACTTGTCCAAATGTCTTTTAAATGTTGTAACTGTACCCGCATCTATCACTTCCTCTTTGTGGGACCTAAGAAGCTTTTACCTGTATCTGGTGATTTCTGTTAAAAGATTTTCCTTCTTCTCTTTCCAAGCAGGAAATGGAATACCCAACTGCCTCAGTTCTGAATGGCCAGAAGCTAATGTAACTGTAATCAAAATCTAAAAACACTTCAACTAATATATTAATCATTTTGCCTTTTCCTTATGGTGTAATTGTAAAACTCACATAAGATTGACTTTAGCTTTCACAGAACAGCTAATTAAGTCACTAATCCCAATATTGAATTGTCATGTGACCACTGTAAACCTTAACTTGAAAGTCATTAAATTAAACTCTTTAACTGACAAATCTGTATTTACCCTATAATCTGTAATTTATTACAAAAAGAATTTAAAACAAAATAAATATTTTATAAAATCCCAGGAGGCCCCAGGCACGGATACGTTTATAAATCAAATTTGCTAAGGTACATGTTTGTTCCCTTGTGCTTGATGAGGAGAGTATTGGTGGAAGAAAGCATTTAAACTGCAACAGTGAAAGATGCAAGAGTTGATAGCTGGTTTACAGATGATGAGATTTGATTTTGAAATTGTTTTGGAGCAACAGAGAGGAATTATGGATTTGCCATTTTCTGGCATGGATAGTAAGGAGTTCCTTATGATCTGGAGATAAAACTTGGGGAAATATCATTCTTGTGCATAATTGCCTTCATTGTTTAGAAAGTCTTCCATTATTTTCATAGTAATGGAAATGTAATTGTATTGAAAACACATTTCATTGATCAGCAAAAATATAAAAGTTGAATAATGATTTTTTTTTAATTTATCCATGAGGATGGTAAGGTAAGGCCAGCATTAATTGTCCTTGAGAAGGTAATGATGAGCTGTGTTCTTGAACTACTGTAGTCTATGTGGTGTAGCTGTACCCACAGTATTATCAGGAGGCTGTTCTGGGTATTTAATGCAGGACAATGAAAGGATACTTTGGAAATAGAATTGTCAGATTTTAAGGGAAACTTGCAGGTGGTGATGGTCCTGAGTCCCCTACTTTCTTTATCCTTTTTAACAGTAGCTGGTGCTGTGGAAGGAGCCATGGTGAAATGGTGTACATTGTAGCTACAGTGCACTGCAATGGATATGTGAATGTTTGTTTAATGGGTTGCCAATTAGTGGGTTTCTTTGTATTGGATGATGTTGATCTTCTTGAATGTTGTTAGAGCTTAACTCATCTGGGCAAGTGTTATTTGTTTATTTACACAGTCTGGCTTGTACCTGAATGAGATCAATCTTTAGGAGGGGTTTAGAGGTGATGTTTTCCAATATCTGAAATTGTTGAAGGAAACGTTACCTCATGCTATAATAAACTATCTTGTTATTGTTTGGTTCAAATTTCAGCCAATACTTTGAAACTAAGTTTTGAATATTTAAACTTGACAACAGTCTCCTATTGATGCCATGAAACATAGTCACAAGCTCTTACCCCATATCCAAACTCCTGTAAGTTTGAACCCCTACTTCAATGTTTATTTTGTCCTTTTAACTATTTAAATTGCTATGCATTGAGGGTTTTGAATTCTTTAAGTGGATCAGATTGAAAAATCAAGTTACAGCTTCTGAAATTATGTTTTTAATATTAATTTGGACATAAATTTTAACTACAAGTAAACAGAATTTGATACTACTTAATATGACAGCATCCCACAACAAAATGGCAGTTCATGATTTTTGGTTCCAAACTATTTGACAATATGAGCATTCCTCCCAAATGGAGGGTTCCATTGCTGTCTTTGGAAATGGAGATTGGGCCTCAGGTTTGTACTGGGGGCTGGGTGGGTTCCAGGATGATTAGCCTAGAATTGGTGAACTGTTAACAACATAAACCTTTACAGTATCTCAGATCTAAAGTAGGCTATGGCACTTTGGATGATTGTCCAGCCATTCTGGTTTCTTGCTGGAGAGGGATTTTATCATCCTTTTTTTACACCTCTGAATCCTGCTAGCTAACTCCCTAAAGAGAAGATGACCACACCTTGCAGGCTGGGCACCAGGAAATATACCAAATGAACTGTGTGGTCCTCCTCATTTTGACACCAGCAATATCCCAACCTGCATTAAGATCTTTCACCTTTATCATTTCACTCTTGGTTCTATGATTATAGATCTGTATAAATAACAGGAAAAATGATACACTCCATATTAAACAGTGAAAATTCAAGTTACGTGTGTGTATTTGTTGCTTTTAAATTTGCATGAATGTTGTCAAATTATTTAACCACTTGATTATAATAGGCGCATCTCAACTGAGGTATGGCTAAAATGTTAGATGCCTCGGTTTGTATTGTTTCAGTACAAATTGAACATCTTCCATGTGCACTAGAATGGTTTGTTTTTTAAGACATTGTTAGAAGCCTGTAAGGCAGCTGCCTTGCAATAATGCAAAAATGGAGCAGCTGGATGAATAGTACAAAAATTTGCTCTTAATAGGTGTTAGCAGGAAAAAAAAACTTGGTGTTGAGTGTTAATGGCAAAGATGTGAGAAATCCATTAACCAAATCACTGTATGAAAGCTCTGTGTAGTTTCTTATAAATATTGTCATCTTTCTTTGCAGAATCTAGTTCAGCAGTTTGTGAGCTTTTCATTAAAGGCAAATGCTTAAAAGGTAAGATACTAATTAAACAAAAATTATCATTCAAGTATTGATGTAATCTCTTTTGTTGATAAGTAGAACTGTCATCAGTTATGGAATTGGTCTGAATAAATTTTGAATCTTGAATGAAAACAAAAACAAATGTAGCTTGGAACACTGGACTGTCATTAACACATGACATGAGCAATGCAAGGGAAATGTTGATTTGCATACTAAGTCTGTTTTATAATGTCACTGATGCAAAGTGGAATAGTTTTTCAAAGCAAGCTCATTAAACACCAGTCATTTTGATTACTGTGTATTTTTAGAATTGCTTTTTTGAATGGTGATGAGCACGGTGGCTCAGTGGTTAGCACTGCTGCCTCTCAGCGCCAGGGACCCAGGTTCAAGCCCACCTTCAGGTGACTGTCTGTGTGGAGTTTGCCTTTTCTCCCCATGTCTGCATTGCTTTCCTCCAGCTGCTCAGGTTTCCTCCCACAGATCAAAGATGTGCAAGTTGGGTGGATTGGCCAGGCTAAATTGCCCATAGTGTCTGAGATGTGCAGGCTAGGTGGATTAGCTAGGAGAAATGTGGGATAATAGCGATAGAGTAAGGCATTGGGTCTGGGTAGGATGCTGTTTGGAGGATTGGTGACTGAATGGCCTGCTCCCACAATGTAGGGATTCTGATTCAGTAAAACAAAATGCGTCACTGTATATATTCTCTACTAGCTAACTGTTCCAATATAGTAATATCCCATAAACCCATTCTTGGTGAAGGCAAATTCAGTAAAATAGATTCTCACATGCAATTCTAACAGCTGGAAGAGAACCCCAGCTTTGAGCTGTAATAGAGGAATGAAAGCTTCCACATCCAGCTTCAAGACTCCAGCAACTGCTGAAAGCTCAAACTAAAAATCCTGGTTCTGTGGGAGCTTGACCCCACCCATTCAGGCTGCTTCTATTGTTCCAACCTTTTTGAAAAAGACAGCCTCATAAGCTGTTTACTTTATTGGCTTTGAGCAGACTTTATTGATCATCACCTCTGTCTCAATCTTTCTTCATTTAAAAAATAATGCACAAAACACCTCTTAAAGCCACAGTATTGACACAAGGATTATTATGTAGAATTTCTGTTGTATGGAGTTGAAAAACATGAATATAGGGAGTAACTAGGTAATAATTTGACCATAATGAAATGATATTGATTCATAAAGCTCTGAAGTAAAAGGTTGAGCTGTAATAAAAGTTTCATTGAAAAAAAAATTGCAGAATTTGTGACCATGCTGTCATGTTAGGTTATTTTTGTCCTAGGCTGTTTTTAAGAGAAGTTATAAAGGCAGAGGCACCAAACTGGCCACTGAAATGGCTTCAGTGAATAAATTAGGAGGCCTTTAGGTTTTAAAAAATAGTTGTAACTATAGGAGAGTGGCCAGTTCTCTCAGACTAGACTTTACAGTTTTTTCAGCTGTAGCAGTCAGAAGCTGTTTGGGGTCACAGATGGAAGCTTCAGCAAATGATTCCTAGCTGCTAATTTTTCTGAAATTTCTCTTGATGTTGTTTCCTCTTGGATTGGAGAACTGCATGTCAGAATCTATCTGAATTTACCTTTTTGCCAAGGATTGTGTTTATGGGATGTTATTATGTTAGAACAGTTAATTAGTAATAGGTACTGTATCTATTCTTTGGTTGTGTTTTCTAATAGTTGTTGTTCTAAATTCCTCTCTCTCTTTTTGTATTTTATCTATAGTGTTTAAATAAATTGTTTTGCTTAATGTCAAGTAGTTTGACTAGTCACATCACATCTAGAACACAAAATTCACATTTTAAAATAAGATAAAGTTAGTCTAGGCTATCTTCTTAAAATACTTAGAGGGTCTGGTCTGATCCACACAAATTGTAGACTTTTACTCTGTCCTAATTTATCTCCTGGGAGATATTTCACCAGGTGTGTTCAAGCGTTTAACCATCTTTACCTCATTTATTCATATGATATTACACTCCACATTTTAAATAATATCTTGGCCTTTAAAAGTTTCCCACTTCCCCAAATGAACTGGATGTAAGTACCAGACTGAGTGCGAACTGTTATCCTGGCAGCAGTGAGTGTTTCAAATTAAAATCCTCCCATTACCCAACTCTCGTCACTGAAAAAAAAGCTAGTTATTCAATAACTGTCCAGTTGAATGCTAGAACTGAGTGCAGATACTATAGAAATGAATCTGCATATACAATTATACCCAGGCAGTGGTCACAAAATAGGTTACCTTAATTTCATAAAACATATCCTCAGAATTAAAATAAAATTGAATATCAGAAAATTATGGTAGAAGTGTTCAAAATAAACCTTAAATTATTGCTTTTATCATGCAAAACGACAGTGCATTACGATAACAAATATTGAGGAAAACATTTGATATGATTTACTGAACTGATAATTGCTAATTAGTTTTCATATTACAATATCTATGCTCAAACTTGCTGTGTTGCTGTAATGGCAAAAGTCAACTTGTGGTTTTCTTACAAGCGTTACAGGATCATCAGAGACCCTGTCTACAGCACCTTATAGGCCTCAACAAACTGAATCAGATTTTTATTACACTTTTTTGTATTCTAGTGATGCTACCGCTGTAGCTAATACTATCTTTGCATTTATTGCAGAACAAATGTGCCCATTTCGACACTTGTGTGGTGACAAGAATATTGTATGCAAACACTGGCTCCGAGGCCTATGTAAAAAAGGAGATCAGTGCGAGTTTTTGCACCAGTATGATGAGACCAAGATGCCACGGTGCTACTTCTATTCAAAATATGGTAAGAGCATAAAACATAAGAGCAGATGGAAACCATTCAACCCATCAACTCTGCTCTGCCACTCAATGAGCTCACAGCTGATTTATTTCCATACATAACTTTGGCATCACAAAATGATGCCAGACATGTGATGCCAAGGGCTGAAGACTTAAGTTGAGACTTTCCTCAGAAATGGAAAAATCTGAAAACTCCTGAATCGAGGTGGTCAGCAGAAAGCATAGTTGAAATTAATTCCTACAAGCTACTAAGCCTTGTGAATGAAAACCAGAATATTGCCTGTTGATAGCTAGAATTTCTGCCCATTAACTATATTGAACATCAAAATCAGTACGCTTCAAAATTGTGATTGACAAAAAAATCTGAATGTTTGTCATTGACTCTTGTACTTCCCTGACCAGGAAATACATAAAATGGAAAGGTTATTTGGTTCAGAGATAGTGGGAACTGCTGATGCTGGAGAATCTGAGATAACAAGGTGTAAGCTGGATGAACACAGCAG
>NC_063354.1:18822781-18843095 GCF_021869965.1 Rhincodon typus | reverse complement strand
ATCAGAGCTACTGAGGGAGTGTTGCATCTTTTGGATATGCTCTAATTTGAGGTGTTTACCAGGCATACTACATCTTTGCTTATGTACAAGACTCCATGGCACTTTTCAAAGGTTGAGGAGCTCTCTTTCAACTGACTTCAATTGCTCGTTTATCTCCTTTTGTGGTTTGTGATACCTTGCTGGACACAAATTGGTAATTGTGTCTGGCAACCCAGCAAAGATGACTGCACTGTACTGTACAAGTTGGTTAACCAGGTGTGAACTACAGTTGAGGTGCTGTGATATGCTAAGGGCTGCATAATCTTAGCTCACACATGTAGAATACCTATTCAACTTCAGAATCTGAGATGCTTACATTTTTCAGCAGAAAATGTGCCCAGGTAGCCACCCCTTTCAAGAGTTAATGGCAACATGAATTTAGAAATAACTTGAGGAACCTTTTTAACTTTTAATTCATTCATTGTAGATATTGCTGATTGGACCACCATTTATTGCTCATCCCTAATTACCCTTACAAGCTGGTGGTGATTCACTTTCTTGAATGCAATTGTCCATCTGGTATTGATTTATAGGAAGGGAGTTCCAGGATTTTAACACTGCAACCGTGAAGGAATTACACCATAGTTACAAGTCAGGATGACGTGTCACTTGGAGGGGAACATGCAGGTAGAAGTGTTACTATGCATTAGCTGCCCTTGTCCTTCTAGATGACAGATTAATGGGCTTAAGATGCTGTCAAAGGGGTTGCAGTGCATCTTAAAGGGTACACACACCACACTGGTGAAGGGAGTGAATGTCGAAGGTGTTGCATGCGGTAACAGTCAAGTGGACCATTTTGACCTGCATGTTATGAGTGGTGGTGTAACTGCACTCACCCAGATAAGTAGGGACTATTCCATCACACTATTGACTTGTGCCTTTTAGATGTGGGCAGGAGCCAGGACATGAGTTATTTGACAGAATTCCCAGCCTCTGACTTCCTCTTGTAGCCATGATATTTAAGATTGTCCAGAAACTGAACTGGACCAACAGTAACCACCCAAAAAGTCATTGATGGGGAAATCAATAAAACAAAAGCCTTTGAATTCTAAGAGGCAATTATAAGATGCTGTCTTGTTGGAGATGGGAGTGATCAGCTGAAGCCTCAATGTTGACCAGGTCTTGTTGCATTTGGGCACTGATCTCTTCAGGTACTGAAGCATTGCAAATGTTGCTGAATAGTGTGCAATCATTAAACATCCCCATTTCTGACCTAATGGTGGTGGGGACGCATTAATGAAGCAGCGAAAGATGTTGGGCTCAGCATGTTATCCTGAGCAACTCCTATAATGATGTCCTACAGCTGAGATGATTGATCTCCAACAATCACACCCATCTTTTTTATCCTAGGAATGACTCCAAATAGTAAACCCTTTTTTACCTGATTCTCATCTGACTGCAGTTTTGCCAGGGTTCCTTTTTGGTACATTTTGTTTTAAATGTTGCCTTGATGTCAAGGGCAGACCCTTTTCTACGCTTTATCAAAAGCAAGAAATACATGGTAAGAGGAATAAAAAAAAAATGACCTGCATCAGTGCAGGAAACACTTTTTTTCTGGAGTCAAATAATTAATACCTAATTACTTATTCTGTTTTTCAGTCCGAGTAATGAATTCACTGATTGGAACAGTGACCTAAATGAGGTACATTTTTTAAGAATGTATTTTCTCTTGAAACTGCTTCACTGAAGTACTGGCTGGTGAATGTATACATTGTTAATGATACAAGAGTTAGGTTAATGTGTTTAATGACCAGCAAAATTTTGGATTGGTGGTCTACTGACAAAACAAAACCGGTATACATTTAAGATATAGATATATGTATCTTTTTAAATTAGATCCAGGGACAGCCAATTCAACAAATAACCAAATGGGTTAATCATTTAATCATAGAATTTGGCTGTCTAGAGTTGGTTGTCTTGTTTTTGAATCCAGATGCTGATGGCCAAATAAATCTAGAGAAAATTCAGAATGCAAATTTGTTAAAGTCAAGGACAGGAGTCAGCAGCTTTCACTAGCCTGCCAGATCATTTCAAAACATTTATCACTCCTCCTAATATGGTATATTTATTTCTAACCAGTTTTAAATTTGTCTGCTACTTTAATTTGAAGGCTTTAAATTTGAATACTGAGCATAAATACCTCATTTCAATTACCACATGAACAGGATTGACATAATTCAGTCTGCTATTTTTAAATTACACCACAGTCATCTTGATTAGTGGCATTCTTTGTTTGTTTCATTTAATCTAAAATGAGAAGATAGCAAATCAAAACACTCCACTCACTAAGTATCATTTAGAAATGGCATCTCCTTCTCCGTTTTTAGATTAAAAAAGCAAATGAAATTTAGAATCCTAAAGAATAAACAAAGCCAAAAACCAGGAAGTGACAACCTGCAAAATTAAATTGTATTGCATGAGTGAAAACATGGTGTGTCCATGCATAATGTCAGGTGCATTTTCACAGCTGGAGCCAAACCCCATACTCCTTCATAATATGGATTTCTAAAGATAAAGTTCCTTAATCATGATCAGCTTGGTCTATTAAGTGAAGCTGATGCTGGAATTTTTAAAATCGTGTTCCATACCACTTTTTTGGACATTTTTCATGGTGTTATACCTCCAGTTTGAACCACAATCGTGTTTTGGAATCTACTTTTAACAATTTTAGGAGTGGTTGGCTCACTTCTGCTATTACTATTTCCCAACCCAAGGACTTCTGGTCCTAACCTCTTGAACTGCATTGCACTGAAAGTGGGGAATGGAAATAAAGAAATCATTAAAGAATCTGGGTGACACTTTTTTTTGCAGAAAATAAAATCCATTATTGTGGACAAAATGGGGAAACATGTTGCCCCTCAACTCTTATCCCACCATCTTGCAATGACCGAAAATAAGTCTGGTTCTTTTGTTCTGGACTGGGGCAGGGGGTTGCACAAATTTTCCTGCTGTCAATAGAGAATAGAATGTATCCTGAATTAGGGCTGGTGCAGCAGCTGCAAGAAGTGGGCAAAGTTTTCTATATGGTCTGTTCACTTCTAACATTGCACAGCTAACATTGCAACAGGATTATAAATGGAAACATCTGAAGCTGCTAAAAATGTAAGGCTTCCAACAGAACTGTTCAGGAGCAAGCTGTACTGAATCTATATCTTGGGGGTGGAAGGGTGGGTACTCTACTATTAGTCAGATGCAAATGAGAAGAACACTGGACTCTGGGGATTTATATTCACTAAAGTCAAATGCAAGAGACCCTGGTTTTAAATAGTACACAACTTCAGGTGCAGTATGCTGCTTGCTGCATATCCTTTTTTCCTTAAGTAAATTCATGAAGCATTGTGGAAAATAAACAAAGATATCCTTTTAAGCAAAGATATTTAAATGATTTAGCCAATTTATTCAGACAGTACAAACTGATTATCTTTCCGCCATATTATTAGCTAAAATGTTTACTGTCCAATGGGATTGAATTCTGGGAAACCATTCAATGTTTGCATTAGTTCACCAATCTCTGGTTTTCAATTGTGTTGATTGATTGTTAAAATTTAACAAGGAGTATTGATCCAAATGTGCATTTTCATAATTAATATTGAGAACTAAGAAATTTCCCTCCAGTGGAATAATATAACAGTGAAGATCTTTTATAGGGAACAAATGTAAAATTGGTCTCTTTCAAAAGATAAGCTCGCACGTAGCATGAACTGCAGATGCTGTATGGTTGCAGGGCAGAATACCTGACAAATGAATTATTAAATCAGTCCTTGTCACAGACTTTGCATTGAGGTTTTTATTTCCCCAGCAAAGCATGATATTGGCTTTAAAATAGATTTTGACCACCAGTATCAGAGGTATACAAACACTTGCGTGCCCATATTACACCCAAGGGTACCTTGAACACACAGTAGATAATTACAAATGTTTCTGTGGAAAACACAACACTGCTCACTCGTTGAATGTTTGCATTTTTTTTAGGAACAGCGTAAAACATGAGCTATGTTAACGTGGCCAAAATCTGAAATGATGACAACCATTTATTGATGTTCTTTGCCTGGGCCACTTCCAAATTGCCACTGTCTTGCTGTTAGCTTTCCAAGAATATTAGCATAAATTTCCCATGGAGGATCAGAGTGCAAAGGTCCAATTTAGGTGTTTGAAGCTGAGTATTCCTTTTTCCATTCAGGAAAGAACAGACTTATGATATCCTCCCAAATTTTAGCTTTAGAAGGTCAAAGTTACAACATGCTGTCAAATGTTCTAAAAAGTACTGCAGTAGATGACTATCTTGCAAAGAATCTCATTCTGATGTTGGAATTTAAAGTGATAATTAGTTTATCTGAACTTAATGTTAAACTTATGATCCATGTCTATGGTAATTATAGAATGATAGTAATAATGTGACTTCCAACATGTTCTCTTCACCCAAATAGGCTGTTTATCTAACAGCCAAGGTAAAAATTGTAGTCTTCTATAGGAAGTGTCCGAGATCCCAATTTTTACAATGGATAGCACTGCAGGCAAAAAGTTCTATGAAGGCTGAGTCTGTCAACAAATACTTCAATAGAAGACGGAGGGAGGTAGTAGATGGAAAGTATTCAGCCTGGAGCTCGGTGACCAGTGGTGTTCCACAGGGATCTGTTCTGGGATCTCTGCTGTTTGTGATCTTTATAAATGACTTTGATGAGGAAGTGGAAGGGTGGGTTAGTAAGTTTGCCAATGACAAAGGTTGGTGGAGTTGTGGATAGCATGTAGGGCTATTGTAGGTTACAGCCGGACATTGACAGGATGCAGAGCTGGGCAAAGAAGTAGCAAATGGAATTCAACCCAGAAAAGTGTGAAGTGATTCATTTTGGAAGGTTGAATTTGAATGCAGAATACAGGGTTAATGGCAGGATTCTTGGCAGTGTGGAGGAACAGAGGGATCTTGGGGTCCATGTCCATAGATCCTTCAAAGTTGTGACCCAAGTTGATAGGGTTGTAAAGGTGTACGGTGTGTTGGCTTTCATTAGCGGGGGAATTGAGTTTAAGAGCCATGACGTTATGCTGCAGCTTCATAAAACTCTGGTTAGACTCACTTGGAATACTGTGTTCAGTTCTGGTCACCTCATTACGGGAAAGATGTGGAAGCTTTAGAGAGGTTGCAGAGGAGATTTACCAGGATGCTGCCTGGACTGGAGGACAGATCTTGAGGAAAGGTTGAGGGAGCTAGGGCTTTCTCATTGCAGTGAAGAAGGATGAGAGGTGACTTGATAGAGGTGTACAAGATGATGAAAGGCATAGATAGCCAGAGACTTTTCCCAGGGGGGAAATAACTATTACGAGGGGACATAATGTTAAGGTGATGGGAGGAAGGTATAGGGGAGATGTCAGAGGTAAGTTGAGTGGTGGGTGTGTGGAATGCACTGGCAGTGCTAGTGGAGTCAGATACATTAGAGACCTTTTAAGTGACTCTTGGATAGGCACATGGATCATAGTATAATGTAGGGTATGCAGGGTAGTTTGATCATAGTAAGATAATAGGTCGGCACAACATTGTGGGCCAAAGGGCCTGTATTGTTCTATGTTCTATGTAAAGAACGCTTAATTCACATCAATTACAAACCAGCTGTTTTTAAAAATTTGCTATCTACTAATTGATTAACAACTAAGTTACAACTTTTACCACAAATGAATGAAGGTGCTGTAGGCTAGGCCAGCATTTATTGCCCATCCATAACTGCCCTCTGGACAATTTGAGTCAACCACATTTGCTATGGGTCTGGAGTGACATGTGGCCCAGACCAGGTAATGAAGACAGTTTCCCCTCCCAAAAGGACATTAGTGAGCCAGATGGGTGTTTCCTGACAATCTGCAATGGATTCATGGTCATCATTAGACTTTTTAATTCCAGATTTTTATTGAATTCAAATGCTGTAGTGGGATTTGAACCCAGAGCATTATCTGTCTCTCTGGATTAACAAACCAGTGATAATGCCACTAGGGTGTTACCTCCCCATGTTAATGCTTAGTTATTTGATCAAGACATTACTTGAATCAAAAACTCTTCAGTCTCTGGTTTTGTATATCAATACAGCTGTAATTCTACCCATTTTGGAGGAGAGGGAGGAAGAGGCCATGCAGTAAAGACTCTAGATGTTCAAAATTTTTTGAAGTGTTTGTCTCTTGACCTGTTCTTTCCATCATTGAGTAATTAATTTTGTAACCAATTAAAATTAAAATACAAAAATGCTTCATGCTTTGTTGCTCAAGCTGTCTGTACATTCTTTTACAAAGTGCAGTACATTAGAGTTCCTCTTTGTATCTAACAAAGGAACTAATTGAGCATGATTCATTTAAACTAGCTGAAACTAAAATGTTTTGACAGATCATATGTGAAAGTAACAGCAGTTTAAAAACTAAGCAAATATTGCTTCCTAAATTAAGTTATTGTGCAACTCAAATTTTGAAATTTCTTTTCTTCCTTCCCGTCAGTGTAGAGAGAAGGGACATCTCATGAACAAATGCAACAATGAATGTCAGACAATAAACTAAGATGAGTGTCAACTGGAGCAACTGTGGAAATGGATCTGAAACCCAGGACTGTCAAAAGATTTAATGTGCAAAATAACTTTTTATCCAATATTACAAGTTCAGAAAATGTAAATAATATTCTCTTATCCTTAATGAGATTAAAACTGCTTGACAAGAAACTAGTTTATTGCACTGAATCACTTTTTATCAATTTTTTGTTCTGTTCCCTCCAAGTTATGAATTTATTGTTGGGCTAGTATGAGGGTGCTGATGCAAGAAGTTGTTATCCACATGTGGATAATGCTCCTGTAAAGTGGTTTGGAATAACTTATTACATTAAAGGGTTATATAAATAGAAGATGCTGTTATCATTTATTTGCAGAGCTGCACCTAATGCATGACCCATAGCTCAGGGATCAATCTCCCTATCTAAATTTTTTTCCCCAAACTTGACGACAAAAATTTAGCCTGTTCTAAACTGCTATGACTATTCCTTACTATCTAAGGAGACCATGGTCAAAACTCCACCACTGCACTCCACATGTCTGAAATTCTCACAGGCTAATCTTATGGAGCCACTTAAGTTGCTGTAATTTGTTCTTTGAATCCCATGTGACCTGTAAAATCTGGAAAACATCCATACTACGAAGGAAGTCTGAACAGTTCGAAGAACATTCATTTGAATAGAAGACCTTATTGCCAATTCTACAATGTATGCTTAAAATGCTGATCTGCAACACATCAATGTATGAGCTCAGTACTTCAGTACAGTGGTGCCTCTTTTAAACTAAAATGAGTGGGATTCATTTCATTTAATAACCCACTTCCATGCTTTAGGACTTTTTTCTAAGGTTTACTTTTTTAACATTATGCTTGTAACACACTGCCTCAAATGAATTATTTATTTGACTGCCCATGGTGAGGGGTTCTCATTTCTCTGTATACTCACTGAAACACCACTATGTAGTGCTGGTACTGGGTTTCTGTGAAATGTGACTTTTTTAATATTCCATTGGGGATGGCTTCCAATAAATCTAGGAATATTCTGTTTCAATAAGCTTGCCCTCATTCTTTTAAATTCCATTGAGTACAGCCAAATATATATGACCCCTTATCATTTATTTAAATCTTTTCACACCTGGAATTAACTCAGTGAACATTCTCTAGACTATCTCTATTGCCAGTATGTTTCCCTAGATAAGGAGTTCAAAAATGTTCAGCGTACCAGGTGTAGTCTAAATAATGCCTTGTATAGATTAAGCAAGACCTTGCCATTTATATACTCCACTCCCTTTGAAATTAAGGACAATATCCCTTTGTTTTAGTCTTTGCTATTACCTGCTGAATGTGTATGGTGGCATTTTCTGATTCATGCATTTGGACCCCTCAATTCCTCCTGTACTAAAGCTTTGTTTTGCTCCATTTAAATAATTAGCTCCTCAATTCTTCCTGCCAAAGTGCACAATACATGGTCTCTTTTGCTGAGTCCTACTGTTTCTAACTTATTCTTTTCTGTGGCACTATCAGTTGAATCAAACTTTTAATTTATATTTCAGTGACAGAATCATGAGAGGTATTTTTAAAAATACTTTTACAAACATGGAACAGGAGTGGTAGGCCGTATGACCCTTAAAGATTTCTCTGCCATTCAAAAGATCACCAATAATCTCTGCTCCAAATTATTTATTCCCATATATCCTCAATCTTAGATTAATTCCTTTACTAAATAATAACTGTGCCTGACAAATAATCAATGATCTCACCTCCACTGCCTTGAGTTAGGGACAATTCCAAAATCTCAACCCCACTGGGAGAGGAAAATAAAATTCCCCTCTTCTATGCCCTAAAAGTGTGATCCCTAACTTTAAAACAATGTCCCTTTTATGCCTAGACTTTCTAGAAAGATGTGGAAAGGATATTTACTCTATCTTGTTAAGACTATTTAGGATTTTAAACTGCAAAGCACCCTTCACTCTAAGTGCCAGCCAAGCCTGTCCAATATTTTCTCATCAGACAGCCTGTTTATTTCCAGCTATCAAACAAACAAACCACCTTTGAACTACTTGAAATGCATGTACATCTCTTCAATAATGAAACTAAAACAGCATACTGTATTCAAGGTGTGATCTAATACCCTGCAATTTTCATCTTCACTTTTATGTTTAATTCCTCTTCTGATAAAGGATAGCATTCCACTAGTGTTCTCAATCACTTGCAAAGTTTTTGTAGATGACTTATGATCTAAATTACAAAGTTTTCCCATTCAACTTTTTACATAATTTAAAAAATACCCCTCCAGTTATACCGCTGTGGGTACTTCATTCTCCTGGAATCAGTCTAAAGTTATTTTCCACCTCTGATGACTTGCTTCCTTTCCTAGCTAGATAATTTCTAATCCACGAACTGGCATTCAAAGTGAGGTTTATACTGCAGATCCTTTCTCTAGGTGAACCTTCTAGCCTCATTTAATTCCCCAAGAACTTAGTGCCTTCAATCTGAGCACAAACTCCCACTAGCATTCTGCTTGAACAGCAGCAACTATTTTTAGTCACTTGTGGGACATGGATGTGGCTGGATGGCCAGCACTTATTGCCCATCCCTAGTTACCCTTGAGAAAATGGTGACAACCATGACCACTTCCATCTAGGACAACGACATCAGGTAATGGGAACACCACTACCTGCTAACCACTCACGATCCTGACTTGGATATACATCACCGTTCCTTTTAATGTTGGTGGGTCAAAATTCTGGAATTCTCTTTAAGGGTACTATGGATCAACCCACAGCATGTAGACTGCAGCAGTTCAAGGAGGAAGCTCACCACCAACTTTAAGGGCATCTAGGGACAGGTAATAAATGCTGGCCAGCCACCGATGCCCACGTCCCACAACTGAATAAAAAAGGTACTGCTCACCAGCACCTTCTCAAGGACAATTAGGCATTGGTGAAAAATTATATCCCTATTCCATGAAAGAGTAAAGAAAATACTAATTAGAAAATGACAACCATCTACCATGAGGAAAACTCAGACCATGAGTTATTTGAAGTTCTAATGATAATGGATTTGATTCCCACTCAGGTTTATATATTGCATGAAAGCATTAGTGCATTGTTCGGAAATATATTTTGTTGAGATCTCCTGTAATGGTGATTTAAGCAATACTCCATTTAAACTGCATCAGGAAGTGTAACTGAAAAATAATCCCCATTAGTGATTGTATTTCTGCTATAAACGGTGAGGTTCAGTACAGCATCATTAATCCAGTCCTACTGTAAATTTGCATCTGGTTATATTTTAACTTTTTGCAATCAGTGATAGATTCTCATCCTACCACATAAAGTGTCGGATGTCTGTTTCCATCTTAAAACTGTGTTTTGCTATTTCTCACTCCAATATTATAAGTATGGAGTAGCAGAATTTTAAATACTTCAAATTCCATGACTACGGTTCCAGCAGCAATGTGACGGCACTGTCAAGAAGCTAATTTGTTCTGCTGGCTGCTAATAAAAGGTGAACAGCAAGGCATCACCAACATTGCGTAGACACAGTAGCAAAAGCCTCTATCATTCAGAACCGATGGATTGTAAAAAGCAAGAAAATACATTTATAAAAGTAAGTAGTAAATTTATTTGAAATTAGCACAGTCAAGCTCCTCATACAAATCTGAAGAAAGCACAAGATAATTTTGTTCAGTGTGTTTCAAAGTGTAACCAACTTGATTGTTTGTTTCAGCAAATGCTTTAAGATGTACAGGTTTTCTTCTACCTCAAGCAACAAATGGTACTGCCTACATAATGCTGTTTTTTTTTCCTAAACAAAAGAAAAGATTATCTGGAACAAGATTTTGATGGATGGTAGAATGCTAAAAATCTTACAAGCAAGACTATTTTGCTTATTGCCATTTATTTAACTACTTACAGTCAGTTTTTCCAAAATACTTCCTTGAAAGTTCTATTTATTTTATTTTAAGATATGTTTCTACCTGTAGTAGTCAGGAAAGTGCATTCTGAAATCACTTTACATCAACAATGACATACAAAAACAATGACAAATGACACTCTAAAATAATACCTCTATTTATAGCTTGTAAAATTTTAAAATATCTTTACAGTAAAGCAACTCAGGTATACTCATCTTATTCATGCCTCTCCTACATAATGCAAAGCACAATAACTGAAAGGCACAATAATTAAAATCCACAGCAAAATTTTTGATGTTTTTTCTTCATATATCTTCAACTTTTTGATTTTGGAGTGGAATGAATCAGAAAAACATTGTAGTTCCAAATTCTCAATGGTATTTTCTCCTGTAATCGTGTTCTAAAAACAAAGGTTTCAATAGCTGTTAAAGAATTAATGGCTTTAGCAAGAACGTCCCTAACTAACTCTACTAGTTGCTGAACAGGAATGGGCACATTGTTTTTTTTTTAAACGAGAGGTGGTGATGGAAAGTCTTGGAAAACATGTTAGTTTGTGATCATTTGTACACTAGTGAGATAATTAGAAACATAATTTTATCCCGTTATGATGGCGTTAACATTGAAAGTATTTTCTCTACCTTCCCATGGTCTGTCAAAAGACACTGATGTACTCACTGATGAAATCATAATTCCAAATGTAGCTGAAGATTGCACATCCCAAAAGCAAAGTGATCGCACCTCCAGCTCCTCTTCTCCATGGGTTCATATATTTACTGCAATATTTACTATGACCTGCAGGAAATAAGTTTCAAAATAATTATTTCTCCTGTTTAATGGACAAATTCATTTCTACTCTATTGTTCTCCCTTTTTTTGATCTTTCCTCCTAGGGAACTTGCCATCTATGAGGGCAGGCAATTACTCACTATGGAGTGCCAATCAGCAATCAATTGTCAGCTTCTGCTCAGTGGTAGCTCTTTTGTAATTCTTCTTTTGTAATCCTTTCAGTCAGAAAATTGCAGGTTCAAGTTCCAACCCACAGACTGAGGAAATCTTGTACTGTTGGAGGTATTAGTCAACATTAGGACCAGAAGACCTGTGCCATTAAACTTGGGCCTTCCAAATCAATGCAAAAAAAATCCCAACGTACTATTTGGAAGGTGGGGGAGTTTTCCCTAATGATGTCCTGCTCAATATTTTTCCCCCATGTGATATTATTAAAGACAGGTTAATCTAGCAGGTCTTTGCAGGAGCATTTCAAACACAAATATGCTTCTGTATTTCCTACGTTACAGCAGTGACTACACTTAAAAAGTATTTCTGGTCTGTAAAACATTTGGAACATCCTGAGGTCAAAAAAAACACTATATAAATTTGAATTATTCATTAATCAGCATTTTGTAATAAGATTATAAGACCTGTTCTCCCAGGGCCAAGTACACCAGCAAGATAATCTGACATTAGTGCTGATAAAAATGAAAGCTGAGAACTTGTGTTCTGTTCAATCTACAGCGATGTACTTTAATGTTTCCATTTCCTCCCTCTTTATACAACTACCCCATTTACACAATGTGATTATTTCATGAAGAGAACAATGGCTTTATTTGAACAAATCAAAAAGGGGTAGGTAATGACCAAGTGTTATTATCGCTAGACTATTAATTCAGAGACCCAGATAATGAGGGTCTGGTTTCAAATTCTGTCATGGCAGATGCTGGAGTTTGAATTCAATAATAATCTAGAAATAATGATGACTATGAAACCATTGGGGAAACCCCATCTGGTTCACTAATGTCCTTTAGGGAAGGCAATCTGCTATCCTTACCTGGTCTGGCCTACATGTGATGCCAGACCCACAGCATTTGGTCTAGCCAGTGATGCCCACATCCCACGGCTGAATAAGTGAAAAAAAAAACCACTGACAACCACGCTATATCATACTTCTATTCTGGTGACAATGCAAGCAAATTTCACAGAATATATTTGGATAATGACTCCTCTTTAAAACAGTGTCTACATAAAAAATTGGCAATTTATTGCACATATACACACAAAATGCAAAATGGATGTGATTTTGCTTTCACTTCACCAATAGAATGCTCTGTCCAAGGCACATCATCAAATAGCTTCAAAAGAAACAAGCAAAGGAAGTTAGACATCATAGGGAGTTGGTGAAGTGAATTATATATTTGAGAGGAATCAATGAGAAAGGAATAGGGGGTTATGATGTGAGTTCGAAGGAAAGTTGGGAGCAGGCTAAAATGGAGCATTAACTAGAACATGAACTGATTACACAGGATACATGACACAAATAGATCAACACCGATATACTTTTCCACTACAAAGTTATACTTCAAGCCAGAAGACACAAACAGCACTTTTAACAAAAGGAATACTACACCAAATTTCAAAATTAGGTGAAAAAATGATTTGCAACAGTTAAGCTTTGTTGTGAAACTTCGCTACAATGGACATCAACTTTTGTTGATATAATTCTATTTGTAAGTGTACAAATATTGCGCATGTTACTTCTTTAAAGATGCAAGGCATGCAAGTCAAATGTAGGGCAATCTCAGAAGAACATTACATGAAATAGAATTTAAGTTCTATATAGTTGCACAAATCAAGATAGATGTATAAAAAAGCGATTACCCAATGCAAACAATGATCCGATTCAGTTTTGGATTTCCAGGCTACCTGGCTAACCCCATGAAGTAACTTGGACATTTCACTTCTACAGATTGTAGGAAGCATCAGGAAGTACTTCCTTGATGAGAAAGGAATAGCTTGTGTCTGCATCCACAGACCAGAACAAATGGTTCAGTTACCTCCATAATATGCACTAGGTGTTTGGCTCAGACATTGAGAAGTTAGAGACATTACATCTTCCATATAAATATTTGGCCACCTGAACATCCACGGTAAGGAAATATAGACATTAGTCAGTAAAACAGAGGATAATGAGAGATAAATTATATATGATTGGGACAAAATGTAAAATTATATAGTTAGATTAGATAATTTTATATTTTGAAGTATTAAAATTGCTCTTTTCCCCAAAGCAAATATTACAAATGTCCAACTAAGTCATGTCACAGTAGACAAATCATCAAAATGTGGCAGATTAAAACATTTTAAACATACTACTAATTGTACCTTTTGTGTTTTCACACCAAATGGCAGATAGTCTTATAGGTGTTTCCAACTGTTTAATTTGTTCAGGAAGCATTCTCAGTCCAATACTATGGTATCCTGGATACAGTTCAGGAAACCACTCCATTCCTATCCCAGTTTGTCTGCAAAAACTAGGGTGAGGTTCTTTAATCCTTTCATCCAAATGCACTGTTTTCCTGGAGCTCGTTGATGAGAACAAGTCTTTTTTCCAAATATTTTCTTTCTGGGACAAATGCAAATATTCAGATGGTGTGGCACCATTTATGTTGCAGTCACTTGGTTCCATTTCCTTCACAGCCACATCATCAATATGTGGATTGCCTTTATATTTATTTAAATCCTTCACCTGCACAGAAGTCATAATTTCACTGGAAATGTAATTATTAGCAGAGGAATTACAATGACTTGTCTTTAAAACATCAGCTCTATAACCATTCCTATTAGCTTTCAAAATGAAATCCTGTTTTACACTGGTTCTTGATTTACACAAATTATTTTTAATGTGATGCCACACACTAGTTTTGATGTTAATTACTGGATTTTGTTCAGTTACTGGTATATATGAGACCATCCTTTCTGTGACTTCATTCTGGCTGGCTTGACATCTTAAATCATCTTGAGAAACTGCATTCTCTTGTCTTGTAAAGTGAAGTGAATTTGATTTGATAGCACAAGATAGCCGAGGTACAATTTCATAGGCCTTCAGATCCAACACAGCTGTCTCCTTTTCAAATTCTGGTTGAATGTAAATTTGTTCTAAATTAAGAATTGATTTCCCTTTTGGACAAAATGTACTTTGCGATACCAAGTCAGTGCATCCTTTTTCATTCAGTGGGTGTGTTAGAGAACTATGCTCATTATTTTCTTGTTTTTTCTTTATACAATTGTCCTTTACAATCTTCTGAGAACTCTTCACTTTTGTTGTGGCAGTACCATTTAACTTCATATCTACTTTATCGTCATCACGTTTTAAAAAATGCTCACTTGACTTTGTTTTTATGACCATTTCTTTTTTTGCCCGTTTAGGTTGTCCTTTAGTTGTCTTACTAACAGACTGTTGACTTTTTTTTTTGATTTGCCGTCCCTTGTTCATCAAATCTTCTTGACCTGACAGTGGTTCATTAATATCTTTGTGCTGAATACTTTGTACAGAAGCACATAGTTCATTTCCCAAACCTATTGAATGATTGTTCTTTTTTGTTGATGAAGCTTCTTCCTTTTGTGTTAAAATCTTTGCTGAGTTTGCTTTAACTTTCATTTTCTTGTTGGATGATGCTGGAGAGCATTTGCAATTTAATTTTTGCTGTGGAATTGCAATATTTATCTCTGTCTCTTTAGAATTATATTTACTGTTCACAATTCTGGCCATTTTACAGTGAGGAAGATGTGTTTTCAGTCGCTTAAAAGCTTTACCACAAAATGGACATACTTGCATTCCTGATGAAATATTTTCCATTTTAGACTGGAGAGGAAGACAGTATAACCTTAAACCAACAGGGCAAAGTATATGAACTGGTCGTGATTGGTTTAAGCTGTTGGCATTTTTGACATCTGCAAGAATACCATGTTTAAAAACAAGTTTCCCAACATCATTGGTCGAGGTTTTTCTATCCTTTTCCTTGGAGCTCTCAGTAACGTACTCAAAATTTAACGAATGACCCATTCATCTACCATTTCTTCATCACAATATGACCACGTTAGAATCAGTTCCTCCCCTGAAGATTAAATGTTTTCCAGTAAAACTGAAAAATATATCAAGTTTTAAGATAATGACAATGGATATGTCATGATAACTAGGTCACAGTTCAAAGCTACCCATCATACTTCTTCCAGACCATTTCACATTCATTTTACATACTGTGACTCTTGTACAAACAGGCAATACAAATGCAAGCTTCTTGATGAGATTTCAAGCAAGAATCGCTTTCTTCACAGCTACGATGTAACCCGTTTAACAACATATATTTGCGCAGCACGTTTAAGCCATTAAAATGGCACAAGACACTTCACAGAAGGCATTATAAAACAGAATATGGCATCAAGCTACATACAAGACATTAGGGAACATAGTCAAATGCTTGGTTAAAGAAGCTGAGCAAAAGGCCAGAATTGGATAAGCACAGATGTTGCAGCAGTGTTACAAGGTCGAAGAAGATTTCAAAGAATGGGGAAAAGGTAAGGCCATGATGGGAATTGAATTGAAGGATGAGATTTATAATATTGCAGGTGCAATATTGGCTAATCCAGATCAGGAACCAAAACTTGTCAAAAGCCTAGGTTTGTTATTTTGTACAAGACTTCGTACTTTTGGTTTTCCTAATGCAATTCAACTTCCACTCTCAAATGCTACAAAGGGTGAAGAAATGCTTAACCCAAGACAGGATTTTAAAAAAGGAACTGAAAGTAATACCTTCAGTAATACCAGTCATAGCTCAGGTGGGAGAAATATTCTACCTATATTTTTTGTTGTGCATGGCCGATTGAACTGAATGCACAGTTCCAAATGAAATGTTATTGCATGGCTGCACAACTGCAGCATCTCAAAATGGATGATTTGTGAACAGCCAGCAGGGAAGTTTCAGGTTGTGGCACACCTTTGAAAGCACAGGTAATTTTGGTTGGTATTTTCATGGTCTCTGATTCTGAAAATTGTGGGTCCAAGTCCAACTTCAAAGATTCACACAAAGTCCAAGCTGACACTCCAGTGCTGTGCTGAGAATGCTGCACTGTCACAGGTGCTGTCTGTCAGATGGCACAATAAACTGAGACCCAATCTGTCTTCAACAGGATGCAACAGATCCCCTGTGCTATTTCAAATGAGGGTAGAGGAGTTATCCCACATCCCAGTCAATATTTATTTCTCAATTGACATCAAAAACGTGGTTATCAAGACATTATGACATTGCAATTTGTGATACAATATTTCAGAAATATTTAATTGTCTGTAAAGTGCTTTGGGCCAGAGGTAGGGACAGGTGCTATATAGATGAAAGATTTTCTTTTTCTTCATGCCTACTGAAATTGGAAGCAAATAATGAAAAAAAATTAAATCTAACAGCACAGGATTTGTATCTTTTGTGCAGTCATCAGTTAGATGTTTGTTGTTCAATGGTTTGTTGTTCAATGCAGATTATTGGCTTATCATTACAGGCAGCAAGGAACTTGAATACACTTGGGCATAATTTTGAATGAAACAAACAATTCAAACTCTCAACAGCGGATGGGGGAAGGTGAACACAAAAATTAGGAAGTCAATAAGAAAGGAAATTGGACAATTTTGTTTACATAAAGGTTAATAGATTTCTCAAGTAAGTTCATAGAAGATATTAAAGCACACAATTTAAATTATTCCTGCCAAAATGGAAAGATTTTGTCCGGTTATGTTCTTATGATCCTGGGTGAAAAATCGCAGCAAACTAGCAGATGGAGATTTTATAATCAGCTAGTTCTTTTCTCTGAACTAATTTTAGCTTCCTCAAATGATTTAAGATCGCTTCTCATTCTTCATGCATGCCAGTTGGGAGTGGTGAGTTCAAATCCTAACTAATGATTGCAACACCCAAGATGGGAGAATTTGGAAAAATCACCCAACAAGCAAAGAAACTAAGAGTTTTGGAATCAAGGCCTAGGTGATTGAGGTACTTGGGTACAGTTTATGGCTCAGAGGCTCTTGTGGCACATTGTTAGAGCCCTACCTCTGGACCAGAGGCCTGGGTTCAAGTATCACCTGCTCGTGAGATTTGTAATACATCTCTAAGCAAAGCAAAAAAAAAAAACAAAATCGAAAGAACCGTGGATGCTGTAAGTAAGAAACAAAAACAGAAAATGCTGGAAAAGTTCAGCATGTCTGGTAGCATCTGTGGAGAAAAGGTCACTTGACTCAAAATGTTAACTCTGATTTCTCTCCACAGATGCTGCCAGAACTGCTGAGCTCTTCCAGCACATCTCTCAGCAGGTTGATTAGAAAGTATCTATAGTCCATATCCAAGCCAACTATCTCTAGTTGCTGGAAGAAGCACTTTTGACAGGGCTTTTCTTATCTCTAGCCTTTCTAATTTCATGCCTATTCGCACTAAACTGCTACTACCAAGTTCCACACTTTGTCCCCAGGTGCTCCAACATTTCTCCAATGACATCTAGCTGTGTGAGACTGCTTTCACTTGGTTCCATTCTTATCTATTTAATCGTAGCCAAAGTAATACTTGTATTGTTTTATTTTCCTTCTCCCACACCGTTATCTCTGGTGTCTTCCTCAAGGATCTAACATATTTCACATTGATATGTTGTTCTTCAATTATATCATCCAAAGGAAGAGTATGAGCTTTCATATGTACACTGATGACACCATTCACAACTTCTCCATTGTTCCTCAGTAATCAAATTTAATATCTGACATTCAAAACTGAATAAGCAGAAATTTTCTCCAATTAAGTATTGGAAAGACTGAAGTCATTGATTTGGTCCCTGTTTCATACTCTATTCCGCAACTACCAACTCCATCCTTCTCCCCAGCAACAGTTAGAGACGAAACCAACTAAAGCTGAACCAAGATAGGCATTCAACCACATATTTGTGCCATCATCAAAACCAGCTAATCCACCTCTGTAATGTCACCTAACTTTACCTTTTAATAGTGCATCTGCTGATGATATTGTCACTCATACCATTGTTATCTCTATACTCAACTATTCCTTTGCATTCCTGGTTGATCCCACATAGTCCACACCCTGTGAACTTGAGATCATTTAAGATCTGCTGTCCCGACTTGCAATAAGCCCATTCACCTATACACAATATGTTTTCAAACCTGCATTGCTTGAATGAGTGCCAAGTCCTACTTTCAAAACTCTCAACATATCACCACCATAACCCTATGAAATATATGTATTACTCCAACTCTGGCCACTTTCACATCCCAGATTTTAATTCCCCTACCACCCTCAGAGCATCAGCTGCTGAGCTCCAAACTGTAAATACCATAGGGAAATGCCATGGGATGTTTTATTACATTAAAAGGTGCTAGGTTTATGTTGCTATAGTAGAAAATGGGGATCTTACATTTCCTAATGCTTCAATCCAGTTACTTCATTTGGCAAATTATCTTATAGGTGCCCCAGAAAGGATACATGACTGGAAGTATGGGCAATATTTGAACACACACTTAAACACTCAGGATAGTATAATTAGGCTACTGGAGAAGTATGGGGAATTATACAAATACAAGGACATAATTCTTAGAATGATAGAATTGTTACAGCACAAAAGGAGACCTTTCAGCCAGCCAGATCCATGCAAGATCTCTGGAAAAGCAATTTAATCAGTCTCCTCCACCACATTCTTTCTGTAGTTTTGCAAATATTTTGACTTTTTGGCATGATGGCTCAGTGGTTAGCCAGAGACCTGGATTCAATTCCACCCTCAGGCGACCATCTGTGTGGAGTCCGCACATTCTCCGTGTCTGCATGGGTGCTCTGGTTTCCTTCCACTGTCCAAAGCTGTACAGATTAGGTGAATTGGCTATGCTAAATTGCCCATAGTGTCCATGAACGTATCGGCTAGGTGGATTAGCCATGAGAAATGCATGGTTACAGGGAGGGAGAGGGGGGGGGGGGGAGGGGTGAGTCAGGGTCACAAGCTCTTTGGAAGGTCGGTGTGGACTTGATGGGCCAACTGTTTCCACACTGTAGCGATTCTATGACTCATAATTATCCATTGCCTTCTGAAAGCCACAATTAAATCTATCTTCAACATACACTCAAGCTATGCATTCCACATCCAAGCTACCAATTGTGCCAAAAAGATATCCTTCCCTTGCTTTTGGTCTGCCATTCTCCCTAAACCCTTCGCCGAAAGAAGTTCCTCTGTATATATGTGAGTCCAGATCCACGAGTTTGAACACCTCAGCAAAAGGTGAACACCAAAAATCTCTTCTCGACCTTTGCTGCCATACTCCAAGTCCTTTAGCCTTGTCACACACCACACGAACCTTTCTTGCATCCAACACCATCACATTCTCCCTAATTGATGGTTCAACTTAAATAGATACTTACAGACCTTTTCTTTTATCGTATCTCCAGCCTGACTCCCAAACTCACATTTTAAATTCAGAAATATTAACATTGCTGCTTTATTTTACATCACCGCAATTTCTGACTCTCGCGTTTTCTCAAAACTCTCTGCAATCGTCTTTTTACAGCCTGAATACCGCAATTATCATTCCGTTCTCTGGTTTTAAAACTAATGGAAAGTGACTGCGCCTCGACTTGTTTTAAACGCCGTTTGTCTGAGGAACGTTTATGAGGCACAGCGGACTCAATCTGGTCGGGCACCTTCCGGTAGGGAGAGCGGACATCCCGTCCGTCCGCCCGCTTTCGGATCCCCGCTGCTGGCAGCGTACGGGACGAGAAAGTATAAAGAGACTGCGAGAGAGATAGCCGGAGTTGCGGAGAAACAAGCAGCCAAATTGGGGGGCGTTAGGAAAGAAAAACAGAAATTGCTGGAGAAACTTCAGCAGGTCTGACAGCATCCGTGCAGAGAGAAAAACAAGGTTCTGTGCTGAAGGAAGGAAGGAAACAAGACTCAAAACGTTAACTGTTCTCTCCTCAGAATTTGCCAGACCTGCTCCAGCAACTTATGAGACAACAAGGTGCAGGGCTGGATGAACACAGCAGGC
>NC_063354.1:18760644-18817781 GCF_021869965.1 Rhincodon typus | reverse complement strand
CCAGAAGAAGTGGTGGAGGCTGGTACAATTACAACATTTAAAAGACATCTGGCTGAGTATATTAAAAGGAAGGGTTTAGAGGGATATGGACCAAATGCTGGCAAATGGGACTACATTTATTTAGGATATCTGGTTGTTATAGACAAGTTGGACCAAAGGGTGCTGTATATCTCTATGATTGTATGACACTGTAGTGTTAAAACAAATTTTATTTTATACTTAAACTGTTCCATATTTGCCAACATCAGGCTGAAGTGCAACACGTTTTAACACATGGTAAAGGTCTTTGTATAATGCATCACTAGTTTTAAATGGAGAAAAAAACTCTGCACCTGCTTGTCAGCTTCCTATTTTCTGATCATATTTTTATTCTAAGAGCTTCTGTATTCAAAGATGTGCTCCAGATATTAAAGTATGCTTTTTATTAACCAAATAATTATTCATTCAAGTTACCAAATCAAAGATTTTTTTAATGTCTTTTATTCCCAGTAATCTTCCATTAAATCTTTTAGGATAATGATGAAAAGAGTTATGCTAAAAATTATGTTTTTGACTGTATTTTCCTGCACCTATTACTGTGTGGAAAATTTTTGCCTTATTTTTGGGGGAAATGCTGAACTTGCCTGCTTGAATGGAAGAACCTGAACAAAGTTTTACATTTGTAAAATGCCTGTAAGATGATCTTAAGACGTGAGATTTAAAAACAAATTGGTACTACAGCTATATCTGTACATAGAATCCCTAATATAGGTATTTTCTAATAAATCTGAGGTATTAAGGATCCATAGGGTATCTTGACTGTGATTAGAAAGTTGTAAATGAATGGCTGTCCCTAATCTGGATCATGTGTAGTCATAGTCCGCAGTGAAAACACATGGAGGGTCAAAGCGGCATAGAATGAAAAAGAACATTTTTAGGGGAATGATCAGCTACTAGACATGCTAAATGACCCAGTGATGGGAATAGTCGATCGGTGACTGATACACAACTCAAATCAGGCAATTTTTACAATGTCATACTGGAAGGAGTGCAACTAAAGAAGTCAATGCTAAATCGCAATACTTGGCTGGAAGGGTCAATGATGCAGGAAGTTGTCACCATGTGAAATTATTTTATGAATAACACAAATATTTGAATTCTGAGGTTAAAAACTGTCCTGGAAATGGACTGACCTAATGATTATGAAGCATGTACAGTTCCACAAGACTTTGCATTGTGTAGTTTGTTTATTTAATTCCACAAAGCATGGTTGAAATGGTTTCACCTCACTCCTTAATGGTCTAGCCCTTAACTTTAAGGTTTTGAATTTATTGTATATGTTTGAATTAGAAGCAAGATTTAATAAGATCATGACTGATTTGAGTTTGGCCCACACAACAACAGGATGATATATAGAGCAATAATTAAAAATAGTTTACAAACACTAACAAAAGTGTGGCAAAATCTTTTTATATAGTTTCTCAGCAATGATTGAGCTTGTGTGCCCATTCATCAATTTTACTTAGAAGAACAAGCATTCAAATCGGGAGTAGGAATATGCTACTTAGCCCCTCAAGTCTTCTCTGCTATTTAGCAAGGTTATGGCTGATCAAATTACTCCACATTACCAGCTATCCTGATGCCCTTTTTTCCCTTGGTTACCAATGATTTATCTATTTCTGTCTTAAAAACTATTCCGTCTTAGTTTCCACTGTGTTTTTGAGTAAGACATTTCCAAAGATTCATGACCATCTGTGAGGAAAACAGCCATCCCGAATTCAGATTCTTTTCACATTTACCCTGTCAAGATCCCTAAGGATCTTGTATATTTCATCCAAGTCACCTAATATTGTTCTAAACTCTGGCAGTTACAAACCTTAACATGTCCAACTTTTCCTCCTAAGACAATCTGCCCATTCCAAGTATTAGTTGACTAAAGGTTTTCTAAAAGAAAGCCAGTCGATTTTCCGGAATACAACCCAAGAATAAACGTCACTCTTAGTGACAAGCTCCTAACCATAAGCACTATTTCAATTTGCAAGGCAATGACTTTGGAGTTGGATATAGGAAAAAAATTGCAGAAATGCGAGATCAGTGCGACTTCATGGTCCTGCATTTTGTTCATGTAGGTGGTTCATTTGTGGTCCAGATTTTGGCAACATTTTAAGTTTAGCCAATGTCTATAGATTGCTTTGAGGTTTATGTGGATGTGCAGAAATAAAAATTAATAGCTTCGGAAAGGACATAATTTTTGAATCAGTTATGTCAGAAAATATACTTCATTCCATTCAAGTTTTAACAGTGTTTTGAAGAAGGGACAATGATTAAACGTTAAGTAATGAAACTCAAGTCCAAACTACAATTGAAAAACAGGAGAAAGTAAAATCATTCCAAAAATGTTTGCTAGCCAGGCTCAGTACTTAAATTTGGTACGATATGTACTTCACAAGTAAGTGATGCACAATGTTTGTTTATTTTATCTAAGGAAATGCTTCTAAAACCGCAAGATCAATCACAGTTGAAGCTTGCCACAAACTTCAGTATAAAGAGTTTGTATGTGTCTCATGCCTTTCATGACCTCTGTCTCAAAATACTTAATAGACGACAAATACTTTTGAAATGTAGTCACTTGTAATGAAAGAAATGTGGCAACCAATTCTCACACTAGTTCTTAAACAGCAAAAAGATAATCTCTTTCAGATATTGGTTGAAAGATGTAAATCAGCCAGGAACTAGGGGAAACATTCCTGGTCTTTTTCATATAGTGCTGTGGGATCTTTTGTGAGGGCAGCACTGGCCTTGGAGTCATCCAAATGGTGACAGGAAACCTTGAAGTTCAACACACTCTCAGTAAATGTTGATTTGAATTATCTGCTTAAGCATGACACTATCATGTAACAAGCAAACAGCTGGAGATTGTGTAACAGAATCAGCTGTAGAGATAGTAGAAGGGTCTCGACCCGAAACGTCAGCTTTCCTGCTCCTCTGATGCTGCTTGGCCTGCTGTGTTCATCCAGCTCTACACCTTGTTATCTCAGAATCAGCTGTAGCTTAATTTTAAATCATTGGGTGTGGGTGTTACTGACAAGGTCAGCATTTGTTCCCTATCCCCGATAGTGCTCAAGAATGTGGCAATGTGCTACAGGTACACTCTCAACCCTGCTAAGAAGGAAGTCCCAGGATTTTGATTCTGTGATAGTGAAGGAACAACAATAAAGATCTAAGTCACAATGATGTGTTTCCACATCAGTGGTGACAGTGTCACCAAAACGGTCCCCAAGGGGATTGAGGGCTATGGGGTTGGTTGGGAAAATGGAGTTGAGGTAGAAAATCCTATTGAATGGCAGAGCAAACTCCTGCTCCCATTCTTATGAAAACAGATTGTTGGAACGTTCACCCATTCAGTGTCTTCCTTCTTCACTTATAAGCTAAACCTAATCACAGGAGCTTGGTCTGGTTTACTGAGAGATAAAGGGAGAGGAATTGTACTTTAGATTTGACAGAGTTCCAAATTCCTATAACTTTTTTTTTGTTCACATGCAGTAGAAAACTGGAAACTAGGTACTGGGCAATGCCAACTGCCCCAGTCTGGTGAGCAAGATGGAGGCAGTCCCTCAGACACGTTAACTGACCTCATAATGATGGCAGGAGTTGAGGGGGCATAACCCAACCATCCTCTGCAGCTAAAATTTGCTGTACACCATATAGTATTGGGCTGGATATCTCAACATTACTGTTCATGATTATCAGTTTTATATGACACCAAGACGGTGGGCATTTCCTTTTATTATTTACTGTAATGCTGAGCTTTAATTACTTGCTATTCTAGATCTTTACAGTTGTTGAATACAGCTTTAAAATTACATATCGTTATTCAAGGTTTTTTTGTGAATGTTGTGAAAGAAAGTAGTTAAGTTGAAGTAATTGTACACTTTAATTGGTGTCTGTAGATTTTAATTAAGGTTTTGTTCTCTCACTCTTTCAGGAAGCGGCGAAGGAACTGTAACAATGAAGAAAACCATTCTGTCCCACCACCGAAACGTCTCAGCAATAGTACATTGTTGCAGGATCTACCAAGAGACAGCTGGGACTGCGAGGTTAGAAACAAACTGTAAAATTGTAGTATTAAGTAGCCCAAGGACTGTGACCTTCAATCAAATTGTCTGAAAGTGATTTCTCCTGTTCCAGAATAAAAAGCTAGCTATTAAATACTGTTGATTGTTGTAAATACCCAGCTGGTTCAGTAAAGCCATTTAGGGAAGGAAATCTACCATCCTTACATGATCTGGCTTACATGTAACTCTAGACACGTAGCAGCGTGGTTAACTCTTAACTACCCTCTATACAATTAAGGGTTGATACTACATGCTGGTCCAGCCAGCAATGTTCATATCTCACAAACAAATTAGAAGTAATTTTCCCAGCTGATAAAAGACACATCCAAACCAATATCTGGTGAATATCAGAACACCCTATTGCCTTTTGTAACCAAATTAATAAAAAGGTTTTTAAGATATTTCTAATTAGCCTATTCAGAGATGTTGCGACTCACCCCTGGAGCAGGTGGAACTTGAAATCGGGCCTCCTGGCTCAGAGGTAGGGACATTACCGTTGAACCACAAGAATACTTTGAGGATTTAAAACAAAATTCAAAATCTTTTTATTTAACCTGTTATTCTAATCAATCTGTTCAGAGATGTCATTACATACCTCTGGAGCAGGTGGGACCTGAGCACAGGCCTCTCAGTCCAGGGATAAAGACACTACCACTGCGCCAGAAGAGCTGTTAGAATCACTTTGGCTTACATTGATTTTCCAGCCTGCAGTTAACTCTTCGTGTTTTTTTTAAGAAGAGATATTTTCTAATCAACCAGTTCAGAGATATGATGATACAGATTAAGGGTGGCACAATGGCTCAGTGGTTAGCACTGCTGCCTCTCGGTGTCGGGGTTCAATTCAAACCCTCAGGTGACTGTCTGTGTGGAGTTTGCACATTCTCCCCATGTATGTGTGAGTTTCTTCCGTGTGCTCCAGTTTCCTTCACACAGCCCAAAGATGTGCAATTTAGGTGGATTGGTGATGCTAAATTGCCTGTTGTATTCAGGGAGTGTAGGCTTGGTGGATTAGTCATGGAAAAAACGGAGTTACAGGATTGGGGGGGGGGGGGGTGGGGCGCGTGCAGCAGTGGGGGGCGGGGTGAGAGGTGGGTCATTGTGGGATCACTGGGGCTGAATGGCCTGCTTCCATGTTATAGGGATTTTATGATTCTACTTCTGGAGCAGGTGTGACCTGAATCCAGGTCTCTGGCTGAGAGTTAGGGACACTACCACTGCACCACAAGAGTCCTGATTGAGGTTTTTAAATTTTTTTTATTTAACCAATTTTTCTAATCAACCTCTTCAAAGATATTATTACACACCTCTGCAGGTGACACTTGAATGTGGGCCTCCAGGGGTAGGGACACAACCTCTACACCACAAAAGTATGCCCACTGAGATTTTTTAAACATTGGATGGTATACAGAATTCGGGTTAAGGCAATTGCAGCAACATAAAAGTTCTTTAGCAAACAGTGGCCGAGTTGGATACTTTCTGAACTCTGGTTCAGCAGATCTTCAGCTAACTTTGCTATTCTGCAGGGAAGGTGCTGCTGTCTGGGAAACTATTCAAGAGGAAAGGCTGTCCAAAATGCTTGTTTTCCCTCCACATTGGGGTGTAGCTAACAATTCCGCTGTGTAAATTTCACATTGATTTATGTATTAGTAACTTAGCTTGGTTAAGTTGAAGAATTGAGACAAATTAAGCCTGCAACCTCTGGTTAGCTGGCTTTCAAATTCCTGACTGAAGGCTTAGAAAGTCTTTTCATCTGCCAATTGGTTTCAACTTTTTTGAACTTTCCTAATCTGGAGGATTGGAAAATTGTACTCCTCCATTTAGTGAATTTGGGTTTTAGTATTTATAACAAGGGAACAGTCTTTTCCAAGCCTATGTAAGTGGAAAGTTTAAAATGTGAAACAACTAGCATAAGAAATACCAGTGAGCCAGTAATCAAGAATCTGTATTGGGTAGGGAAGGCAAATAATATGACTGACATTTCCCAGTACACTCGTCTGCCTGGATATGGACTGCAATGAACAAAAGGTTTCCCCAGCCTGCCAAATTTAGCATATATCCTGATGACTCTGCCACTGCCTGTGTCACTGTTTCTCCGTAAGATGTCTTTACGAATTACGATGTAATTTGTATAATTATGATACCAGTGAATGATACCAGTGAATTTGATATTCTTTAAGTGTGGCGTTACCTTTCCTAGCATTGAAAGGTGGGCTGCTGTCTAGTTCCAATTTTACTAGTTCAACCAATGAGAAACCCATGAAAGAATGCTGCAGCCATTTACTGTGTAATTCCACCAAAGAATGCCTTGTTTCTTTGTTAAAATACATGGGGATGGTATTGGTATTCAAGTAGAACTAAGGAGCTTTCTGGCTTCACAATGATCATATAATGTACCAGATGCTAATACAAGGAAATGTGGATACATTTAACTTGTGCTGAGAAGTTTCAATTGTATGCGTGATATTTGTTAGAGTAGCATTCTAGAGTTTTTCTCACCACCTAAACACACTCTTCTTTCTGCAGTCCTCAAGCAGTGACAGCAGCAGTATAGTCAGCAGTCCTGACAGACCGAATGGACACTTACCAGCTGAAGCCAATACTAAACCAGGCAACAGCTCGACTATGCTTCCGTTTTCTGATTCCAGCGAACAGTCTGCACAAGGCCCGTACTTTCAAATCAATCAGATCCTGAGGGAGGCACACTTCTATAGCTTACATCAACGTGGACACCAAACGTGACCAGAATGGGACTGTGTGCCTTCAATGAAGGACAGAGACTGTAAATGTAATCTTTTGGAGTGGATGTTTGTACTTAGATGATTTAAATTGCACAATCTTTTTCCTTTTTTGCTCCATTTGGTTAAAAGTTTAACATCTTTTCACTTTTTAAATGCCCTTGGACAAATGTAATATCAAAATTGTGCAGGCTATAATGGCACAACTGTAGCCTTGATTGCTTCATTTACTCTGTTTGGCACTATTCTAATTTAGTAAATCTGTTCACTGTGGAATTAATCTGCAAATAAGCAAAGTCCTCCAGTGATGTTGCAACAGGAGTTCTTGAAGAAACAAGAAGAAAGTGGCTATTTTTGAAAAACAGTAGGGTCAACTTGGACTAAAAAATGTTTTTGCATTCCACTGCATTTTAAGAAGTGATGTGTACTGGAATATGACCAGTTTGAGCGTCTTTTAAAATAATCTTACTGTACTAGGCTTACAACAGTTTTCTTGGTATTTTACAACCAATTTTTCCTTGAGGCTCTAATACTATAGCTGAAAATTTCCACTTATTGTGAAATTGCATTGCCATTCAGAGACCGAAGCAGATACAGTAGTGGAATTTCTATCATTATTTGAGTAAAAAAATGAATGCCTCTGCAGATCTAAGCTGTATGCTTGGAGTTTTTTTTTTAAAAATCGGGCTTCATTCCAAGAATTTTCATTCAACCAAAAAAATGTGAAGATGGGTTGTGTCAATCTAGGTTTCCGTAGTTCTTTGTATTGTGCTGGGCCTGCATTTGATACAAGTCATCTTGTACTAAACCTGAACATGTCCTTAAATACAATATAGCTTAAACATTTTCTTTAAATTATGCCTCCAGTTGTAAGCAGATTGTAGATATTTATATTTTGCCGGTTTTGCATGCATATGTGCTTGGTGTTAAGACATTCAGACAGCCGTCGAGAGCTTCCTAGATAGCTCAGTGACTAGCTGAGCTGCACAGACCATAAAGGTTTGAGTTGTTAATTTTCTCAGCTGGGGCAACAGTATAGAGAATCCATAATTGAAGATGTGCATCCAGGGACAGGTTCAGACAAAGTACAACATAAGGTTCAGTCACAATGACCCTTGTGCTCAAATTAGCTGCTGACAACTAGACGAGATGTGCCAGAGGATGCCTTTGGAACTGTCTTAACTGGGAGTCACACTTCTAGGAGTTTGTGAGGGTAGTCACAAAAAGAAAGATAATTTTTTCTCTTTTTAATTATTTTATATTGTTATGATTGGGTAAACATGTAACAGGTATGACACAGTCAATGACATTCCTAATTACTCTCAAACCTCAGGGTGCATATGCCTGACTCTTGATTTGGAATGGGGTTGGGAATTTGTTCTTTGTCAGGGATTTTTTTTTTTAAAAAAGTTATTCGAGAGTTTGAAATTTTATTTTATTTGTAAGTCTAAAGATACCAAGTTTAACCTTCAGAAGTGAGTACAAAATTATTGTAACCATTTGCATTCAATAAAATCAATAAGATAATTTGAAATGCAATCAAGAATACAGTGTGGAAGCCCGTAATACATGAACAGAATCTTTCATATTGTCTTCAAGGTATTGAGGCTGAAGGCACTGTGTGCTTTTCTAAGCAACAACTGTTAAATTTTTATATACCACTTGCACTGAAGATCAGGTTCAGTTTGGAGCACTGACAGGATAAGATTCCTGACAATTTTCTCTTAAGTTGTCCATTTCTGGCTGGTTGTGGAAGCAGCTTGGCTGCTAAAACGTGTGTTCCTATGACCAGTGATTTGCTGAGAAATAAATCCCATCAATTTGAACCTTTTTATGGTTTGTGGGTTTTACAGTCCAATTGCACTCAGTTTTATTCATAAAAATATCACTGATAAATTTAACTCAACAATTAAAGTTACATTTGAGCTGCACTTTATCTCCAAACTAAACTCATGTTGATGAATAATCGAAGAATTGGTCTTCTGGACTACAGGTAAAGTTCTATTTTGGTATCTGTTGTTTTAATTTATGGAAGTGAAAATATCTTCTGTTGACAAATTTGCATATCACAGTATCACACTTGTCTTTTTGAACAACTAGGATAGGATTGCAACATACAACTTGAAGATCTAAAATTGCAGCCAATTTATTTTCAAGGAATATTTTTAGAAATGCTATAATTCATTGCATCACAGAGTGGGTAGAGTATAATTCTATGCCTGTAGTTCCTTTTAATCGTATAATTGAGTAGCTGCCATGAACATCATAGGTAGGAAGAAAATAAATTCTACAGCAAATAGTTAAAAATTATTGCACTGTTTCTGTATTTAAAATGGTTATAATCTTACTGAAATTGCATTCCATGTTCTTCGCTGTAAAGCAGAACAAACAGGGAAATTATGCTTTTTCTAATTCACTCAACATTACATGGGTAGGTCATCGATGGAGCTCAGTAAAACACTATGTGGGGGTTCACAGTTGAAGAAGCAGGCAGTATGATGGAATTTAACTGTCAACAATAGTTTCTAGTGGCTAGTAAGGCATGGATGATATTTTAACCTGGTTTGTTTACATCAACTAATTTATGATTTTTGAAACTCAATCAATTTTGAACCAGATACAATAGTTTGGTAATTTTTTGTTTGCCTTCAACCGACTTACTTATAGTGGGTTTACAGTTTAGAGTTAAAGTTTAGTGTTTGGAGTTAAAAATGAATTTGCTTGACATTTAAAGTATAAAAAATAAATCATGGCTGTACAAGAGCTCAAACATATTGTTAAAGCCAAAAATGCATCTGTTTCTTAGAGATTCAGGTTTCTTTTTCGAGAAAATCCATTTCTTGCTTTCAACAATTTTGAAATAAAATTTATTTTACCTAAATTTCTGACTCGGTCTTTAATTTCAGAGTTATTGAAAGCACAGGCAATTTTGTAATGCTGCACGTTTTCAACGTAATTTGTTTTGAGTTGCCTTGGTTCTCCACTCTGTGAAAATGTAATTCATGCTAGTGACAGTCATTCTGATACTCTCTATAATCCTTAAATATAATTTATACAAGTGTTAAGCAGATGTTGAAGCAAGGGGTATTAAAATATGCTTCCTTAATACTGAGGTTAGGTCTCTTTAAATACAGATATGTGACAGTTTGTCAATGGAAGAAACCTCCGAGGTCCTAATGTGGATTAAACTGGCACAAAACCAAGGTTGAGGAGGGGTTTGACTTGCAGCAGAAAAGTGAAAGAAAATCGTTTATTAATGATAATGAAGTGGTGATTTGTACACTTGAATCACAGGCATAGTGGGCAAAATTTAACATGTTATAAACATAATATGCTGATGTTTGTACATTTCAGGATACAAGTTTCAATATGGTCCAGCCTAGGAGTATTTTTGGGACGGTAACAAAGCATATTGATGTGATTCATTTGACTGCAGTTTTCATAGTTAACTGGAAAACCAACATCAATTTGCAGACACAATGTAGATATATCATATTGGAAAATAAATCTTTGCAGGTACAGTAATGAGTTTAAAATAACATTTTAGATGTGTGTGCCACCTTTGATTTTACCCGATTACAAAAAATCTTTATCTCATCCTTTGCTATGAGTTGTAGGTAGGGGCTGGCTTTCATACTTACTGGTTGCCTCAATATCTCAAAAAACAGATTCTGATCATTGTTACAGTATTTCCCGACAAAACTACTGAAAACATGGAGTTCAGTGCAGAGAAGCGTTAGGAGATATACTATGTCTCCACTTTCTTTGTACCAAAGTGTCAGGCTTCGTTCGTTCATTTGGCTAGACACCTGGTTTGCGATGCAGAGTGACACCAATGGTGTAGATTCATTTCCCATACTGGGCTCTTAACCTCGCCTGAGGCACATTGATGCTCACGTTAATCCACTATTAGTCGCTCTCAAATGAGAGTGTATTCCTACGGTTTGGCACTAAATCAAGATGCTCAGAGACCAAGTGCAGATAATGGGCCAATGGCCTGTACCATAACACTTCTGTTATCAAACCTTCCTAGAGGCCAACATTGATCTCTCCCTTCCCTTCAAACCCCACTTCATAGTATCCAAACCAACTACTTCTATCAATGCAGCAACATCTGCTTCCAATCCCATTTCAACCTTAGGAACTGGGTTGGTCAGCAAACGCAGACACGAGTAAGTGAGTTTTAATTTGTTTAAAGTATGCACAACAGAATTCTGTCAAAATAAACAACTTAATTCTCACAGCAAATAGGAGTAAGATTATGCCACATGCTTTGTCCATTTTCCACCTTTAAAATGATCACGACTGGCATTGGGCTTCAACTTCACTTTCCCACTCTCCCAATATCACTTGATACTGAGACACTAAAAATTTGGCCATCCCAACCTTAAATGTTTTCAACGACAAAGTACTCACAAACCTCTTGTTGGAAATTCCAAACACAGTAAACCTGTTGAGTGATTAATTTCTCCTCAGTTTTCCTCAGGATTGCTCCATTATCCTGAGACTATCCCCATCACGTCGATTCCATAACCAGCAAAAATAATCTCTCAACATCTACGCCATCAGTACTTTTCATAATCTTTTGTACTTTGAGGAGATCAAACCTCATTCAGAGAACTCCAAGAGAACACTGGCTCAATTTACTGAGCTTCTCATCAGCATAAACCCTTACCCTAGGAACCAATTTAGTAAGCTTTTTTGTACAGCCACATTTTGTAATTCGCGCATACCCTTCCTTAAATATGGAATCAAACCACACACTGTATCCAGATATAGTCTCACCAAAAACTATGTTCAAGTATAGCAAGACTTGTTTTTATTCCTGTACTCCAATCCTTGCAATAAAGGCATGAAATATGCCTTCCTAAATGCTTCTTGTACCTACATGCTAACTTCCTGTGTTCCCTATATGAGCACATCCAAATATCTTTGAATAGCAACACTTTGAAGTTTCACACCTTTCAAAAAATACTCCGAATTCTATTTTTACAAATGAAGTGAATAACTTTACATTTTCCCATGCTATATTTCTACTGCCATCTGGTTACATCTCTTCACAGACTCTGTCCCACAGATGACCTTTTCACTTAGCTTTGTATCATCAGCAAACTGAAGAAACGTTACTCTGTCTCTTTTTCTGTCCTTCATATTTTAAACAGCTGACACCCCAGCACTGATCCCTATGACACACCACTCGTCTCAGCCTGCTAACTTAAAAATACCTTGTATATGCCAATTGTCTTTCATCGATTAACTGATCTTGTGTTGATATATCACCCACCAAATACAAGCCCTTTATTAACTTTTTGTGTGGCACCTTATCAATACATTTTATTCTCCTTTATCTACTAGTAATGTACTAGCTATCTACAGTTTAAAAAGTTCTGACAAATTTGTCAAACAAGACTTCTAATCATACTATACTTTTCCAAGTGCATGAAGACTTCTTCAATAATTCATTGCAGCGTTTTCAAAGCTACCGATATTTGACTAATTGGATTGCAGGTCACTTTTCTTGTTTTTGAAAATGGAGCTTTACATCTACCAACTTCCAATCTGATTGGACTATTCCTATTTTAAGGAATTTTGGAGAATTATAACTAACATATATGTCAGCTCTGCAGCCTAATCTTTTGTTAAAAACTCCTATCAGGTAGAGTATCTGTTTCCAGAGATTTGTTAGACTTCAGTCCCTTATGTTTCTCCAATACTCGTTTTCTTGCTGATGATAATCATTAATTTTCTCACTATTTCACCCTCCTAGGTTGCCCTCTTTATGGTATTCAACTTGTTTCAGGGAACAACATTTATTTTACTACTCTCTTGCTTTTTAAATACTTAAAGGCCCTCATACTCTTTCTAATCTTCTCTTTTATCAAACTTTGGGTGGCACTTTCCTGGTGTCAGAATTACTACTGTTCTTTGCAACATTATAAGCCTCTTTTAATCTAGAACTACCGACAACTTCTTGAGTGAGCCAGGGTAGGCCTTGATTCAGGGGTGGTTTTTCCTTGCTGAGCTTTTCTTTTTCAGTGGGATGTATTTTTGTTGTAAATTTTGATTGTTTCCCCTTGTTTATTAGCTACCAAACATTTTAATCTATTTACCTATTCAATCTTATGTCCCCTTATGCCAATTACATTGGTATTATAGGAAACTAAGATTAAATAGGTAAATTGACTTTGTTTGAAGGATCTTATTTGAGATTTAAGTATTTAACTTCCAAACTTTACATGGAATTTGTACTATGTCTGCCATTTCCCAACGGCATTACTAACTAGGTCTCTGGACAGGGCTAGTATTGTGTAATGTGGCAGGGTTAATTAAAGATATTTTATAATCAATTTGTTCAAAGATGTTATTACACATTTCTGGACCAGATGGGACATGACCCTGAGTTCAGAAGTAAGGATACTGCCACTGCCACTGCCACCAAAAGTCCTTCTTCCCACATCATTCTTTGAGCTATGCATTTAGTCTCTAGTCTGCTTGACACTATGGCAATTGGCACACAGCTCAGGTAACAGCTTAGATATGATTTTGATTTTCCGTGTTTTCATTTGGATCCTAACTCATCAATCTCCTACGCAGACTGGAATTGTTGTTCAAATATGTCATTGGTTCTCACATGTGCCGCTGGATGCTCCCCTCCAGCTGCAAGATGTCCTTAATTCTGGAACATGGCAGGCAACAACTTAAGAGCTCCTGGTCTTAGCTGCAGGGAACTGTATCTAAATTGCCTCTTACCATTACATTCCTCCTGACTTGAATAGCATCCTGCACCCATGGTCAGATCGTTCACCACCCTGTAGTCTTTCTCATCTGTACAGGTAGCAAGCACCTCACACCTATGGAAAAGTCTGGGGCCAAGACCACTCCATTACTATAAGCTAGTTGCTCTTATCCTTCTAACCCATGGTCACCCCTCTCGTCCGTGACACTGACCAAGCTAAGAAATGAGAGTGCCCCCAGAATAAAGTATTCAAGTAACTCAAAATATTCACACTCAAGCTCAGCAATCCATGTGAAGTTGCGCAACAAGATGACACTTAGTGCAGATAGTTATCAGAGATTACAGGGCATTCCATAGATTCCCACATGCTGCCTTTATGACAAAACAACAACAAACCAGAAACACTAATGGATGCATTGTGGTATCATAACAATTTAGTTCAGCATACAGTTATACAGCACAAACAGAACCTTCAATCCAACCAGTGCATGCTGACCGTAATCCCAAACTAAACTAGACCCACGTGCCTCCACTTGACCCATATCCCTCCAAACATTTCTTACTCATGTATTTATCCAATCATTTTTTGAACGTAAAATGCATCCACCACTTCCTCTGGAAGTTCACTCCACACATGAACCAGTCTGTGTAAAAGAAGTTGCCGCTTATGTCTTTTTTAAATCTTTCTCCTCTCACCTTAAAAATGTCGCCTAGTCTTGAAATCCCCCACTCTAGGGAAAAGATACCTACCATTGATCTTATCTATACCCCTAATGATTTTATAAACCTCTATAAGGTAACCCCTCAACCTCCTACACTCCAGTGGGTAAGAAGTCCCAGCCTATCCAGCTTCTCCTTATAACTCAAACCCTCCATTCCCAGCAACATTCTTGTAAATCTTTTCTAAAGCCTCTCCAGCTTAATAATATTCTTCCTACAACAGGGCGATCAGAACTGGACACACTACTCCAGAACAGGCCTCAACATGATGTCCCAACTCCAACACTCAAAGATCTGAGCAATGAAGGCAAGTTGCTAAACGCCTTCTTAACCACCCTGTCTACATATGATGCAAACTTAAAAGAATTATATACCTGAACCCCTAAATCTCCCTGTTCTACAACATGACCCAAGGCTCTACTTTTAGTTGTATAAGTCCTGCCCTTGTTTGTTTTACCAAAATGTAATACCTCGCATTTATCCAAATTAACTAAAATTTTATCCAAACTCCCCACCTTCCCTTACTTTTCGCTACTGCCAAAAGTCTCTATTATATCTCATCTTACCAAACTTTTGCTTGTTACCAGTTTTTTAACTCCATCCCTCCTTTCTGAAGCACCTGCTATCATTTTGATGTTACAAAATCGTTGTACAAGTCCAAGCTGTCATTTGTAAAGCTTCTACTGATCCCAGCATACAAACTTGTTTGGAATGCATAGATGCACTGACTGGAAAGACAATACAATGTTAGCTTTCAAAACATTAACAGACTTAAGACACTCAAATGCCAATCCTAAAAACAAATCTCCCTAAAGACAGAATGTGGTTGGCAGCTGTGAAATGGCATACTCTGGGAATATATTAGCATTATTTCCCTTGCACAGTCTACAAACATTCCCCTCAAGATAATTAATTTCTATCTTTGGCTGTGACATCTCACTAGCACAGCATTTGATTTGGCCTTAGGTTAAACAACAAAAGTAACAGAAACTACTCAATGAAAACATTAAAAATGCACGTTTATTATTCAGCAGCATTTGTAATACACTGAAACCATTCTTTGTGAACTTGATTATGCAGACACTTGTGATAAGCAGAATCATATTCAGAAACGAGAATATTTTCATTTTCACACACCTGCAGTAAGCAGTTAACCAACATGATCTCCGCACTCAGCAATATGACAAGTTGGTACTACAACCGAACCACTGAAATCTGCACTTGACCTGTTTTCATTTAATCATATTTAGTATTGTATACTCTTTCAAAGCATGCCTTGATTATTACATGTGAACTTAAATAGATTGTAAATTCTTTCCAATTTATTGATATATAAATTTTCAAACCACAAACATATTGTTCCTGAAGTATGCTGCAGAAGAATGTATGACATCCAGGTTATGATGGTTTTGCAAACAAAACAAACGTTAGACAACCACCTTAAACACAGTAACATTAAATACTACCATTTTGGTTGGTTTGAAGGCACAAAATGCATCATTTGCATTCAATAGGTACTGAAGCCACCAGTTTTGCAGGCTGCTTGATAGTGTCTGATGTCACTACAAATATCAGATTCCGAAATCTGGATTTTGATGAGCAGGGAAGGTAGAGTTCCGTTCATGTTCACATCTTAGCAGGAATAATCAAAAAAACTTGTGCGTGAAAATTTACTTTTGGTTCATGGCTGAATGAACACAAAGGTTCAGACACTGTGTGACGAGGACGGTGTATTAAGAAAGGAGAATACAGATGGCTGGTTACATTCAGAATCAGTTTGTCCTAGATTACCATGCAGAAGCTTCACCTCAGTTGTACTGCATGCTGGTGTTTTCTTCTGTTCTGGTAATGTGTGCATTTCTGTGCACGATTCTTGGTTAAGACAGGACTTCGGAAATGGAGGTGTGTCATGTACCAAAAGAACCATATCAGCAAACAGGGAGAGTTTACTATCCTTCGTGTCTTCAGAGGCTGTGCTCTGGCCCAGTACAGATTGTAACTTGGGTTCTGCAGTTACTCTCTTTTGCAGTTCACAATGCAAATGTTTCTCAGTCACAAAAGGGAATGTGTTTGGGTTCACAATTTGTGCTTCTGAATGTAGTTGATCTTTTTCAGTGTCAGCTGAAATGGATGTTATTTCAGTTACTTTTTCTGTGTGCTGAGTTTTAATGTCTGATATTGGAAGAGATGGAAATACTGGTCCCTGATTTTCCTGGGAGATTGAGGCTCCTTCTGATAGCACAGGTAAACTCAGTGACAATTCCTGTTTTTTATCCAATTGTGAAGTCTTCTCTAACCCAGGATGAAACTGCCATGGTTGAATCAACATTTTCCCTTTCAACTCTGAAGTGAAGTTGGTTAAAGGTGTCACAGCATTACATGACATGTCAGTGGAAATAGAGAGAGGCATTTCTGACTCTGAACTCCGAGTTGCTGGCCTATTCCCAACCAAAGCTTGAAACTGCCTCAGAATCTTTAAAAAAGAACAAAACATTAATGTTATCTGCATCTTTGATCACTGTAACTTGGCACCTCCTGAGGTGCACACTGTCAGGAGTTTTCACCTCCCTTACTGCTAGTCATTATTCTATGCAAATACTGACTGATTGTCTTTTAAAATAAAATGTTTGTTCCAAATACAGGAAGCAGCACTTTGAAAGCTATTCTCAAGGGTTCCTCCAAAGTGTGCATTCATTTCTTTCTGGCTCATATATTTATTTATTTATTATACACCATGTTTTGCTGCCAAATGCGAGTTTTAAAAGACACACTCCAGTTTTGTGCAGGTGCGTACAGTGCTCGACCTAGCTGTGGCTATGAACATAGCTTTTTAAATTCTCTGCTTAAGAGCATTACCAGAAACAGGCAATTCAATAGCGCCTTTAAGGTAGCAGGACATCCCAAAAGGATGTGCCCTTTCATCCTCCATTTTATGTCACCTCTCAGATCAATGGTAAAGGATCAGAGCTTCTCCAAAGGTGAGAGAGAGGCTGATAACAATTATAACTCCCATCAAGCTAAGCCTGTCGACTATTTGCAACAGTCTTTAGTTGGAGATGTACAGACTCCTTTGTTCTTTTATCTTCACCATTTCTTCAAGAATGCAGTGCCATTCCAAAGAAAAATACTCTTCCCACATTCTCCCACCACCATTAAGAAATAACTCACACTTATACTACACAGTGTAAAGTCCACACAACATAACAAAACCCTTCAAAACCAACGAGTTAGTGAGAAGTGCAATCAATGCTGCATAAGCAAATAGGCAGGCAACTTGCACACAGCAACAAATAGTTTGATGAATAGAAGCTATCTGTTTTTGGTTGAGGGAAGAATGTTAGCTATACACAAGAATAATTTTCTGTTCTTTTTCAAATAATACCACATGCATTTAAACAATCAAAAAAATCATCACAGTGCCACATTGCCCTATAACCCCACTGAAGTATGAGATTATGTCTTGAGTGATAATCACAGCTGAATAACATGATTCCCATTTTTTAACCTGAAACGAGATATCAGTTGGCAGAACTACAATATGTAAAATTGGTTTTAGACACTGAATTCTTAAGAGGCTAAAGATATGCTCAACTAAAGCACCAGCAGCAGTAGTAGGGAAGAGAGAGGAGACTGGCCCATAAGTAAACACATATGGAGTAGCATTATAGGAAATAAAGGATAAACAACATCAGTTAATGCTGTAGCAATTACAGGGTAGGTTGGAAAAACAAGCATTAACCTATTTCTCAAGATTACAAGCATATGACAATTATTTTAAAATACTGTTCTTGGGTTTTGGTTATGAATGTGCTGAATTCTGAAAGAAAATATTTTCTTAACGGTGAGAAAAGTGAAGATTTTCATAAATAACTTACCTTAGTGGCTCGATTGGTCACAGGCCCTGGTTCACCCTCACTCAATTGCTGCAAGGACTTGTGGGTAATTGCAAATATTTGGTCATGTGATAACAAGTCTGAACACATGAGAGTGGAGAGAATACTCATTGACCTCTACAAGAAATAAAAGCATCAAATAGATTTTAAAAAGGGCAAAAACAAACCTCTAAACACAATATACAGACACAACTATTAAAGGCTGTATATCTGCCTCACTTTTCTTGTGAATAAGACATCCAGGCATTTAAATAATCACAAGCTGAAGGAATCAGAGATGTCAGTGAAGGTCCATGTTTACCAACTTCAGTCTAAACAATAATCATGTTCAGGAAGAACATCAACCTTCAGCAGGAGCCCCTGCTGAGTTGGTGGTGACTGTGGTTCTTTTAATTTTATGAAAACTCCATTAAAAGCACTGCTGCTCCAAAGTAGTTACAATAGTCCCTCTGCACATGTGAAATAAATCCTGAGCTTCAAACTACCAGGGAACTGTTTAGTATTACAAATGAGTTATTTTTCCAGGAGAGCGGAACAAAAATAGATTGGAATATCTTCTTATTCCTCTTCCATAAATTAACCTTTATTCCTAGATTAATCTGACATTATTTGAAATACACTGTCAGATATTTAAGTTTTTTTTGCTTCCAATTTTATTACTTGATGGCACGGTACTACCTCAGTACTGCAACTTCTATACAACTGGAAATGTTCAGTAAAGTGTCAAATCTAAGGATCATTCAAAAGTGGTTATCAGCATGACATTTTTTTGATTAGCAAGTCTGAGAAAAACGAGACATAAATTTATCTTATGCCACATTTCAAAGTGCTTAGTACATAATTATTTGCTATGAAACTTAAGAATTTAAAATAAACTTTTAAAGAAAATACCATGTTGACAGAGTGAGAAGGATCTTTTAGTTTCCCATTGAGAAGCTCCACAACCACTTCACAGTTCAGTAATCCACATCTAAATTTGATAAGAGAAAGATACTGCATAAAAACACAATGAATTTTACAAGAAATGTAGTCCCTGAACAAAGTTTAAAACTGTTCAGTTGGTAAATTGGTCACTGCTGAAATCATCTTTGAATACATTTTTCTTCAATAAATAGCAATGTTGTTTATTAGGCAAGGGTGATGTCGGATGGAGGATAATGGTGTAAGAATTTGTTACCAAAACGCACGACAGGCTTGATAGATTAGCTGGTATTTTTCTGTCACTTTTCTATTCACATTTGTTAATTTAAGACTTCATTTTTCATCACATTATAACCGAGTCAATTAATTCCTCAGAAGCATGGACAAATTAGGATCGAGCTTAGGATCAAATCCTGGAACTGCCTTCCAAGCACAACTGTGGATTTCCCTATACCAGATGGATTACTCAGTTCACCTTCTCAAGGGCAATTTGAGATGCTCCACAGATGCTGGCACATGATAGCATAAATAAAATCTATTTGCATGACCTAATTAAGTGATTTCACAGTTGTGCAAGTATCATTGTGAAACCAGTGGGGAATGCAACTACAGGATGAGCCTAAATTTAGATAGTTTAGCACAATGGATATTTTCCAGGGCAGCAATTTTGGAAGCTGTTCTGAGCTTCACATTACAGGCAGTTTTTTTAGTTTCTTTTTGAGAGAAGTATTTCAGAACAGGTCACACTGTGGTCTGATTCCAGAGCATTTTCTTAAGAACATGAGTGAGTATAATCAAAATGTCTTATTAAAACTCACAATTCAACACTTTAATCAGAGAAGACAAAGAATGCTGAATTAAAAAGGGCTATATTCCTGGATTTAACTCTAATGGGCACTGCAGTTTGCCACCCATTATCCATTACAGTGCAAGTCAGAAATTTAAAAGTCTGCTGCTTTCACTTATCCCAGAAATTCAAAGTGGTTTAATCAAAGGGCTCATTAATAGAACCATACTCACTCTTTGATAAAACGTTGCATTTCATCTCTAGTCAAAAATACTTTTGACCCTTGGATCAGGTTGTTTACCAAGGTTATTTCCTGAATGCAGTCATTGAGGTTTATTGATTCAACTCTATTGGATAGAAATCAGGCAGCTATCAGTTGAATCACCCAACTTAAATTCACAAAACATTCCTAAAATAAAATCAAGTTATGGTCTTGTTTATCTTGAAATGTTTACTGTATCATACTGAGACTATGATACTCACTGTTCCGATTTTAGGTAAGTATGAAGTTAAAAAAGGATGTGCTCATTATTGCATTTTAACTACTTTAAGTTATGACTTAAGAACTGAACATATTGGGAAGATGAACTGAACTTGTGGATGCATATATTTGTATTAACAGCTTACTATCAGAAAACTCAGACAAATGACTACTACTAAACATGGAAGTTTTAATTATGAGGATTTTTAATATTTCATAAGCTCCTGATCACAATGTATAGAATTACTGTCTGCTCTAATTTTCAATGCTGTGTAAAGATCCAATCAGACACTGATTGAAGGAGATGACTGAAACATGTTAAACATTTTCACACAAAAACCACAAAATAACAGAAAATAGATTTGCTGTACACAATTCTCAGTGCAAACAAGAAACTCTTTCAGCATGCTTTTATGTGCCCACATCTAACCGGTATGACTTTTTACAATGTTTTTGAATACAATTGTCACTGCATTGAGACCAGAAGATTGAACTTTCATTTCAAACGCACAAGTTTGTACTTATACCTAATTTCATTATAGTCTGGCACTAAAAACAGCTCATTATTAGTCTGTCAAATTTTCATTTACCTTTCCATCAAGTCTCCACTCTCTCTGCTGCCTCCTGATTGGCTGTCTGTACTTGTTTTACTGTTGCTGCCATCTGAGATACAATTAGTTTGTGAGGAATCCTGGGAACAGTGCCCACTATCACTTTCTTCCCAGCCTCCCCCTGGCAGACCAGGTTTATGATGAATCGCTGCAAAGGAAAATGAACCACAATAATACCAAAGCCAAAATCACACGAGAGCAAAACCTGCTCCTCTTCTATGTGCTATGTTCTAAACTTTTCAAGAGTCTGTGTTCGCTCTTCACTTTTATTACAAACCAAACAGCTTTTAATCAGTTAGTGAAAAAAAAATCTTCTGCTTCAGTCTTAGGTTAAATTTTAGTCAGCCTGACTCTGACTGGAGAATGAAAAACACACGGAATTACTTCAAGGTCTTTTATATTTGTCTAGAAGTGCATCATTCAAATATGAGTGTTCATGTATGAATTAACCCATTGTAACTTCTGAAGTTCAACTTGCCTTTTGTACCGTGTCTAGCAACAGGACATTTAGGAATTGGCTTCACTTGTTTTGCTTCAGAGTCAGTTGACAATACTGGCTGGTAGCCCTCAATATGATAACAGCTTCCACAACTTTTGGGGCAATCTTGAGGAAGTACAGCATTCGCCATAACCTCTGCTGCTTTCTGTATCTTATTAAAAATTGCATCACTGGAAGAACCTGATAATGATAGAAACATTATTTCTACATGCTGACCATGAATTAGAAGCAAGACTCATAGAAAAATATCTAGAAAATAGAAGTAGTAGAACATTTGGGCCTCCGAGGCTGCTCCTTCATTCAATATGATCGAGGCTGAATATCTAACTCAGTGCTCTGTTCCTGCTTTCTCCCCATACCCTTTGATCCCTTTAGCCCTGACAACTATATCTAAATCTTTCTTGGAAACATTGAATGTTTTGACCTCAATTGCTTTCTGCGGCAGAGAATTCCACAGGCTCACTGGTCTCTGGCTGAAGAAATCTTTCATTTCAGTCCTAAATGGCCTACCACACATCCTTAAACTGTGACCCATGGTTCTGGATTCCCTGGTCATCGGAACATTCTTACTGCATTTGCCTGGTCTAGTCCTGTTAAACTTTATAGGTTTCTATGAGATTCTACCCCTCATTTTTTTTAACTTTAGTGAGAATAGTCCTAAATGATCCAGTCCTGGCTGGTAAATCTTCATTGCAGTTGCTCCATAGTCAAAACCTTCTTTCTCAGATAAGGATCCCAGAACTGCACACAATACTCCAGGGTGTGGTCTCACCTGTACATGTGCAGCAAGACATCCTTGTTCCTGTAGTCAAATCCTTTCGTTATGAAGGCCAACATACCACTTGCCTCCTTCCTTGCATGTTGCACTTACATGCTAACTTTCAGCAACTGGTGCAGAAAGATATTCAGGTTTCATTGCACCTCCCCTTTCCCAAACTATCACCATTCAAACAATAATCTGCCTTCCTGCTTTTGTTCTCAAAGTGGATAAATGCACATTTATCGACATTCTTCTGCATCTGCCATCATTTGCCCACTCAATCAACTTGTTCACATCACACTGAGGAGTCTCTGCATCCCACCCACCCAGCTTTGTGTCGCCTCCAAACTTGGAGATATTAAATTTAGTTCCTTCATTTAAATCAATAATATATTGTAATAGCTGGGGTCCAAGAAATGAATCCTGCAGCACCCCACTATTCACAGTCTGCCACTTAGAGGAAGACCCATTTATTTCTACTCTGCTGGTGTTCTGTATCTATGCCTGTACACTAACACCCAATCCCATGTGCATGCTAATCTCTTATATGGGACCTTAACAAAAGCCTCTGAAAGCAAAAGTAAATCACATGCACTGGTTCCCACATATCAACCCTATTTGTCACATCCTCGAAAAATTACAGTAGAATTGTCAAGCATGATTCCTCCTTCATAAAGCCATTAGCAACCCTCCATTCCACAGAAGCTTCTTCAGAGTCTACAGAATGTTGAAAGATAACCACCAACGCATTCACTATTTTTAGGTCCACTTCCTTAAGTGCTCTGGGAACTCTCTGGGAGAGGCGATGGCCTACTGGTATTATCACTGGATTGTTAATCCACAGACTACCTAATTCTCAAAACCTGAGTTCCAATACCACCACAGCAGATGGTGGAATTTAACTTCAATAAAAAAAATTCGGAGTGTAAGAATGACCATGATTGTGGGGAAAAACCCACCTGGTTGACTAATGTCTGTAGGGAAGGAAACTGCCATCTTTTCCTCATCTGGCCTACATTTCCCTCTGGGAAATCAGGGATGGGCAATAAATGCTGGCCTAGCCAATGGTGTCACTAATCCATGAGTGAATAAAATAATTATCAAGCCCTAGGGATTTATTGACTTTAATCCCATCAATTTCCCCAACACCATTTACCTACTAATCCTGATTTCCTTCACTTCCTCCCTCTCACAAGACCCTATGTTCCTCAACATTTTTGGGAGGTTATTTGTGTCCTTTGTGAAATCAGAACCAATGTATGCATTTATTTGGTCTGCCATCTCTTCGTTCCCATTATAATTTCCCTCTTTGTGACTGTAAGAGATCTACATTTGGCTATCAAAGCTTTTGCAATCAGATTGTATGTTTCCTGCAATCTTAAACTTATACTCTATTCCTTTATTATTATATAATACAGTCTTTGATGGTCTCTAAGGAAAATACACAAAAACACTGCAGTTGCTCAAAATTGGAAACAAAAACAGAAATTGCTGGAAAATCTCAGGACTGGCAGCATCTGAACAGAGAAAGTTGAGTTAATGTTTCGGGTCCAGTGACCCTTTTTTAGAGCCTTTTCCAGTTGGTTTCTTTATTTATTGGTCCAGAAAGCAATCCTGTACACACTCCAGGAATTCCTCCTGTACAGTGCTGTAATTGATTTGCCCAGTCTATATGCAGATTAAGGTTGTCCACAACTACAGTTTATTGCTTGCATCTCTAATTTCCTGTTTAATGATTCCCCAACATTACCACTACAGTTTGGAGATTTATATACAACCCCAACTGATGCTTTCTGCCCCTTAGTGTGTCTAAAGTTTTACTAATATAGATTCTACTATACTAGAGCTAATAACCTTCCTTATTCACATTAATTATTTCTTTAACCAGCAATGCTACCATACTGTATTTTTGCTTTTTGTTTGTCCTTCCTAAAAACTGAGGAAAACTGGAAATTCATTTTCCATCCCTTGTCGCCACATCTCCATAATCCTAAATACATCATACCCATTTATACCTATTTGCAAGGATAATTCATGCAGTTTATTGCTAATTGTCTATGTATTAAGACACAAGGTCTTCAGGCCTTTTTAACATTCTAAGTCCTGTTCATATTACTTTGCACTGTGTTCTTGTTTGATTCTTGCCCTTTAATTTTCCATCATCACTTTTCTTGTTTCCCATTCTGTCTTTTATTTTTGTGCTTGTTTCCCTCTCCTCTCTCCCTGTATAGATTCCCATCCCCCTGCCATTTTAGTTTAAACCCTTCCAAACACAGTAGCAAATATTCCCTCTGGGACATCCGTTCCAGTCCTGGCCCAGGTGCAACCTGTGCAGCTTGTCCTGGTGCACCAGAACCAGTCCCAATGTCCTAGGAACCGAAACCCTCTCCCTCCCTTGCACCATCTCTCCAGCCACATATTCATTTGACTCACTAATGACCACAAGATATATGTTGAGACAAATTCAGTGTTGATAACTTCAGTTAAGTATAACATGGAAAATCACATTTTTACCATACTCCAAACTGTATTCTACTGGTATTGCCATCTCTATTTATGTAAATCTAGTTACGTGAAACAACTCTTTGGTGTGTCACCAATTTGTGCATTGGGAACCATTTATTTTTGTCATGTTACCCATTCCTGGGGCCAGCACATCAGAGATACATTATTTCACCCATTAATGTACCTCTGAGGCACGGTTAAGATTTGTGCAGAGAAATATGATATTTCTAAGTTTGGCCTCACTCCAATTATCATCAAATGACATTTGGAAAAATCATGAAATAGAGCTTCTGCCAGGATTTCCTAACTGAGACAGAAGAATGTACAATTCATGATTAAATTGCTGACAGCATTCTTTTAGATAAGGCTGAAGAACCCTGCAGTGGAAATCTGTTCCTGCACTTACCTGAAGGAATTTTCCCTGCTGTGTTCCCAAAGCCTTGCATTGCAGAGCCAGATGAAGGACTTGAGCCCATTCCTGTAGAAAACAAACATCAAAAATTAACTTCCCAATTAATTCCACTAATCTGTGTATTGCACCGTACTTGTAAAAGTATACTCAGAATACCGAATTAGCATTTGATCTTAAACTTAGATCAGTTCTTACACAATAAGGAATTTTAGTTGAAATGCCTTAAATAGTAAGCAAAACATTTGCTTGACCCAATCATTGTTATGAATTAAGTATGACTTGAAATTGGGAAGTTAAAGGATCCATGGGAAATTGTTTTGTTTAAGAAAGCAAAGGTTAGACAAACTTCAGTTTCCAACTTAAATTATTAGATGCCAAAACCCTCTACAATACCAACTTTTGAGAAAGAACTCACTGAGCAATTAAGAAATAGGAAAGACAAATAGAATCATAAATGTGCATTCATAATTGTATTTTACATATTAAATGTCAAAGAAATGTAAAATTAATCACAGGTTGATTTTGGATTCGCCTATTAAACATGAAAATGTGCCACTTCCCAGCATCTTGCTTATTATTGAGGAAGATGAATAATCAATTAGCAAAATTCAGTTTCTGTAAGGTTTAAAATAACAAATAAAGGCGACAATATAAATCAAGCAGCAACACTCAGAAGACATCAGAATTGGCTTAAAGTTTGCAAAGGTAACTAAGGCAGAGGGACATAAGGTCCCAAGGAAAGAGAAAACAAGACAAAGTAGGAAATATTATAGTGTGTAGATTTCTGCATTGTAAGAATGAAGGGAGGTAGGAAAGCCACAGTGGTTATGTTTTTAAAACAGGCACAAATCTGCAATAAAGAGAATTAAGTTTCATGTTAACTGAAAAGCAAAATATTATGAATCCTGGAATCAGATATAACAACAGAACATGCACTGTACTTTCATTCACAAACTCTGGTGGGTCCGCTTAGCATTTCCAGCATTTTTGGCTTTTATTTGAGTTAACTCTCCTTTGTTTACCAGATAGCTTACCCCAAGCAAATCTCATCTGTAACAAAATAAGAACCAAAACAACTGCAGATGTGTAAATCAGGAACAAAAACAGAAGTTGCTGGAAAAACTCAGCAGGTCTGGCAGCATCTATGAAGAAAAATCAGAGTTAATGTTTCAAGTCCAGTAACCCTTCCTCAGAACTGTGCTGGGGAAGACACCAGACCCAAAACATTAACTCTAATTTTCTTCACACATGCTGCCAGACATGCTGAGCTTTTCCAGCAACTTCTGTTCTTCTTTCTCATCTGTAACAATATTAGTTATTCCCCAAAATTGGAATCTTAGATTATTTCAAAGTGAGACAATTCTTCTTTACAAATCTTATAAATTTTAATTATCTCATTTAAAAATAAACAAGGAGGGAAGAGCTCATCGTCTACCGGTAGCGTCTCTACCTCTAAGCCAGTAAGTCCAGGTTCAAGTCCCGTTTATCCCACATATGTATCAGACCATGTCCAGCCAGGTTGATTGAAATAACAGGGGAGGCAATAGCCTAGTGGTATTATTGCTGGACTGTTAATCCAGAGACTCAGGTAATGTTCTGGGGACCTGGGTTCAAATCCCAACACCGCAGATGGTGGAATTTGAATTCAATAAATGTCTGGAAATAACAGTCAAATGATGACCATAAATCTATTGCTGATTGTCAAAAAAACCCATCTGGTTCACTAATGTCCTTTAGAGAAGGAAACTGCCATCCTTACCTGGTCTGGCCTACATGCAACTCCAAACCCACAGCAATGTGGTTGACTCTTAACCGGCCTCTGAGCAATTAGGAATGGGCAATGAATGCTGGCCTAGCCAATGACACCCTCATCTTGTGAATAAATGTTTTAAAAATCTGCAGCATTTTAGGATCTTGTGGCTTATGTTCCCTCTGGTTTGATTTCTGCTGCTACTGTGCAGACCTTCAGGGGCTGTGTGTGGCAATGACTTTTGTAAGCAGAAGTCAATGGGTCTGCACGCTGACTTGGTGTGTGCAGACCTCTGAACAGCCTTTAGAGGGAATGTGGCAGTGACACAGTGGTGTCTCTACCTTTGGGTCAGAAGGTCTGGGTTCAAGTCCAACCTGCTCCAGAGCTGTAAGGGGACATGTCTGAACAGGTCGTTTGAAACTTTCTATATAACCAGGGAAGGGCTTCTGTGTTCCTGTGGCAGTGTCCATACCAGAAGACCTGGGTTCAAGTCCCAACTGCTCCAGAGGAGTGTCATAAAATGTCCCAACAAGTTGATTAAAATAACTACATAAGCAGGGACAATGCAGACCAGAAGATATAGGAGCAGAAATAGGTCATTCAACCCACTGAGTCTGCTGGGCTAATATGTTTCCCAACCCATTCTCTTTCTTTCTCCCTGTAACCTTTGATCCCCTTTAGATTATTAAAAACATTGAACAATTTAAGTTTAAGCAGCAATTTATAGACTCCAACATTCAGTTTAAATTAGAGTGAACAGATGCATGAGAATAGGCCTAAATTTAGAAACTCATCAGTTTCTGATTTGAACAGATTTAGACCCTCCATTCTAACATCATGCCAGTTTTGTGCCATATAAAAATCAAAGTTTAAGCAGTTGCCATAATTTCCACTGTTTAAGATAAAATACAACAACTGTAGATTTCTTGAGGTCTTGCTCATCCTAACTATTCTGAGCCTTTTTCATCTCCATTCTTTCAGTCTAAAATGTTGCAGAAAAGGCAAGTGAATTTCATAATATACAGTTCATTACAGCTCTTAGCAGAAATTCACCAAGCTGGAACAATCTAATGGGAAGAAAGGTCCTGAGACAAAAAGTCCAGCAATCTTGCACCCACAGGTCACAGAATGCATTTCTCAACTTCTATCTCTCAGGTAGAGTGTTTACGAAACACGTGAACCACAAGCTTAATGAGCTATTACAGTTGAAAAACCCAATGTCTGAAAAACCATTTAAAAAAATCGGCAGATCGTCTGAAACATTGTCCATTTAATTTCTTTGAATACATTTCATAATTTGAAAAAAATTAGGCAATATTGGGATACAACTTCCTAGCCATTGGATTTTGCACAGTATTTTTTAAAATATGTTTTTAGCATGTAAAATGAAACCAAAACGGAGGCTGTGCCGTATCGTGCAAAAATGCTGAAATTCACACAAACAAACCCCAATTTTGAATTCAATGCCTTGTCTTGGACTATTTAGTGAATCTTAATGCATTAAAACCCTAAAACCACAGCACCTGACATTGAATAAATTAGTTTAATGAACTAAGCTAATATCTCCATGAAAAAATAAAGCAAATCACGGGAGAAAACAAATTGATTTCTATTTTTAAGAAGTTTTCTTTAGTATTTAAGAAAACAAAAACAAAGTTCATTTATTTTCAACACCCTAGTTTGTAGCATGTGCAACCTAGTTATCATGGTGACATTAATCTGTGTATAGAGTGGGCAAATAAATTAAACAAGTTTCTGGAGTGTCTCAGGGCTGGTTTTCTACAGTGACATGTTGAAGAGGTAAGTAGCAGACATGCTATTTTGGATCTAGTACTATGTAATAAAAAGGCGCCAATTTATTATTAATTAATAAGTAAATAATCTGGTTATAAAATAACCTTTACAGATGAGTGACCACAATAGGAGATAATTTTACATTATGTTTGAAAGCGAGGTACTTCAATCTGAAGCAAGTGTTAAATTTAAATGAGGGAAGTTATGAAGGCATGCGTACGCAGGGAAGCCTTTCAGATAACTATCATGTGGCTTACAGCAACTCTCCATTCCTTTAAAATGCAAAAACTCAAAAGTTTTGTCAACTGTGATTCACAACTATGTTATAAGATTAAAAGAAAATGCTTATAAAGTGGCCAGAAATAGTAATGAATCTAAGGTTTGGAAAGTTTTTAAAAATGCAGCAAAGGAGAATTAAGAAATTGATAGAGAAAGGAAGAACAGAATACGAATGCCGACTAGCAAAAAAAATATAAGATTGGCCTGTTAAAGTTTCTACATGTACATAAAAAGGTAACGTTTGCCTAAGATGAATGCAGGTCCATTAAAGCAGAATTAGGAGAGTTTATAAGGGGAATAAAGAAATGGCAAATAAGCTAAGTCATTATTTTGTATCTATTTTCACGGAAGAAGATACAAGAAATCTCCCAGAATTAGAGATCCAAGTGACTAGGGAAATTGAGGCGTTGAAAGAAATACTTATTAGTAATAAGGTTGCACTTGAGAAATTAATGGGGCTGAAAGTTGATAAGTCTCCAGGACTTAATAATTTATAGAATCATTAAATCCCTACAACGCGGAAGCAGGCTTTTCAGCCCACTGAGTCCGTACCGACCCTTCAGAGAGCATTCCCCTACTCCCCCCCGATAACCCGGCATTTCCCATGGCCAATCTACCTAGCCTGCACATCTTTAGACTGTGGGAGAAAACTGCAGCACCTGGAGGAAACCCACTCAGACACAGAATGTGTGCAAACTCCACACAGACAGTTGAGTGAGGGTTGAATCGAACTCAAGTCCTTGGCGTTGTGAGGCAGCAGTGCGATAGGGTTAACCTCTGAGTCACCACACCACCCTTTTATTCCTATACATGAGAAGTTTCATCATCCCAGAGTAGTTTACATCCCAGAGTATTGAAGGAGATGGCTATAGAGATAGTTGATGCGTTGGTAATCATCTTCCAAAATTCCATAAGTTCTGGGATGATTCCTGCAGATTGGATGTTTGCAAATATCACACCATTATTTACAAAAGGAGCAAGGGAAAAACAGGTAAAAACAGACCAGTCAGCTTTTCATAAGTAGTAGGAAGAATGGGACAAGCCATTATAAATGATATGGTATATACATACTTGGAAAAAAGTGATCTAATCAGGCACAGCCAGCCTGTATTTGTGCATGGAAAATAGTGTTAGACAAAATTGTTGGGGTTTTTTTTTGAGGCTATTACTGACAAAATTGATAAAGCGGAGTTGATAATGTGTAATGTTTGGATTTTCGAAGGCTGGTTAGAAAAATCAAAGCACTTGGTATAGAAGGCATGGATTAAAGGATTAGAATCAGCAAACAGAGATAGGAATAAATGAGTCATTGTCATATTGACAGATTGTGACTAGTGGAGTACTTCCAGGATCAGTGCTTGGGTCCCAGTTGTTCACAATATTTATGAATGATTTAGACACTGGGACCAAATGTTATATTTCCAAATTTGCAGATGATAAATCAAAGTAGTGTGTGACATGAGGAAGATGTAAAACGTTTTCAGGACGATCTCGACATGATAGGGCAAGAATATGGCAGGTGGAATATATGTGGAAAAATGTGAGGTTATCCACTTTGGTAGGAGAAACAGATGTGCAGCATACTTCTTACACGATGAGAGTATGGAAAGTTTGGATATACAAAGAGACTTTGGTCTCCTTGTCAATAAATCACTGACAGCTAACAAGCAGGTGCGGCAAACTATTAGGAAGGCTAATGGAATGTTAGCCTTTACTGCAAAAGGATTGAGCACAGAAGTGCATGCGAACCTGTTTAGACTGCACTTGGAGTATTGTAAGCAGTTTTTGTCTCTTTATCTCAGGAAAGATATTGTTATCATAGTGGGAGTACAATGAAGCTTCGTCAGACTTGTTCCCTGATGATGGAACTGTCCTAAGAGGAGAGATTGGGCAAGCTGGGCCTGTACTCTCTGGAGTTTTGAACAATGAGAGGTAATCTCATTGAAACATACAAAAATAACTGGGTAGATGCAGATAGGATGCTTCCCGATTGGGGAGCCTAGAATCAGGGCCACAAAAACAGGGGGTCGGCCGGCGGGGGGGGGGGGGGGGGGTTCTATTTAAGTCCAAAGAAAGAAGTATTTTAGTTTACTCAACAAGTGGTGAATCTTTGGAATTCTCTACTCCAGAGGGCTGTCGAAGTCAGAGTAAATTTAAAGTAGAGGTTGATTACATCAATAATAATCAAAAAGTTAAGCGTTGTGAGGATAGTGTGGGCAAAGACATTGAAGATTTCCAGTGCCATGATCATATTACATGGCATAGCAAGCTTGATGGATTGAGTGGCCTATGTTCTATGCTCCTATTACATACCATATATGACTCATAAGACACCTTGCTTTAAAAATAACCAGCTCCCTGTGATGGTGCTGCAAAGTGGACTCACACTGTATTTGAAACATTCACTCAGTTTTTCTTCCACTTATGCTGCCACATGTGCTGAGTTTCTCCTGCACTTTCTGTCTTTATTTCAGACTTCCACCCTCACAGAGTATTTTGCTTTTGTATAGGTTGTGGACATGACTACCCATAATATTCACAATTAGTTGACTGGAGTTTCTAATATAGTAACATTTCAATGCAAGAACGTATAAGATGAATTATAAAATTATTTGAGGCATCGTATATCTGACCAAATTTATGAACAACAAGATTTACCTGTTTGCAGATAAGATCTGGAAGAGGATAAATTGCACGAGGCTTGATATGGCAAAGCATCAGAGAACAACAAATTTGCTAATTCCTGCCAAGGGAAAAGTAGACATTAATCATTGGTCTCAGGGACTCCATGACCCATTTTCTGAGCATCTCTCAAAACATGCACATAAATTAATTAGCATGCACAGAACTAATACTTTCCAAGTACTGAACAACAGTCTTTTGAAAACAGTTAAAATGATTGGTAAACTATTTTGATTGAACCTAGACTCAAGAACGTAAATACCTCTGCAGTTGTTCGGACCCTCCGATATAGGGCATTTCCATGAAGCACATCTGGAGGCCCACTAAAAACTAGCAAGAAAAAAAATGCATTAAATAATCAAAAGCTACACAACAGGAAACTATAAACATTTTATAACCATTTTCTTTTCTGTTTCAAGTCATATAACAATTTAAAAATTAGGCATGCAAATTATCCTAGATATTTAGATATTTAATAAAGGACTAATTTAAATCATGAAAATACCTACAAAGAAACACTGCCAGGTAAGGAAAAGAGATTTGTGGTGCATGAAATAAACTTGAGCATCAACATTCTGGAATATTCAATGAAAATAATGAAAGAGCCTACTTCAACATTCTCTCTTTTGGTAATATCTGACTCTGAAGGTTGATCCTCAAATATTCTTCAACAGCCAGAATGGAGTACAAAAATGACTATAAACAATCATAATGGACAGAATATAATACAAGAGATGGGGGTTCTGCCTATCAGTTGGACAATTATCTTCAGAACAGCCAACTCTGTTACGAGGTAATTACAAACCTACCCAGTCAACGTTGGGTCTCCCATGCAATTAAGTCCTGAGCAATGCAGACATCCTATCACTTAGTGCTATGTGCCAATGCTAGGCCAGCAGCTCTCCAGCACCAGCAATGTCAACATGAGTGGTGGCCAATACTGGCAAAACACCCAGGCCTGCAGGAGGCATTGACCATGGATTTCTAGATGAAGAAGGTAAGTGCAGTTGGATTGGGAGTTGCAGGGAGGAGGTGGGGTTTGGAACTGGGCTGCTCAATTAGATATGGACTGGTTGAGAATGAAGAACCCCACTCCCCACATCATTAGATCAAGGATTTACTAGGCTGTCTTCCCACATGGTGTGTCCTCTATCCATCACTGTTTAACAAGGTCTTTAAGTAGCCACTTAATGGCCTCACTTGGTCTCCAGGTGAGACTACCCTTCCTGCTCTCAGCTCAATCAGACTGAGGCAAAAAGGTGACTGGGTCCTCACATCTGATCAAATGGTCACTCCTAAACTTGCTACTGGAGATGGATATAAATTCTATGTCACAGTAATGAATTTCTAACAGCCAGGACCTTTTCTCTATTTTTGTTCAGCTATCAATAATCACGAGTATAAATAATAGGCTGGTATTCCTTTTCATTAAGCTGTTATTTCTTCACTTCTCAACTAAATAGCTCTGATGCTATTTCCCATCTTTGCTGAAAGTTGATTTTGCTTCATGTCTTTGTATGTTTCAAAAATACTATCCAAGTAAGATTCTGATTATTATTACTCCTGGCATCTAGATGTCATTGCCTAAGCTCTAGTTTTATCTAATATCACCTGATTAAGTAATTTTACTTCACACTTTATTTAATCCTTTGTTCAAATTCATTACAGCACTGCAATTACACTATTCTTTCCTTTTTCTGATCCATTCTGAAGAGGAGATCTTCATAGGTCACATTCACTGACTTCAGCTTTTGTAAAAAAAAAATCAGTCTTGCTGGTCTATTTCTTTCTCCAACGTCTTTTGGCAATGAGGATTAAAATTTCCTTTTTTAGGTTGTACTTTCTAATTGATCGTCATGACTTACCTTTTTTAAAATCGTTCCACATTTTCATCTTAACCACATGATGCTTTCTTTGCTTTTTTGACAGTCATGGCCTTACTTGATACAACATCATTGTTTGCTCCAAGCCTTTACACAATGTCAATTGTCATCATAATATCATTGTCTTCAAATGACTTTTTAATCTGTATTTTTCCAAGACATTTTGGCCTATTTGTTTAATCTGGTAATATAGCAAAGCTCCTTTGTATCACAACCAACAGTCATAACTGATGTAATTATGATCTCATCCACAAATCATTGTGATTCAAAAATCTAATTTACCTAAACTCAAGTGGAGACAACCATATCTTAGATTGTTTTGTAGTGGAACGCAAATTACATTCAGAATAACTCTGTAGGAGGAGCGTCAAAAGTTTCATGGAGATTTTCCAGAAGACAGAAGATAAACCTATACCTAAACCTAAACCTATAATTTGTATTTTTAGCAATGCTTTAAGAAAACTTTACTTCATTTCTACAGAATGTCTTCATACATTGAATTCAGTTACATACTGAAACTTAGAAATATTGCATTTTTTATGAACTTACAACTTCTGTTAAAAATCTCTTCCTTGACACACCTTACCTCTTCCTCTTCAAATCATCAGGAATCATTTTAAATGGTCAACTGATAGTTGGTGAAGGTTAGATTGAGATATTCTGCTCATCAGCAGGATTTTTTAAAAAATTATTCATTCAGAGGAATGTGGACATCACTAAGCTTGGTGAATGTTTATTGCCAATCCCCAAATGCTTGAGACAGTAGTGGTGAGCCACCTTATTGTACTGCTGCAGTACATATGATGTAGGTACATTATTGTGCTATTAGGAAGGGAGCTCCAGAATTTTGACTCAGTGGCACTGAAGGAACAGCAAAATATTTCCAAAACAGCCCTGAGTGGCTTCGAGGGGCCTTGTAGTTGGCGCATCTACTGTTCTGTCCTCCTAGACAGTAAAGGTGACAGATTTGGAAGATGCTGTTGAAGATAGCTTGGTGAGTTGCTGTAGTGCATTTTGTAGATGGTATACACTACTACCACTGTGTATCAGTGGCAGTGAATGTTTAAGGTAGTGGATAGGGTGTCAATCAAGGGGATGCTTCTCTTCAATAACGTTGAATTTAAAGTGTTGCTGGAATTGGACTCATCCAGGAGGGTATGCTATCAGACTGATTATTTAAGTAGAGCAGATAGTAAACAGGCTTTGGGGCGTTACTCACCAAAAAATTCCCAGCCTCTGACTTTTTCTTGCAGCCACTGTATTTATATGGCTAGATCAGTTTGGTTTCTGATTAACAAAAACTTCCAGGACTCTCTTTTGTTGGAAACTGTAATTATCCATGATTTACATGGTGCAAATGTTGGTTGTCACTTAACTGCCAAAGTCTGGATGTTATCCAGGTACTGCTGCTTACAGACACCACTGCTTCTATAGCGGACGAATTGCTACAGATGACAAACTTTGCTGCATTAATTTCTCCAAATACTGTCAATATCCTGGGACAGAGATGATTGACTAACAACGATAACTATCTTCCTTTGTGTAACGTATGACTCCAGTTTTACTAGGGCTCCTTGATGTCACGTTCAGTCACCTTCTGACTTGATGTCAAGAACACTCAAGTCTCATCTCAACTTTTGATTTCAGCACTCCTTGTCTGTGCTTGGACCAAAGCTGTAATGAGGTCAAGAGCTGCGTAGCCTTGATGGAACCCAAACTGAGCATCACTAAACAAGTTATTGCTGAGTAAGTGCCACTTGATAGCATTGTCAATGACACCTTCCATCACTTTGTTGATGATTGTGAGCAGACTAATGGGGTGCTAATCAACCAAGTTGGATTTCTTCTGCTTTTTGTAGACAGGATAGAGCTGGGCAATGTTCCACACTAATGAGTAAATGCTAGCGTTGTAACTGAAATTGAACAGCTTGGATCAGTTAGCTTCAGAACATCAGTCTTCAAAAGAATTCCTGGAATGTTGTCATAGATTGAGTATCCAATCAAATCGGCTGAAGAGTTCATCTGTGATGTTGGAGTCCTGAGGGACTGTGCATTATCCTGATTACTTGCCTTCCTATTTTTGTCTCAACCACAAACTTAGTAATAGTACAGTCACAATGTCACCAAGTCATTAATATGTTGTAAATAACTGCTGCCCCAGCACTGATCCTTGCGGTACTATACCAAGTTAAAATGTCTTCTTGAAGATGTCTCCTTTATCCCACTTCTCTGTCTTCTATTAGTTGTCCAAACCTCCATCAAAGCTAATATACTACTCCCAACACAAAGAGTTCTTATCTTATTAAGGAGCCTTATGGACAATATCTTACAGAATGCTTTTTGGATCTGCAAATGTATCATATCTATACATTTGTCTTTATCAATCCAGCTTGCTAACTCCCTGAGGAATTCTAATAAATGCATCAGGTATGATTTCCCATTTATCAAGCCATGATGACTTCTTGATTATCTTATGTATTTCTAAATGGTCTACTATTGCATCCTTTATAATAGATTCTATTAGTTTCCCAGTGACCAATATTAAGATAGTTAATAGCATGTCAACAGTTAACAGATTTTTTTACCTCCCTTCCTTTTCAAGTAAAGGTACTATATTGATAGCTGTCCAATCCACTGGGGCATTCCTGGATTTAAAGATTCTAGGAAGATTAATACCAGTGCATTCACTATCTCTGTAGCTGCTTTCTTTAAAATGCAAAGGTGAAACCCATCAGGTTAAGGGGACTTGATGGTCATTATTTCCATTAGTTTCCCTAGTACTTTCTCCTCTAGTGATAGTTATTGTGATTATTTCTATTCCCTCAACCCAACCCCTTTAGCCCTTGATCATCTAGTATTTTTGAAATGCTCTTAAGTATCCTCTACCATGAAAACTGATGCAATGTAATTATTCAATTCCTCTGCCATCTCCTGGTTCCCAACTATTATTTCCCCAGCCCTGTTCTATAAGAGGACTATGTTCACTTTGGTCTCTGTCTTCTTTTGTATACATTTAGAGAAGCTCTTACTGTCTGTTTTCATATACTTGCTAATTCATTCTCTCCCATTTTTCGGTCATTTTTGTTGGTTTTTAAAACTTTCCCAATCCCCCAGTATACTAGTAATATTTGCCACATTGTTTTGTTTCTTTTCTTTCAGCTTTATATATCTGTAACCTCCTTGTTTAACCATGGTCGATTCATCGTCTTGCTAGAACTAATCTTCATCACTGGGATATATCACTGCAAGTCATGAACTATTTTCTTAAATGTCTGCCATTGCTCATTAACTCTTTTTTCTACTACTCTCTGTTCTCAATCCACTGAGCCAACTCTGCCCTCATCCTTACTAAATTAGCCATATTTATGTTTAGCACAATTGTTTCCAAACCAAGTTTCTCACTCCCAAACCGAATGTTATTATCATTATTCCCAACAGGATCTTTTACTCTGAGATCACTTATTCAACCGGCCACATTACACATTATCACATCCAATAAAGCCTGATCCCTAGTTAGATTTACTGCATACTGTTCTCAGAAACTGTCCCAACTACACTCTTATGAATATTTCGCCTTGTTCATCTTGGTCAATTTTATTTTCCTAACCTACATAAAGATTAAAGTCACTCCTGATTAAAGTACTGTCTTTTTACATATCCTCAATCTCTTGGTTTTCTCTGTCCTACAGTGTAGCTACTTCTAGACGGCCTACAGACTACTCCCAGCAGCATGTTCTTCCTCCGTGTATTCTAGATGTACTCTACCTCTACCCATATCGACTCTACATCATTTGATTCCAGATAATTTCATGTTTTCATACAACAAAGCTACCCTCTACACTTTCAGCCTGTCCTTCCAAATAACCCTGATATTTTGTTCCCATTTTGGTCTCCTTGTAACTATAAGATCTACAACCATTAACCTGTAATTGTGCTGTTAATTCACTCATTTTGTTTCAAAGACTGTGCATATTTAAGTAAAGAGCCATTCATTTGTCTTCTTTTAAAAAAAAAACGTCTCCCCCACTTTGACCCTATTTACAGCTTTTTTGTTTACTGCTTTTACACTCTGTCCCTTCTTGTCCCACTCTGGAATCATTATCAACATAGTTGTCCTGTAAAGCCACCACATTTTTTTGCTTTGTAAATCTACATATCCCTCTTTCGAACCCTCCCCAACCCCCAAAATTAATTTAAAGTTCTGTTTACAGATGTAAGAATTCAATTCACAGTACACTGGTCCCAGAACAGTTCAATTGAAGCCCATCCCGTAAGAACAGCTCCCTTCGACCTAGTACTGGTACCTGTGACCAATGATCTGAAGCCTATTTCTACCACATCACTCTTTAAACCACACACATAACTCCTTGACACAATTTACAACATTGCTCAGGTAATAATCCTGAGATTATTACTTTGGAGATCCAATTTTTAGGTTAGCTCCTAACTGTTCAAAGCTTTTCAGCAGAGCCTCCTTTTCAGTATATCAATATCGTTGATACTGACAATATCCAATCAAGATGGCGGTAGCGTAAGACGCTCCTTCTGGAGCTCCTCTCCTCCGCCCACTCCGTTTTTTTTCTATCCCCTTAGCCCAGGAGGCAAATCCTGGAGCAGCCACAGATGCAGCAAGCCAGCTCCAGAGCAGCGCAGGGGGAGAGAGTCCCGGAGCAGCAAGCCCGGGCTAGAGACCAGCAGGAGGGAATCCTGGAACTTACCTTGGAGCAGCTGAATGCTGGTACGGAGCGGACTGGAGCAGAGATGGTTGTTGGACTGGGGTCTGGCGTGCGCAGTCAGGCCACGTGCAGAGGCTCTGCGCTGAGCTGCTACAACGTAAAGTTTATTTGAAATTTTTCCCTGATTGTAATGTCAATCCTTTAACGATGTCTTACTTCTATTTTTTTTTTTAAACTCAGTAAAGTAATGCAACTACTTTTTATTTCTCTTTTGTATCCAAGGTTTGTACCTAGGTACTGTACCTAAGATGGCTCCGCAAGAGGCAGACATTGTAAAAGCTTTTTACTGTACTTTTGCAATGGAATACACGTGACGATAAAGGACATTCTGATTCTTATTCTGACGTGGTCAAACAACTGGAGTCGCCTCTTCCCTCAAAGTTCCTCTCTAACCCTGAGGAGATGTCCTTAACACTGGCAGAAGGCAAATAACACAGACTTTGGGACTTGCTCACAGCTGCATGGAACAGAATCTATCCCCCCCAATTATACCGTTCACTACCACTACCATATTCCTATTTCCTTCATCACTTGCCCATCACCATTCACAATTTGATTTGGCAGAATTACAGATAGTAGATCTACTGGTTGAGGGGTCACTTTGCCCTGTCTATCACATCCTACTTCTGTTGTTTGGCTAGCATGTCTTCTGGTGTTGCAGCCAACAGGTTGACCTCTCATTTTAAGGCGTGCCTGGTGCCAATCCTTGTATGTCCTCTTGCACTTGTCATTGAATCAGGGTTGATCCAATAGTTTGATGATTATAGATTACGGTAGAAGACAATTTTAATGCTACTGATCACCCACATTGCCAGAATTGCTACATCTATTGCAATCTATCCCAATCAGCACAGCGACGGTGCCATCCAAGGTGACATAAGGTATCCTCAATGTTAAGATAGGGCTTGGCTTCCACAAAGACTGTGCAGTAGTCGCTCCTATCATTATGGCCATTTACAGATTGCAAACGATGTGGTTAAGTAGATTTTCCCCTCTTGTTGGATGTCTCAGCATCTGCTGCAGACCCAACCTAACAGCTGCGTCCTTTAGGACTCGACCAGCTTAGTCCATAATGGACTCTTTGTGATCAACATTGAAGCCCCTATCCTGGGTATATTCTGTGCCCTTGCCAACTTCCATGCTTCCTCCAACTGGTGTTCAACCTGTAGCAGTACTGATTCATCAGCTGAAGAGGAAGGAAGGGGGCAGTAAGTGGTATTCAGCAGGAGGTTTCCTTGTCTATGTTTGACCTGATAGCAGAATCTTCATGAGACCCAGTCACTGCTGAAGTCTCTTAAAGCAACTCACACCCAACCGCATTCAAACTGTGTTGCCACCTATGTTGGATCAGTCTTGCCAGCGGGACAGAACATACAGGACTGGATGGTGATGGTGAAAGTTTTATATTTATTTAAGTAATCTCACAGATCTTGCTTTTCTCAGACACAAGATGCATTTTACATAAAATAACTTGCATTTATATTGCACCTTTAACATAATAAAACATTCAAGCGTTTTCTCTGGAGCATTTCAAACAAATACTGACAGTGGCACATGAAAGAGATATTTAGGCAGGTGATCAAATATTTGTTCAAAGAGAGAGGTTTTAGGCATGGGGAGTTCAGAGAAAGTTTCAACTCATTTGGGAAAGTGTGCTGATACTTGTATCCCAATAATGGTTTAATGAAAATAAGCAAAGTCCTCTATTTACCTGTGTGATGGAATCAGGTTAACAGAAAATACAATGCATAATAATAACTGCTATTTCCTACTAAAAAATAAATACTAACCACAAGAAAATGTTAATGAACTATCAATGTACAGCTCTATTTTAAACTCCTTTTAAAATCCTGATGCACAAACAGACACACATCAAAACACTGATGTTATATGTTGGGGAATAAAACACTGAGGAAACATAGTTCAACAGCACCAGTCCACAGGATCGATGAAATGCTCCTTTTGCTTCCCAAGATTCTGTTCTCCAGATTCTTTCACTTCTTCTCAGGATACAAAGGGAAATTAGTATTCTAATTACAAAGTCTATGAGTTGAAGTCAACGGTTTATAGCAACTGGTAGGAGAAAATCACTAGTATTCTTCAGTTATTTTTACTGCAAAAATGTAGAGAGACAGCCAGTAAGCTGGAGAAGGTCTCAATCTCTCTCATTTACACACACTAGGTTTGTAGCTCTCCAGGAACCAGAGAGTTGTCATCAGGCCGATGACCTCTGGTATCCACAACTGGTCAGACCAAACAGCAATCTCTTGCTAGTCAGATCTCATTGTGTACGTGCACCACACTGAGTTTCAGTAACTTGATTTCAAAAGTGCAGCAATTCCTTCCACAATCCTTGGTTTAAAATAGTCTTTTTTTTCTAGTTTAGTCCACAATTAAGAAGAAAGAAAATTTTTTAAAAGTGCAATATTTAAAGCAGGTAATTCCAGAATTTTGGCACTGACAATTAAAGGTGGTGAAATAACTCCACGAAGGCTGGTGGTATCCCGTCACCATGTCAGCCTTTATTCACATGTACATAGTACAAGACACTGAGCAAGCTAGCACAGAGCCAGCTCCTAGAGTGAACAGAACCTCTACCAATCCTATATACCTGTCAGCTTGGACTCCCTGATTGGACCAGGTTAACAGCCCCAATCTTGGAACACATATTCTACAAGATCCACCTGGATGACTTTACTCCAAGCACTACATCCCTCCCCCTCTAAAACCTGGGAGCCGTTCCTTTTCCTGTAGCTTCTCCTGGGGCGTTTTCACAGCAGATCCGGTTCCTCCGACTCTGCCTTGGATATTGGTGGCATGTGCCAGATCACAGTCCGCCTCTTGTGCCCAGAACGTCTAGGAAGAAATTCTTCTTCAGGTGGTAACGGCATCGAGACTGCGACATTAGCTGCGTCAATCTTGTCCTCACAGGTTTCTTCGATGCTTGGCGGAGGGGGAGAAACCACGGGTTCTGACAGCCTTGCTGGATGTTCTGAGGGGCTGGGTATGTTTTGTTCCTGCCCCAATTGTGAGGTTACAGTTTTCATATGGTCCATGTGCTTGTTCAGGACCACCTCTCCTACCAGAACTTGGTACGTCATGGGACCTGACCTCACATCGACCCTGCCTCTTACCCATGCAGGGCCATTCCTGTGGTTTCAACACCAAACTTCGACCCCTGAAGTAGACTGCCTCTCTTGCTTAGAGGAGTCATGTGTCTGGCACTGGCATTCTTGATGCCATTTCACACCCCACCCCAGGTCAGGGAAGATCAGGTTTAACCTGGTGCAGGGTCTTCTCCCCATTAGCAACTCTGCTGGAGCTGTCCACGTAGTTGTAGTCGCGCGTGGGGTGGTCCTATAATCAAACAGGAACCAGGACAGTTTGGTATCTACTGAAGCTGTAGGCTGTTTCTTTAAGCCTGCCCTCAAAGTCTGGGTTGTGCTTTCTGCCAGACCATTAGACGATGGACAGTATTGAGTTTTTCTTACATGCTGAATGCCATTAGACTTTAGAAAATATTCAAATTACCTACTGGTAAATGATGGCCATTGTCTGTGACCAACACCTCCAACATTTCTGGGAGTCCGTGTATTGCAAAAGATGCTCACAACTTTTCAATCTTTATCCCGTGTTTGATGAATGAACTCTGTACACGTCCAACCATTTTGAATGGTCGTCCACAACATCTAAAAACATAGAGCTCATGAAGCGACCTGCATAGTCAATGTGTAACTGAGTCCAGGGTTTATGTGGCCACCCCACGAATGTGGGAGAGCTACTGGTGGTAATTTTGTCTATGTTGGCACTCAGGGCACTACCCCACAAACGCAACCACATCTGCATCCAATCCTGACCACCAGACATAACTTCTGGCCAACATCTTCATACTAGAAACTCCTGAATGATCCTGGTGGAGTTCAGCCAATATTTGCTGGCGACTTTTGCTCAGGACAATCACTCTTGCTTCCCATAATACTATGCTGTCTTCTACAGGGATCTGGTCTTACCAGGTCCAGAAAAGCTTCAATTCTAGTTGTGATGGCCCTTTGGTTTCCCTTATCACCACCAGCTGTTTTAATTTTGCCAGGACGGGATCTTTTTGTGTACACAGTCACAGGTATCAGCTGTCAGCAGGAAGGGTGTCTAGAAAATTTAAAACTATAACGGACTCTTCTAGTGGCGGTACCACCGGTGGTGTATCTGCCAGCGGGAGGCAGCTCAACGCATCCACATTGTAATTTACGTACTCAGAATAAGAGCCCACTGCTAAATTCAACCTGAAGCAGTGGGTGGCACAGCCCTATCCTCTTTATGTTGCCATTGCAGGGGTTTGTGGTCTGCTACTACTATAAATTTATGTCCATAAAGGTACTGGTGGAACTTTTTCACACCAAAGATGACAGCCAATCCTTCCTTCCCTATCTGGGTGTATCTTCATTTGGTATCAGCCAAAGTCCGTGAAGAATATGCTATCGGGCATTCCTCTCCATTGAGCCATCGATGCGCCAACACTACCAAGAAACTGTATAGAGAAGCATCATATGTCAGCACCACATCTCGCTTGGGCTCATAGTATGCAACACCACAGGTGGCGACAGCTACTTCTTCACTTCCCTAAAAGCCACATCTTGGCTATGAGACCATTTCCAAGCTGACCATTTCACAACAGCAGATGTAAGGGTGCCAGAATGGAGGCCAAGTAACATATGAATTTTCAGTAATAATTCACCAGTTCAAGGATAGACCTAAGCTCCAGTACAGACGTGGGAGCCGAAGCACCTTAGATTTCCCTTACTTTATCCTTCAATAACCAGTCTAGTGACTCTGTAGCCCAAGTAGGTCACTTGGGGTGCCTGGAATACAGTTTTTCCTCCTGACACATATCCCCACATAATAGAAAAGTTTATGCATTATGTCCAAGTTCTCTAAATGCTCTTATTGGTCTTCCCTGTCATTAGATAAATGGTGACCTAGGATAGACCTTGCTCTCCATCATCCACTGAAAAATGGCACAAGCTGATGATACCTCAAAAGGCAGTCTTGCATATTGGTACACTCTCTGACAGACAAGAATTCATCCTCATCTCACTTCTACAGGATCATGCCTTCACTCTGAGGCCATGTCCTCGTATCCTATTCTCTCTTCCATACAGAAACATGTCCAGGCCTTTCACGCATGGCAGCAGAGTTTTGGATAACCTAAAGTTTAGGGAGCAACAATCTGGAAGTGCTGTAGATGTCATCTTAGGGCCAAGTAGGACACAAAGATCACAAACAGCCTTGTTTAGTCTCAGAAAGTGAGCGCTTTAACAGTTTATTTAGTATGGTTCACTTTTAGAACAACTCCACCCAAATTTCAACTTTTTTTTAGTCACGATCCCTGGAAGCTGAATAAGTGACCAAGCAATTTTAGACCATACAAAATACTTGGCGGCACGGTGGCTCAGCGGTTAGCACTGCAGCCTCACAGCATCAGGGACCCAGGTTCAATCCATCCTCGAGCGACTGTCTGTGTGGAATTTGCACATTCTCCCCGTGTCTGCGTGGGTTTCCTCCAAGCACTCTGGCTTCCTCCCACAGTCTAAAGATGTGCACGTTAGGTGGATTGGCCATGCTAAATTGCCCGTAGTGTTCAGGGATGTGTAGCTTAGGTGCGTTATAAGGGGATGGGTCTGGATGGGATGCTCCAAGGTTCGGTCTGGACTTGTTGGGCCGAAGGGCCTGTTTCCACACTGTAGGGACTCTAAAAAAAAAGGAACAGGAGAAGGCTATTCAGCCCCTCGAGCCTGCTCTGCTATTCAATAGGATCACAGCAGATCTGACATTCCTCTCAAGTCCACTTTCCAGCCCTTTTCCCCATAACATTTGATTCCCCGACTGATCAAGAATCTATCTGTTTTACCTGTATTAGTTCCACTGTAAGAGGCCTTTCTTCCAAAATAAAAACAACATTGACCTTTCTTTCAATTTTTATAAACAGAAGCCAAGTGTGACAAAATACAACAGTATGCAATATCCTGGCTACTTCAGATGCAGATTCCTGGTGGCAGAGTCAAGTTTGGGCCCTTTCGGTATTCAGCAGCTTCAGTGGCACCTGCATTGGCGAGGTCCGGCAAGGGCATTGGTGGAAGCGAAAGGCACCAAAAAGTGGCAACTTTTGTTCCAGCAGCACAGCGAAGGAGCCACCAGGCTCATGGCCCATGATGAAGCACTTAACAAGAAAGATTGTAAACTTGGCCACTTCCTTTATTTCTTCATTTTTTGTCCTTTATATTCTATGTTTTGCTTTATTTTTCTGTGTTTTACAATAATGCCAGAGAGTGGCGACCCTATACAACACTTTTCACTTTATTTTGTAACAAGATACACGTGACAATAAATAATTCAAATCAAATACTCCAAGCTCATGATCTCAGCATCGGGAAGATGTTAAGCTGAGACCAACTGCTTTCGACACAAGGAGGAGATTTAATTGCAGGCCATGATAAATCATCTCCCAGCACATAGTATCCAAGACCTGGGAGAAACTTTTTACAACTGTATTCATTTTAAATAAAACATTTTTTCCCTTTCCCTCACTTTATATTCATTGTTTCCATGCATTTAATTTCTATGTTGAATCATCTTTAATCACAAATTCCATAATTTCATAACCATTGATATTCTTTCAGTTTCAGGCACATCTTTCTCTCAAATTTACCATTCCAAGAAAATAAAATTCAGCATGCAAAACAAGAGAAACAACCCATATTTCATCTATCAATCGGCTTTAGAGCTCATTTCCCCAAAGTCTAACCCAGTTATTTGTTTCTTCTCCCCCCCCACCACTGCCGCCAAATCCATTGTTCTTTTCATATTCTTTTTCTCATTGGATTTTCTCTTTCACTTTCACCTGCCTCACGAACACAAGCATGTTTACTGAGTTTTTATTTGCTTTGACATGTGCCCGTTAAAAAGCAGTTGACTACCTATAAAATATACCAAAAGGGAAAAACAAAGCACATCTACAATGTACAAACAATGGAGGATGTGGAAGAGGTCCTGGCTTGATAGGGTATCCACAACAATAGCTTTGAACAAGTCTAGACTGTACATGACATAATTAGAGCAACAAAAATCAAAACCAATCTGTGCTGACTACAAGCTGTAGCTGTACTACATCCTGTTATGTGTCAGTCTGCACTGGCCTTCTGTGTTTTGCAATACATATAGTTACAAAGCAACGATATAGCTTTTCCAGGAGAATTACTGGGTAATATACAAACCCAGTGTGACACTCATACAAAAGTGGCCGTTAGTATCCAGGCTACATAATGTTAACCAGCCAGGTTCAAACAATGCTGTGCTTCCAATATATGCTGGCAAGGCAAATAAAATTATCTAGGCTTCCTATCCATAATTACCATTCACTGACCCTTTTGGAAAGTGCATGTTTGCAGACAGCAAATGAACTATAATCACGATGATCATGGGTAAACTAAATAATAGCTACTGCTTCATTTGCATTAAAAATGCTCAGTCTCATCTCCCTACCTATGCAAAACTGGATTTTCAGCAGTGAGATCAATGAAAGGGAAATACTGAGCCATGATAAACAGTGACCCGTGATGAGTAATTGTTTGCTAAAGATACCTTCACTTTTTGATATTATTGCTCAGCAGATTCAGATTTCACATATAACGATAATAAAGTAATAATTAACAAATTAAATAATAAGTTTATGATTCATTGACTAATTAACTTTCCTACCAAAAAAGAACTGTTATGAGAACTCCAGGGAATTTTTATAACAAGAAAGAAGTGTCTCATAAGAAAAGTTGAGAAAACCTAATCTGGTATATTTGACAAAAGAGTTGCTTAATGTGTGTGATAAAGTGACAACAGGTTCTGATTGTACAAAATTTGTTTCATTTACCACCTTTTGCTACACTCTTACAACTGATCACCGTGCTATAATGTTTGGTCCTGTGTGCCGTTGGTGATCTGAAGACAATGATCAATGACACTGTGTGACAAGATGAGGCAGTACTAAATGAAAATTCACAAATAGATATACTGAAATTTCACGGCTCGCAAAGTACTTTAATATGATTAACTCCATAATAAAATGTAAATATAATGAATGATCCAGCACGGAGTCATCCCAGAGTACCCTTCAAATTAGATGGGAGTACGTTCCAGTTCCATGATATTCCTTATAAATGATATAAATCACCAGGTTGCTTGAATATTATATCAAAATACTTCAATTCTCAAATAAATTAATCAACTTGGGCTTTCTTAACTCAACACAGAATTCAATCAACCAAGTATGAAGACTATACAACATAGACTATCCTTCATTTTGGGAGGGACAGTTAAAGAAATTACCTGAATGAGAATAAGCAATTTTCTTTGATTAATTGAGAGAAAATAATTCATACTGGTTGTTACTGACCTCCCAACTGAGAAGGTCACGACAAACTGGCGGCACTGCATTTACTGTGTGGGGAAATGCACGTTTAGTGACAACTATAAAACAGGAAACCCTAATAGCTTGCATTTACTTTTAGAAACTACCACGTGGAAATTCAGCAGGGAAGTAAAACAGATGGAAGTGGAATGATCACCTATTCTACAATCTTCCTGATATCCCTTTAAAATCCAATGGGTTGAACGACAACTGGCGAATCTGCTACCACCTGCCTTATGTACTAAAGATAAAGAAATCACTCTCTTTTGTTACATACTATATAATGGACATTAGATTATATTGACTCCGTTTACATTTCCTGCTGCCTTGGGGAAAGCAGACAACATAATCAAAGATTCCTCCCACCCAGTTATATTCTCTTCCTCCCACCCAGTTATATTCCCTTCCTCCCTCTTCCATTGGGCAAAAGATACAGAATTTTGACAACATGTACCAACAGATTCAAGAACAGCTTCTTCCACACTTTCAGACTTATGAATGCACCTCTCATATACTCGAGTTGATCTTTCCCTGCACTATCTCTGCATTCTGTTCTATTACCATGGTGTACTTACGTAATGTATGATTTGGCTGGTTAGCACCCAAAACAATACTTTTCACTGTATCTCAGTATATGACAATAAATCAAATATCAGCTTACCAACTATTATTAACTCCTACCTGTCACCTCTTGAATAAGAGTAGCATTCCTCCGAAGCTCCAGGGTAAATTGAGGTGAGCCATGATTACAGACATGCCGCAATATCTTGAGAACCTATCAATAAGCACAAAAATAGAGCTGACTGCTTTCTGAACAGAAGCCAGGAAGTGTCTAACATAGCACAATAGAACCTTTTGTATAATTTTCACTTTGCAACTGAAACGGCCACGAGCCAGCAAGAATATAACCTTTATTTTTATTTGAGATTAACACCCTGTCTGGCTTTTATACAAGCAGCCAAATTATGACACATCTCAGTCAGGTAGTGCACTGTATGTGAGTCAACACAGGGCCAATTTAAAACAAAACTTCTACACTTCATAGTACTGTCTTGCAAGAATTTCGAAATTGGTTTATTTATCAGCTCCTCCTCAATTGTATTTATCAGATAAACATGGAATAAAAATTCCAGAGAGATTTCTAAAAGTCAAGATTCTTATTTCCTTTGGCTCTCACTGGGAACTGCATATTTCCTTTGCTTCATGATATTGCTTTCTAATTTTCAACGGTGCTATTCTATTGGCAATACTTTAAACAAAATAGCACTAAAATTTACACCTTTCATAAATTTTAAACCCAAGGGCTACCAAAAGTGATCTACCAGATTTTCAGGTTGAAGTATCCAATTCAAACAACGTTCCAAACATTCAAAAGAAGATGCAGCATACAAATTAAATATTCCTCAATCCATTATCCACTTCACAGAAGGTACACAAAATGTACATACAGCAATTTCTTGTTTTGTTGATCCAAAAACAACAATTTACATTTACAGAGTGCCGTTAACAAAGTAAAATCTTCCAAAGCACTTTACATTTCTAATTTTATTTTACACCAAACCACAGAAGCATAAATCAACAAAAATAACCAAAGCCCCTGATCAAAGAGGTATATTTTCAGAACATCATATAAGTACAGAGGAGAAGTTAAGAGGCAGAGAGGTTAGCAAGAAATTTCAGAAATATTTAGGCAAATGCAGACCAGGCCACCAATGATGTAATGATAGAAATCAGGACTCACAAGAGGCCAGAATTGGAGGAATGCAGATATTCCAGAACAAATGAGTTAAACATATTGTACCATTTAAAAATAACAGATAAATAAAATCAAGGAAAAGGGATAAGAACTTTGATTACTTATCAAGTGCCAACAGCTGGTAGGCAGGACAGGAATGTAGCAGGTATAGGCAGTAAATTTGTAAATAACATGAGAAATCAGTGGTATGCAAAATAGTGAGGAGGAATGTCTCAGACTACAGGACAATAAAGACGGATTTGTCAGATGGGCAGAAAAGTAGTAAATGGAATTTAAACTAGGAAAGTGTGAAGTGATGCATTTTTGGGGACTAAGAAAGTAAGGAAATACGCAATGAATAGTAGGATCCTAGGGAGTACAGAGGATCAAAGGGACCTTGTTGTCCATATCCGTAGATCCTTGAAAGCAGCAAGACATGTAGATCATAGTTCACAGAAGATCAGAGAATCCTTTTGGCCCAACAAGTCCACACCAACCCTCAGAGCATCCCACCCGGACCCATCCCCCTATAACCCACCTAATCTACCCATCCCTGAACACTATCAGCAATTTAGCATGGCCAATCCACCTAGCCTGCACATCTTTGGACTGCAGGAGGAAACCACAGCACCCGAAGGAAATCCACACAGACACGGGGAGAATGTGCAAACTCCACACAGACAGTCGCCCGAGGGTGGAATTGAACCAGGGTTCCTGGCGCTGTGAGGCAGCAGTGCTAACCACTGAGCTACCTGTTAAGAAGTCATGTGGGCTCTTTTCCTTTATTAGTCAATTTATAGAATACAAGAGTGGGGAGGTTGTGATGGAGCTGTATAAAACATTAGATAGGCAACGGCCAGTGATTGTGTGCAGTTCTGGTTGTTACACTACAGAAAGGATGTTACTGCACGAGACAAGGTGCAGTGGAAATTCACCAGGGTGTTGCCTGGGCTATAGTGTTTCAGTTATGAAGAGAGACTAGATAGGTTCAGATTCTTTTCCTTAGAGCAGAGAAGGTTGAGGGGGCACCTGACTGAGATGTACAAAATTATGGAGGCAGAGACAGGATAGATGGAAAGAAACTTTTGCCTTAATAGAGGGGTCAATAATCATGGGGTACAGATTTAATTTATGGGGCAGAAGGTTTAGGGGGAATTCAAGGAAAAACATTTTTATCCAAATGGTGGCAAGGATCTAGAATTAATTGCCTCAAGTGGTGGTAGAGGCAGGAGCCATCACTACAATGAAGCTTTTAGGTAAACACTTAAAATGCCAATGCGTACGTGACCATAAGCCAAATGCTGAAAAATGAGATTCCAGTAGGTAGCTGCTTGGTAATCAGCTTGGTCGGAATGCATTTTTTGTCCAGGCAAATAATTCTGGGGCAGATGAAAAGCAACGAGTAATTTGCCTGACAACTTGTGGACCCTCAGCTTTTCCAGTTAGTAGGGACCCAACTTTCCCTGAGGCACCAGATACTAAAACCTTTTTAAGAATTGATGGATTTAGCTAAGGAATAATACGACCCCAAGACTCCCTTAATTCTGAGATGCTATTGGTTTTACTCGAAAGATCGAAAATCAGGAGAATCCATACTGGGATTTTTGATGAGGTTAAGGCAGAAGCGTGTGATTTAACTCTTAATGAGATGTTAAGAGACTGTTTGGTACCTGGGATTAATGATGTGACCATGCAAAAGCAACTACTAGCAGAAACCAAACTGGAGTTCAAACAGGCACTACAACTGGTTTTGTTGTTAGAAAATGTGGCATGTGGAACGTATGAGTTACTGGGTATCCCAGGGGAAGTGGACATCCTCGCCAGGCTGACTGAGCTTGGGTAACACCACTTGTATGAAAGCAATTGCATAGAAACAATCAGGACATGTCCTGAACAGAGGGACCTCAGGTCAGCCCACAGCAAAACCCAAAAACAAAGCCAAGCCTCAGCCAAACAGTTAAAATTTTTCTAAGGATCTGGGCCGGCGGACCATTGTAATTGCTGCTGGTATGCATTCTCGAGACAGCAAGAGTCCCACTTGGACTGAATTCAGTGAGAGAACTCTTAGGCCGGTATCCATGAGAGTGCACACCCTGGAAAGTCCACTACAGCTGGTTTGGAACAGTTAAACTGATTAGGGGCATTCAAATCAAAACCAATCAAAATAAACGTCTAGTTAAATGGGCACCCAGTTCTAATAGAGGTTGATGCCGGTGCGACTGTTTCAGTGATCGTAGAACAGTCTTTAACAAAATTCGCTCTGGACTCCAACCCTTAAATTCGCATAAGACCTCGACCAGGCTGAGAAACACTACAGGTTAAGGGTACAACTTTGGTTCCGGTCTCTTACAAGAAGCAGCTGGTTCAGTTATCATTGATTCTAGTAAAAAGCTCAGGTCCAAACTTGATGTGGCGAAATTGATTGGCTCAATATTTCTCGATTAGAAAATGGCTGCCTAGTGAAGTCCTAACTAAATACCGGAAGATTTTCAGGGAGGTTTAGGGACAATCAAAAGGCCAAGGCCAACTTACATGTTGGCCAATAAGCAATTCCATGATTCTTCAAGGCCCACCCAGTACCATTTGCCTTATGAGCAAAAGTAGAGGCAGAAATCAGGAGGCTGGAAAGTGAAAGAATCATCAAACCAGTACAGTCTGCAGAATGGGCAAAGAGGACAGGGTCCCGCCACCCATAGCTTCAGGTCAAACTCAGCAATGGGATCTCATTCTGAGTGCATACAATCACAGGTTGAAACACTGTCTGGGAAGCCAAGCAGTAAATGCAGATGCGTTGAGTTGCCTCCCACTGGCGGATACATCACCTTGGTGCTGCCACTGGAAAAGCTATTCTGGCTTTAAACTTTCTGGACACCCTTCCAGTCACTGCTGACACAAAAAGATCAAAACTAAAATGAAGATGTTGGCCAGAACTTGTGTCTGGTGGCCAGGATTGGATGTGAACATAGGTGCATTGGTGAAGCAGTGCACAGAGCACCAACAAGTACAGAAATTACTGCCAGCAGCTCCCCCACATTCACGGGAATGGCTGCGTAAACCCTAAACTCAGTTATGCATCGACTATGCAGGTTCTTTTACGGGCTCTATGTTTTTCGTCATTGTGGACACCCATTGAAAGTGGACGGACATGCACAGAGTTAATTTGTCAAACATAAGGACGACGATAGAAAAACTGCGAGCATCTTTTGCAATGCACTGACTTCCACAGGTACTGGTCACAGACAATGGGCCATCATTTACCTGCAGGGAATTTGAGCATTTCCTAAAGTCAAATGGCATTCGGCATAAGGACAGCCCCATACCATCTGGTGAAAAGAACAGTCCAAACTTTGAAGGCAGGCTAAAAGAAACAGCCTATAGCTTCACTAGATACCAAACTGTCCCAGCTTCTGTTCCTGCTCCTCTCGCACAACTACAGAGACAGCTCCAGCAAAGTTGCTAATGGGGAGAAGACTCGCACTGTGATATGTGATCATTCTGGAATTTGGGGCTGGGGGGTGGTGAAACGGCATTAGGAACGCCAATGCCGGACACAAGGCTCCTCTAAGCGAGAGAGGCAACTTACTTCCGGAGACGAGGTTTGGTGGTGAAACCACGGGAATGGCCCTGCATGGGTAAGGGGCAGGGTCAACACGAGATCAGGTCCCGTGACATGCCAAGTTCAGGTAGGAGAGGTGATCCTGAACAAGCACGTGGACCACATAAAAGCTATAACCTCGCAAACAAGGCAGGAACAAAACATACCCACCCCTCAGAACATCCAGCAAGACTGCCAGAACCTGTGGGCAAATCCCCTCACCCACCCAGCCTAGTGTCGAAGAAACCTCTGCGGACAAGATGGACACGACAGATGTCACAGCCTCAATGACGTTACCGCCTGAAGATGAGTTTCGGCCAAAATGCTCTGGGCGCAGGAGACAGTCTACGGTCCAGTATGTGCCTCGGTATCTGAGGCAGAGTCAGAGGAACCGGACCTGGTACAAAACTGCCCCAGGAGAAGCTCCAGGAACGGGAACGGGCCTACGTCCCAGGAATTAGAGGGAGAGGGAAATAGTGATTGGAAAGATCTCAGCCAGGTGAACCTCATAGGAGTACGCAGACTGGGGCTGTTAACTTAGTCCAATCAGGGACTCCTGGCTGACAGATATAATCAGGAATGTCAGTTCTGCTCAGTCTGGGAGCTGGCTCTGTGCTAGCTTGGTCAGTGTCATGTACTATGCACGCGTTAATAAAGGGTGACTTCGTAATGGGATACTGGCCTTTTTGGAGTTATTTCAGACTCATTCCTATAAGGAAAGGAAATACAGGGTTATTAATCTCAGGATTTGGAAAAAGAAATGGATGGGAGACTTGGAAGAGTAGGCTATGTAGTTTCTCAAAATATTGTGGAGATTAAATTGAATAACTCCTGAAAGAGGGTGCAGAGCTGTCAATGCTCAATCATTGTACCACATAACAGCTTGCCACCTGCTGTTTTAAATGATTACTGCACAGCCAATACTTCCTGTAATATATAATGCAGACTTTTTTGGGGGTGGCCTAATATTACAAATGCTTGGCCTTACTTACAAATGGGAGGTGTGTTTGAGATTATTAGGATCGCTCATGAACTATTTTATCAGATCTAGACAGAAAGGAGCAGTCTGGGTTGCATCTTCCATCATTTCCTTCTCGTTCTGGTGCTTCTTGAATGATAGGTGCTGAACAAGGCTCTTCTCTCATCATGACCAACATATGTAGCATACAGCAAATCAGCATTAATCTTGATACCAACCTAGCTAAGTAGTGCAGGGCTACTCCAAAGTGGTCCAAGCAGAAGTACTGCATGAGGATATCGATGTTATCTTCTTTCACGTTCCTGTGGCAGCATGACTTGTTGTATGCCTACAATGCAAAGAGGTGGGGGTTCCAGACTAGCTTCATGAATAAAGTTATGAGTTGGTAACTTTGTCACCCATTAGTCTTTGACTTACCATGCCAGCTGAAATACCGAGTGCTTGTGCATAAGGAAACTATGACTGTAGCCAAGATAATTAGTGTGGATGATGCGTTGCCTGCTATTATATGCCTACTGCTCACTAGTGATGTGGAATCCATTCCAGTTCAGAAGGAAAGCAATCCTCATGAGCATTATGCAAAGCAAGGCTCATGAAATCAATAATACCCTACACTAGACGGAAGGCTCCAATCCAAGTAAACTCTCTGGTTCGCTAAGCATGCTTGCCCTTAGCAAGTGGGAATGGGATGAAGCAGTTTCTTTGACATAAGAACCCAAGTGCCACCCTTATGCAAACTATGAGATGAAATGTTGTTTATGTCTCTAGTAGCAGCCTTGCCAATATAAAAGTTTAGAACCACAGTCACCGTGAAAGCCACAGCAATGCTTCTTTATCCTACTGCGTGGTAGCAGCTGAGGTTGCAGGCAGACAGTGGAATTTGAATTCAATAATAATCTGGAAATATGAGTTTAATGATGACCATGAAACCATTGCAGATTGTCAGGAAAAACCCATATAATCACTAATGTCCTTTAGGAAGGAAATCTGCTATCCTTATCTGGCCTGGCCTACATGTGACTCCAGACTCTCAACAACGTGGTTGGCTCTTAACTGTCCTCTCGGCAATTAGGAATGGTGAATAAATGCTGGTCCAGTCATTAACGACCATATCCCATGAATGAAAAAAAGAAATTTGCAGACGTCAGTCCTGGCCTCCTTAGCAAAGTTCAGATAGCTCGGGCATAAGTCAACACTGAAGTTGTGGTAATAAAGTGTCTCTTCAAAGACATTGATGGACATGACTTACCAAATGAGAGACCTTCTCCCCCTCCTTCTTGCAGCAGCCTGTCTTGATCTGTGTAGTTTCTCTTTATTCTCACAGTCATCCTGAATTACAAGAGGAAGCTTACCCGGCCACACACCATTTGAGATCAACTTGTTTCAGCGTAAGTTCTTAAATTTCAGAGTCATAACAATAGAGAAGGTTGCTATCAGCCAACTGAGTCACCAACAAAAAAAACTGCAAGCTCACTTTCTGTAGGTGATTTCAACTTCGGTCAAATATAGGAAAATTTCAAAGATGCACCACCATCTAGAAATACATAGCAATTAACCTGTAAATAGATCACGATTCCTTTAAACAACACTGGTGGGGGCATGGATCCTTCTTTATGCAGAAGTGCTCCACAGAGATGAGAAACTCCGTGTAATGAGCATCTCACCCTTATCCAATGTTATGTGATGTTGCTGGCTGATTACTGTCCGACTATGCTGATCACCAAAAGTGTTCATTTTTGTCAGTCAAACAGTGTGAAGATGAACAAATTGTTTTCCCTGTAGAACTAAGAAATTAGAAAGTACACTGGGCCAAGGACATGTGATGCCAAAAGGAGTGTCACTCACCTTAAGTTTAACATGACAGGAGCTGCTCTGCAGACGCTCCAGCAGGTACTCCAAAAGGCACTGACACAATCCCACAGACTCATGAGAAATTTCTGCAATTTCATTCTGTTAGGAAATAACATCACCGTCCACAGAAAACTTACATCAACCATGAAAGACTGATTATTTTCTCACTGCAGAAAATAAACCAGTGGCTCCAGCTTGATAATATCATGGCTCTTATCCTTAGATTATCATAGACTACAGGGTTGGGTAAATAACGGCAATGATGCCATCCCAAGGAACTTTACAAAGCACTTGGAGCCAAAATACCAAATTAGAAGAGAAAATTTAACAGGAACCATTAAAGGCTGCACACGAAAGGACACAATTTGAAAAAATTTAAAGAAAAGTAAAGAAATAAAGACCTTAGAATTCAATTTTCAGGGCGGGGCCTTAAGTCAAAATCTCTGTCTTTAGTGATAAAACAAAGGTGGCAGTGGTTGGGTTGCGGGGAGAATGTACTAAACTTAGTGTTAGTAGATAAAAGAGAAACTGAAAGTAAGGAAATCTTGAGGAGGTTTCAGAGAAGGATGGAGTGAGACCAATGGAGGGATTAGAAAACAAAACAAGGATTTTAAAGTTGAATGTGTTGGCGATAGGGAGCCAGTAAAGGTCAAAGTCATGGGTGGGCAGCTTAGCAATGCCAGCTAGGAGAGCACTAGAATAAATCAGTTTCAAATGACAACTGATAAGGATTTCAGCCATTGTATGGAGTATCATGGACAGAAAGTCTCAGAGCAGGGATAAAATACACAAGGTGTGATGAAAATAAATGATCTGGCTAAGACTGGATTATGAACAACTGCTTTCAGTACTGAATAGGACAAAAAGGCTTTGTTTGGCCTGCACAAGAGATCAAGGACTGTGATGGAATTAGCATCAATGGCGCAGTGTGTTTTCATAGCCAAGAGCAATGTTTTCTTCTTCTCAACAGGAAGTTACAATTCATCCAATACTTAAAGTGATAGAAATACCTCTCAAAACCAAGGTGCAATTTTTGATGACTCTAGACGTTATTATGTAGAAAAGGAAGCAGAAAGCATTGCTGGGAATATAGTGAGTGTGTCAGGATAGGTGGGAGTGGAATTGTGGAAGGTTAATGCAACAGAACTGGACAATGGAGAGCTGATGAGCACAACTGTAATTGTAATTATGTTTAACTTTGCAAAAGGATGCTCGAAGACAATACAAAATACATCTTGGTCATGGTCACTGACGTTGGCTCAGGAAAAGGTAGAAGTCAGACTGGAAGGATTTTATTACATATGTTGTGGACAGAAGTGGACAGAACTGAAAGGTGATGGGTCATTCAATGACTTTATCCATTCAGAAACAGCCCATTCATGTTGTTTCTCCAGCATGTATGAGTTTGACAACATTTTGCAATTTACTGGAACCAAAAATAATTTGTTGCAAGGATTCAATTTTGCTTCCCAAAGGCACACTAGATAGTTAATCTCAGAAGAAATCCTGAATGCATTAGGCAAGGATACTGGCAATCTCCTCAAACAGATATCCAGGACATGGTACTTCATCATCTGATGTTGCTTTCATCAACATAGGAATCTGCAAAGAAACACAGTGCAAACTTTTTAAAAAACGTAATATAGTTACAACTAAGGCTGCCCAAACTGTTTGCTCATTTTGAACTCCACCCCCGACCCCCCAACCACATAGTTTAAATTAAATAAAGAAACTGGAAGGATTTGGGATTAGCAGTTTGAGGATGCCCATACATCCACATGTTCCCAAAGACCAGACAGTTGAGAGGTGAGGGACTAGGATGACAAGAATGAAAGAAAAATACTGCAGACACTGGAGATCTGAACTAAACCCATGAACCCATCCAACCCTCCTCTCAAACCCTTTCCATTCTCAAACCCTCACCACCAAACCCACCTCTACACCCGTCAAACATCTTACCCCTGCCCCTCCTCTCTACTCACCCTCTCTAGCCCATTTCAACACTCTATCTGAAACCCTCCTCCTACCATCCTCAACCTTCCTCCATGATCTCATCCCTCGTGTTCTCCCATCTTCTCCGTCCCCTCTCCTCCACCCACTTTCCCCATCCCAATCCTCTCCCCCACTCCCCACACTCTCCCCCATCCCCAAAATACACCCCACCCTCTCCCCCTTACTCCCCACACTGACCCCATTCCCTACCCCACCCACCCCCCCTTATTCACCACACTACCCCCTCCCCAC
>NC_063354.1:18737584-18760244 GCF_021869965.1 Rhincodon typus | reverse complement strand
CCCCCCTCCCTCACTCCCCTCCCTTATTCCCCCCTCCCTTACTCCCCCCTCCCTTACTCCCCACTCCCCACTCACTCCCCTCACCCGCTGCACGAAGCCCACTTTCTCCCCGATTGTTGCCATCGTCCCGCCTCCTTTGACTGACAACCGCTGCTGTCCAATGGGTAGCCGCCCCGCTGACCTCGTTCGTCCATTCGGGGGTGGGGGCGGCTTGCGGATGCGGAAACACGTCACGGAGCCAAGATGGCCGCGCCCAGGGCGATGCCGCGGATGGAGGTTTGGAGCCGCACTCGGGAAAAGCTCAGGAGCTTTCCACATTTTATGGCAGCGTGTGCCGCAGAGGTCAGTTCACATTTCATTTTAATCCTATCTAGGTATTGTCTTATCGAGCACTCAACCGGAATTGTGCATCTGTTTTGCAGCAGAATTATACATGGATTCATAAAGTGACCTCGCTGTAAACCGGTGTTGGACAGATGGAGGTCAATAGGGACAGAGCATACAGCTGTTTACCAAAGGGGGAGAAATGGAGATAGAGGCAGTGGGCAGAGTTCTCCGAAGTAGGGCTAAGGTGGCTGACTGGGACTGGACTGTGGAAGATGTACATCGAGCCCAAATCATCACATCAAACCACTGTCAGATGTGGGAGGTTGTAAGTCTGGAGGAGTTTGAGCAAAAGGAGACGTGTAAACCATCAAGGTGGGCGTTGTGACAGATAGTCCTTGGTTCTATAGTGTAGTGTAAGTGCCCGCTCTGAAGATGCTGGCAGACCAGCTGAGTTACTCCACAATTTCGGTTTTTGGTTCAGATTTCCAGTATCTGCAGTTCTTTGATTTTTTTTTTTGCATTTTTGTTTTCTTTTTGACTGAGTGCTGGAGCAGGCTCTGCTGTTAAGCGGAAGAAGTTCGTCCTGGTGATGTCTAAGATGTTGATGGTTGAAGCCAAGCACTTTATTAACAGTGCCTTTTTTTTTGCAACTTCTGACTTCATAGAAATCAGTGGTGCGGGAAGAGGATGATGTCTTTGGGACTGTGGATTTCGTCGAGGGACTGAAAATTGTGTTTTCTGCTTTCCACCAGTGTTCAATTGGAGGAAAACGTATGCAGACAATATGAATAAGACAATCTGACAACATAAAGGCCTGGTCAGAGATTTGGTAAAGGTAGAGCTGGGTGTCATGAGAGTACATTTGGAGACTGACCATTAGTCTCCAGGCGATGAGGCTGAAAAGCTGGCAAGGGAGATAGGAAGAGAAGGGGCTGCTGATAAATGGTTAGATGACTCTGGAGGTTAAAGTGCTGTCTTGACTAGAAAAACACAATTCTTTTACAATAAATAAACAAACATCTCCATGCCATACAATGTTGTCAGCAAAACTTAGGGAATGATGTAAAAACCAAAAGAACTGTGGATGCTGTAAATCAGAACAAAAACAAAGTTGCTGGAGAAACTCAGCAGGTCTGGCAGCATCTGGGAAGGAAAAAACAGAGTTAACATTTCAGGTCCGGTGACCCTTCCTCAGAACTGATGGTGGATGGGAAAATGTCAGTTTATCTGCAGAAAATAGGGAGGTGGGTGGGTTAGGGAGTAAACGATGGGATAGAGCCCAAAGAGAGAGAGAAAGACAGTTGAACAGACAAAGGAGTTGCTAGCGATCTGGCTGGGAGGGTGAATAGTTGTTAATGGGGACTGTTAGTGACTAACAACAGTGGGTGTGTAATGGCAGGCTTTGTGGTAACAAGGCCTGGTGTGTGGGGTAGGGAGCTGGGACATGGGAGAGTTTAGGCCCTAAAATTATTGAATGTAGCTTTCTCTACATTGGGGATACGAAGCATAGACTTGGCGACCACTTCGGAGAACATCTACGTTCTGCTCGCAAAAAAGACTCTGAACTACTTGTTGCCTGCCACTTCAACGCACCACCCTGCTCCCTAGCCAACATCTCTGTCTCTGGCTTGCTGCAGTGTTCCAGCAAAGCCCAACGCAAGCTGGAGGAACAACACCTCATTTTCTGCTTGGGGACCCTACAGCCCTCCGGACTAAATATTGAGTTCAATAATTTTAGGGCCTAAACTCTCCCATGTCCCAGCCCCCTACCCCACACACCAGGCCTTGTTACCACAAAGCCTGCCATTACACACCCCCTGTTGTTAGCCACTAACAGTCCCCATTAACAACTATTCACCGTCCCAGCCTGATCGTTAGAAAATCCTTTGTCTGTCCAACTGTCTTTCTCTTTCTTTTGTGCTGTATCCTATTGTCTACTCCCTACCCCACCCACCTCCCTATTTTCTGCATATAAACTGACATTTTCTCACCACCATCAGTTCTGAGGAAGGGTCACCAGACCCAAAATGTTAACTCTGTTTTTTCCTTCCCAGATGCTGCCAGACCTGCTGAGCTTCTGCAGCAACTTTGTTTTTGTTAGGGAATGATGTGTTACTCTGGGACACTTTTCAGTTCTCTCGTGTGAACTTACAAGTGTCAGACATTTTTTTTCCCCTCTTACTTGGCCTGGCGATCCTACTTCCCTCACTCTTCGTCTGAACTGCTTAATTATTTGTCACATAGAATCGCTGAATCCATACAGTGTGGAATGAGGCTATTCAGCCCATCAAGTCACCACCAACCTTCTGAAGAGCATCAAACCCAGACTGATCCCCTACCCTGACTCCGTAACCCCACATTTCCCATGGCTAATGCACCTAGCTTGCACAGCCCTGGACACTATGGGCAATTTAGTGAGGTTAATCCATCTAACCTGCACATCTTTGGGCTATGGGAGGAAAACACACAGATATGGGGAGTACGTGCAAACTCCACACAGACAGTTGCTCGAGGGTGTAATTGAACCTGGGACCCTGGCACTGTGAGGCAGCAGTGCTGACCAATTGCTAAATGATCCACATAGGTTCATTATTTGCTCTTTTTGTAGTCTTTATTAAAAATCTTTCTCCTTGCTATGATACTTACCTATAGTACAATAGTTTATTCCATCTCCCTTTTTGATTCTAAGGCGTCGGCATATGGCAGGTGTGTGGCTGCAAATACTCAGGGAAGCAAGGACCTCAGAAAGGACATGTGTGCAAACGAGTTTCAGGCACTTAAGAACTGCTTTACATTAAATGTAAGTTTTTGCTGGAAAAGAAAGACAAATTTAAAGTGCAGCAATATTTTACCTGCAAAACAGTCTGAAAATGTGTGCAGTATTATGTATATTTTCAATAATTGAAATAGCCTTAAATATTATTCACTATTGCAATCTGAAAATTAATGCACTGCAATAAATAATGTTGCATTTACAGGTCATTGCAGCTATATCCCTTAGACTTTTCTATTAGGTACATTATGTTTGAATGCTTCCAATATTAAAAATAAAGTTCCAAATAAATTATTGCAGTGGAAACCTTGTACCAATATTTTGAAAAAAAAACTTAGCAGCTGTAAATACAATGCTGCTCTAAGTTTATTAAATCTTTAGCTCTGGGTGAATACTGTAGTTCTCAAATGTATGTGGCCTTTCAAAATCTGTTGCAGATATATTATATTGGCTTTACAGGACTGTACGAGCTGCAGTTATTTGGCTTGAACCTCAAATACTAGATTTTCTATCTGCTAGCCAAATAGACTTTAGTGGGACAAATAAGGCATAATAAAGTATGTTATGTACAAATAATTGTTTCCATCCAACATTTAACAAATCTATGGTATACATAGAATATTCAGCAGCTATTACAGATTGTACTGTGAATGAGATCCTTTAACCTGTAATAAGTCCACAATTCTTCAGGCCTTTCATTATGCAAAGAATAATTGAGAGAGTCAACAGTGAAAATACCAATGATGTAAAGTTTTTTTTTCAATATTCTGTCAGTCTTTTTAATAACTCAGGTAACAGGGTACTCCTCAGACACTAACAATCATTGTAACAGTTTGTAAAAATGTCTTCACCCAGTACTATTTCCCCATTTGCGAAGCATGTTCACAACTCTTTTTTTAGCTAGTTCCACCCTGGAGCCAACTGTAAACAGCAGCCTAGATAACCCGAGATAACAAGGGGTGGAGCTGGATGAACACAGCAGGCCCTTCTGAAGAAGGGTCTAGGCCCGAAATGTCAGCCTTCCTGCTCCTCTGATGCTGCTTGGCCTGCTGTGTTCATCCAGCTCTACACCTTGTTATCTCAGATTCTCCAGCATCTGCAGTTCCTACTATCTCTGAAACAAGCCTAGATAACCTGACCTTTGACTTTCTTTTTCACCTTGTAAGGTACATCTTCGTTGTATTCACTGCAACCCCGAAGGCCTGTCTGAGTCTGGGAATATATGTAATAAAACAGAAGGTGGATTGGAAAAACTGAACAGGCCTAGCAGTGTCTTTGGAGAAAGAAACATTTCAAATTCAGTGTGGCATTTCTTCGGAATGGGGAACTGAATTGTGGATGAAAATCAATTTTCTTTAAAATGATGCTTTTCACATTATATAGCATTGCACTGAACCACTCTCCTTTAACATTTCATCAGAAAAGGGGGAGGGGAAGGGGGTTCTGAAATAAATAGGGAGAGAGTGGGAGGCAGATAGAAGATGGATAGAGGAGAGGATAGGTGGAGAGGAAACAAACAGGTCGAAGAGGCGGGGATGGAGCCAGTAAAGGTGAGTGTAGGTGGGGAGTTAGGGAGGGGATAGGTCAGTCAAGGGGGCGGGATGAGGTTAGTCGGTAGGAAATGGGGGTGCGGCTTGAGGTGGGAGGAGGGGATAGGTGGGAGGAAGAACAGGTTAGGGAGGCGGGAACGAGCTGGACTGGTTTTGGGATGCGGTAGGGGGAGGGGAGATTTTGAAGCTTGTGAAACCCACATTGATACCATTGGGCTGCAGGGTTCCCAAGCAGAATATGAGTTGCTGTTCCTGCAACCTTCGGGTGGCATCGTTGTGGCACTGCAGGAGGCCCAGGATGGACATGTCGTCTGAGGAATGGGAGGGGGAGTTGAAATGGTTCGCGACTGGGAGGTGCAGTTGTTTGTTGCGAACCAAGCGTAGGTGTTCTGCAAAGCGGTCCCCGAGCCTCCGCTTGGTTTCCCCGATGTTGAGGAGGCCACACCAGGTACAGCGGATGCAGTATACCACATTGGCAGATGTGCAGGTGAACATCTGCTTGATGTGGAAAGTTTTCTTGGGGCCTGGGATGGGGGTGAGGGAGGAGGTATGGGGGCAGGTGTAGCACTTCCTGCGGTTGCAGGGAAAAGTGCTGGGTGTGGTGGGGCTGGAGGGGAGTGTGAAGCGGACAAGGGAGTCACGGAGAGAGTGGTCCCTCCGGAAAGCAGATAAGGGTGGGGAGGGAAAGATGTCTTTGGTGGTGGGGTCGGATTGCAGATGGCGGAAGTGTCAGAGGATGATGCGTTGGATCCGGAGGTTGGTGGGGTGGTACGTGAGGACGAGGGGGATTCTTTTTTGGTTCTTATCGCGTGGACGGGGTGTGAGGGATGAGTTGCGGGAGATGTGGGAGACACGGTTGAGGGCATTCTCGACCACTGAGAGGGAGAAGTTACGGTCCTTGAAAAACGAGGACAACTGAGATGTACGGGAGTGGAATGCCCCATCCTGGGAGCAGATGCGGCGGAGGCGAAGGAATTGGGAATAGGGGATGGCATTTTTGCAGGAAGGTGGGTGGGAGGAGGAGTATTCTAGGTAGCTCTGGTAGGGTCTAGGCTCTAGGCCCGAAACGTCAGCCTTTCTGCTCCTATGATGCTGCTTGGCCTGCTGTGTTCATCCAGCCCCTGCACCTTGTTGTCTCGGATTCTCCAGCATCTGCAGTTCCTAATTTCTCTGATCCTTTAACATTTTACTAGTTTTCTCTGTAATGACGTGCATTTTTACTACTTTCCTCCCAGGCCAAAAAAGCAAGTTAAGGACAAGTTTTGATTTCTGCGAAGAAGTTCATCAACCACTACAGCACAAAAAGAACATCCCATTAGATGGTTGTCAAGTAGATCTGAACATCAATCCCCTGTAACAGGAGAACCGTGATCAAGAGAAGACTGTATTGAAGAGAAGAATGAACTCAAAAATAGAACAATATATCATTTATTTTCTTGGCTTGGTGCATTTTGTGAAGATGTTCAAATATCAAGCATTTTACCATGTTGCATCCAATATTTCTAGAACAGCCATTACTGAGGACATACATATCTGTTCCTGAATCCCAAATACCGCTTTGGTACTGTGACTTCAGATTTCCCTTTTTTTTTTGAAATGTATGAATGAAAAGTATATAGATTGAATTTTTTTTTGTATTGTTTGACAAGTTTTTTGCTTAAATGTTTCCATATTTTGTCTAATTAAATAATAAATGTTGTCTTGTAATACATCTAAGTGAAATAAAATATGTTTTCAGAATATTTTATGCAAGTCACATTATCTGCATTTCCACAACAGGATTAATCAAAGAACTCAGAAAATCTTGAGACAAATGTACCCCTTTTTACAGTACATGCTTCTGCATTAATTTCTGTAAACACAACTCTTGTTCAAGTTTCGTTCATGCATGCTGAACACTGTACACTCATTCCACAAGTAAGGAACAGTACTGTTGTCATTATGTTACTGAACTAGTAATACAGAAGCCTGGACTAATAATATAAAGGCGAGTTCAAATCTCACTATGGCAGACAGACAATTTCAATGCAGTTAATAATTAAATGCAGAATTTGAATTAATGACAATTTTAGTAATAGTACCCACCATAACTGCCACATTTTTTATTGAAAAGCTAGTTTATTCATATTCTTGAGATAGCAAGAACTGCAGATGCTGGAGTCAGAGATAACACAGTGTGGAGCTGGAGGAATACAGCAGGCCAGGCAGCATCGGAGGAGCAGGAAAGTTGACGTTTCGGGTCGTGACCCTTCTTCAAAAATGGGAAGGGGGAGGGGAGTTCCCCCCAACAAAAATAAAGACAGAATCCCCCTTGTTCTCACATATCACCCCACCAACGTATCATTCTCAGTCACTTCTGCCACCTACAATCCGACCCCACAACCAAAGATATATTTCCCTCCCCACCCTTATCTACCTCTCGTAGGGACCGCTCTCTCCGCAAATCCCTCGTCCGCTCCACACTCCCCACTAACCCCATCACCCCTGGCACCTTTCCCTGCAACTGCAGGAAGTGCTACACCTGCCCCTACACCTCCCCCCTCACCTCCATTCAAGGCACAAAACAAGCCTTCCACATCAGACTCGGGTTCACCTGCACATCCGTCAACATGGTCTATTGCATCTGCTGTTCCCGATATGGTCTCCTCTACACTGGTGAGACCACTCAGAGACCGTTTTGTAGAGCATCTGCGCTCTGTACGCGACAAATGACAACATCTTCTGGTCGTGAAACTCTTCTGGTCGTGAAACACTTCAACTCTCCCTCCCACTCCCTGGGTGACATGTTCATCCTGAGCCTCCTCCAGTGTCACAATGCGCCACCCGCAAACTGGAGGAGCAGCACCTCATATTCCACCTCGGGAGCCTACAGCCCAATGGCCTAAATATGGATTTTACCAGTTTCAAAATCTCCCCACCCCCCAGCCTCATCCCATGACCAACCCTCACATCTCCTTGATCTGACACAACCTGTTCATCTTCTCTCCCACCTATCCGCCCCTCCCACGTCAGTGACCAATCCCCACCACTCCCTACCTGCACTCACCAATCACCATCCACCAACCTTCCCCAACCCCACCCCTCCTCTCTATTTATTTCTGAGCTCCCTACCCCCTCTCCATTTCTGAAGAAAGGTCCTGACCCGAAATGTCAGCTTTCCTGCTCCTCTGATGCTGCCTGGCCTGCTGTGTTCCTCCAGCTCCACACTTTGTTATCTTGTTAATATCCTTGCCTAGATGAGGTATTTCATCACTGTGTGTTTGCAATGTAGTGAAATAGGCTGTCCAGCCTATTTAAGGGTGATACTCAGTTAAGGACGATAGGGACGCACAATAAATGCCACCATCACCACCAATGTCTATGTCCCCGAATGATATTTTTTATTATATAAGGTATAGATTGCTGAAAAATCCAATTTGAAAATTATACTAATTTCAACCCTGTGTATCTAAATAATTTTCTGATAGTGACTCACACCAACAGCCAGATTTTTGCTATTGACACCTTTGTCACAGTTTACTGATCTAAAAACTTTGTTGTAACTCCATGATTTCTTACTAAAAATGTAATCTTCTTTTCAGCCTGCCTGCAGTTCTGTTTACCATCGACTGACTAATTACCCCTGCAAACATTCTGTCAGGTTCAGGCCTGTCTTGACGTTATTTGTTAGCAATTGTGCCCATGACTACTAAAGTGTGCTTTTTGAATGCCACTTTTAACCCAAGTCTAGCTAGAACGTTTGTGGGATTTCTTCCAAGCCTGAATTGCCTTAAATCTGCTAACAGCAGCACTTGTGCTGCTAGGACACACTTCTGTTTCAGCATTCTTCCAACGCCAAACTCCAACAACCTTCTCCCAGCACACATGCAGATAAATTGAAAGCAGAGAACCCGTTCAGCTTCACAATGATGGGGTCTGTTCCACACTGTCCTTAAGCTGATCTTTAGAGTTTATTGACTGCTTTTCAGCTAACATTGTTCAAAATCCTTTTAAAAACCAAAAGAACTGTGGATGCTGTAAATCAGGAAAAAAAAAACAGATGTTGCTGGAAGAGCTCAGCAGGTTGGGCAGCATCTCTGAAGAAAAAAATCAGAGTTAACGTTTCGGGTCCGGTCAGTTCTGAGGAAGGTTCACCAGACCCGAAACGTTAACTCTGATTTTTTCGTCACATATGCTGCCAGACCTGCTGAGCTTTTCCAGCAACTTCTGTTTTTGTTCCAAATCCTGCTAAACTGTAGACTTTCCCGAGACCACGTTTTCAATTAGGACACCTGCTGTTTTTACAGCCTCATCTCTTCTATTTTAATTCTATTAGAATCATAGAATCCCCACAGTATGAAAACAGGCCATTCGGCCCAACAAGTCCACACCAGCTCTGCAAAGAGAATTCCACCCAGACTCACTGCCCTATTTTATCCCCGTAATCCTGCATTTCCCATGGCTAACCTACACATGCCTGGGCACTATGGACAATTTAGCATGGCCAATCCACCTAACGTGCACATCTTTGGAATGTGGAAGGAAACCAGAACACCTGGAGAAAACCATTGCAAATACAAGGAGAACATGCAAACTCCACACAGTTGCCCAAGACTGGAATTGAACCTGGGTCCCTGGCACTGTGAGGCAACAGTGCTAAACACTGTGCCACCTGCTGCCCCAAACATGGATAATCTTCTGAATTTGTTTTATGCTCTAGCAATTACTGAAGTTCACCATTTAAATTCTCTTATTTTCCAGCTGTGATTTTTAATCATTAACCATGAAGTTCACCTCCATGACACATTAGAGGGCCCCATCTTCCCTCAGTGCCGTGGAAATTTATGTGTATATCTACTGTGCTTCACGCAGTACAACTCTGATTTTCCTTCGGAAGTAACTAACTGATTCAAGCATTTTGGAATTCCCAGAAATTGTGAAAGGCCCTGTACAAATGCAAATTCCATCTCCAATCTGGTAGAAAGGTGTGAGATAAATATATCTTTTTGTAAAAAACAGTTTGAAGTTCAGTATAGTGGCCTACGGACATTGGTTTATTTTTGTGAAGTGGTTTGAAAATTAACTAGATCAGTCTTTGCGGATCCACGATTTAAAACCAGTACATGTCCAAGACCAGGTGATTGCAAAGCATCCTGGAGTGTTAATGGAAGTTTGCTGATACTGTCAGGTTTTATGACAGGAAAGGGGAAATTTTAGGTCATTAGTTGTAGCACAATCTAGGGCGAGTAAGTTTTTTATGAAAAGAAAAAAGTTCAAAGGTTTTTGGGTGCAATTGAAAAGAGACCTGACTAAAATCAATATGCAAGTATAGGCTCCCCTAGGAAAAGAGCTTGTTCGGAGCAGTGATGGAATAACAACTCAGATTTCAATTTAGTGAAACCCTCCAGGCCAGGCATATTTGGCTAGAACTGTGCAGCTTCTTTAAAAAAAAGGTCTAAGGTCTCACTTGAGAGAGTAATTCAGGGAAAAGACTTCACAACTAACTGAACAGGAACTGAGAAGAAGCAATTAAGACATATGTGCAGATCAGATAGGGAAGGAACAGATCTTTGAATTTTGATTAACTGTACATTGATGGTGTTGGATAGTAGATGGAATTTTTGTTTATATTCAACAGGCAATAGGGAAGGCAAATGGAATGTTGTCCTTTATTTCAAAATAAATGGAATATAAAAGTAGGGAGCTTTTGCTAAAATTATACACGGCACCAATCAGACCACAGCTAGAATACAGTAAACTATTTTGTTCCCCTTACTTAAGGAGAAGCAAGCTGGCTTTGGAGGCAGTCCAGAGAAGGCTCACAAGACTGATACAAGTTATGGAGGGACTGTCCTAAGAGGGGAAGTTGGGCCTGTATTCACAGAATTTAAAAGAGAGGCAACTTTATTGAAACATGTAAAATTCTTAGGGGAGTGACAGGATAGATGCTGGGTCATGACAGCATTATCTCAGAATGAGGGGTCACACATTTATGACAGAGATGAGGAGAAATTTCTTCTGAGGTTTGTGAATTTGTGGAATTCTTTACTACAGAGAACTGTTAAGGCTGTATCATTAAGTACATCAAGGCTGACACATTTTTAAATTTGTAACAGAATTAAGCGCTATGTGAAAAAGGCATGAAAACGTAGCTGAGGATAATCAGATCAGCCATACTCTCGTTGAATGGCAGGGCAGACTTGATGGTCTGAAACGGACTACCTCGGCTCCTACACCTTTAGCCTTATTGTTTTTGCTGTGTGTTTCAAAATCTTTCAAATTGTTATATTCAGAGAGTTTGATTGGTTTTCTTTTATTTCATACTTTTAATCATAAAGCAGGAATTATTACAAGTAAATCTTCAGCATTATGTATTACTTTGAGTGAAAATTCATCACATTAAAAGAGCTACGATCTATCTGGGATCTGACATACCAACACTAACATCAGTTGGGATCATAACAAAGATCATTACCAGGCTCTGAGTTCATTGAATTTTAGAGGGTTGTGTCTCTCAAAGAAACTGACGTGTGTCTGGACATAAAATGGCTGTGGTGTGGTGAAGTTCATTGCATATATTTTGAAAATTGCTCTGAATGTTGCTGAATTTTCTAGGAGTACAAAACATGATGCTGTATTAGGAAATAGAGTCTAAGCTTTTGCAAAATTGTTAAAAGATTAGTCAAATTTTACCAGTTTTGCCACACATCAGATAATCATTAATTAAGCCTACACCTTGAATTCTGATAAGCCATTTAGCAGAGTCTCAATAGATTGTATTAGACCTTTACTAAAAGGAAAGGAAATCTGTATCTCTTAATGATCATGGATGTTCCAACAAGATTTCCTGAAGTTATACCTTTAGGAAAAATTGTCAAAATGATAATGGAAAAGTTAGTTCTTTTAAAACAAAAATGGGTTACCCAGAGAAATGCAATGATATCAAGGTCAAATTTTATGCTGTAAATATTCAGGGAAATAACAACTGGTTTAGGAATAAAACAGTTTTCATTCCTTTTTCTCCCTCCATCTCAAAGAGCACTGGAAAGATGATATGAAGCTTTATAGACCATGATTAGAGCATATTGTCAAGAATGCCATAATAATTATATAAAGGAACTCCCTGGTTACAATTTCTCATTACGGATGCCCCTAATGAGTCCATCAGGTTCAGTCCTTTTGAACGGATACATGAACATGAAGTAAGAGGAACAGTTAGACAGATTGAAGAAAAATTGAGAAACCAAAGCTGGGAGACTACACTTCCAGCCCACATTACAAGTTTGAGACTGAAATTAACCAAAGCATAAGAGTTTGCAAACTAGAGCAGATTAAAAGGATGAAGTTCAACATTTTGTTACTGGACACAAGGTGTTAGTATTGTCATGTCTCTGGGGTACAATTAAAAGCAAGGTTCACTGGAACTTGTCAAATCCAAAAGAAACTCAATGTAAATTGTGCAGCTAGTGCTGCAGACAGGACCCAAAGTAAATGTCATGTTAATATGTTGAAGAGATATGACTATGTTAAGTCCTAAAAAAATGCAGATTTATAGTAATGAAAAAAAAAGTGAAACAAAAATACCAGAACACTTGGAGAACAAACCAGAAATTGAAAATTCTAGTCAATCCTGCAGCAATCAATTTGGATTACAAAGATTCTTAATGTTTGACAACATGATTTTATTTTCATAAATCTTTTGAAATAAAGCTTAAAGCTATTACAGAGTCATAAATTAATTTTTTTGACTAGACCAGACTAAAATGTCTGTAGCTCATGATATTAATTGGGGACTTGTCATCCACAAAACATCCTTACAGGCTTAATCCCAAAAAATCAGCTCAAATGAAGGAAGAGAATAAGTTCATGATAGACAGTGACATTATTGAACTGAGTCTACTAGGTGGAACTTGCCAATCATGATGATACCAAAATTACCTGGGTTCCAATGATTGGACATTATCTCAAATCAAGGTAGTAAGCAAAGTGCACTGGTGTTCCATTCTACTGAATTGAAAGAATTGGACACAATTTTTCACCAAAATAGACTTGCTAGAAAGGATATTAACAAGTTCCATTGAATGATAGAGCCAAGAATTCAGCTTTTGTAATACTAGGTAGACTTTATCAAAGTAGCACAAATATTTCAACCATTAGCCAACAAAGACATTTGGGGAACTATTTAAGTGGAGATTGCATCAATGACTTTTTTGTTTTCAGCCAAACCTGGGAAGAACAGTCCCACCAGTTGGCTGGACTGTTTGATCAGCTGAAAAGAGCCAATTTGGTCATACATCTGGCTAAGGGTGAATTTCCCAAAGCAACAGTGACTTATTTAGGCCGGACTGTGGAACAAGGCCACGTCACATCTAGAGAAGTAAATCTAACCCTAACTCTATCAGGCTTCAGACAAATCAAAATTTTGCAATATGTTGCATTAGTGTATTTTATTGTTAGTTTGTTCCCAACTTCAGTACTATTGTGGCTCATTTAACAAATTTGTTTAAAGCACAAAAGATTTCAATAGATGCAAGAATGTCAGAGTACCATTCACAACTACAACGGTTTTAGCAGTGATACTGTGGGGGTTTATGACAGATGAGCAAAAACATTAAGCCATTAGCTAAATAAGCATTTGGGATGAGCAAATTTTCAAAAATATTTACTTCAAAATCTGTCGGGTGTAGTTTGAAGGAGACCTGACTGAAGTCAGAAAGAAGTATAGTTTCTCCTGGTAAGGGAGATTATTCAGAGCAGTTAATGGAATATTAACTCCATATAAGGGTTTTAGTTTTTGAAAACTTCCAGACCAGGAGAGTTTGGTTAGATTGTAAAAGAATTTAAAAGAAACTCTAAGTACCCAGTTGAGAGACTATTCAGGGAAAATACTTCACAGCACACAGATCAGGACCTGATAAAGTTAAGTTAAACCTAAAGATAAGGATTAAGTGCAAACTGACAATGTTGGGGAGTAGATCGGATTTTGCTTTGCTGTGTTTTGAAGTCTTTCAGACTATTACATGTAGCTTGCTTAGTTTGTTTTATTTTTTGGTTTCTTTTATGAAATAAACTTGTCTCACTGTTAAAACGGAATCTGCATCCTTGTGTGCTTGTTTCAGTGAAAAGAAAACAAAATATTATCTATCAAGCCAGATTTCATTCTGGGATCTGACTTGTCCAGTCATAATATCGGCTGGGATCATAACAACAGATATTAAAGGAGTTGTACTGCATCATGTCCTGGAGAAGACATTGTCTTCCTGGCACCGCTCTGTTTACACTGTTGATTCACCACAAATTAAGACAGCAGTAAATTAGAATTGAGGTAGTAGTAAATGCATGAAACAAAATTGGCTCAAAACTTCTAAGGCATAATTACCAAGAATTTATGAACATCAATTCTGATGGCCAATAGGGAGAACCTACCGAGGAAAAAAAAGTGAACAAATGAAATAACCTTTCGAAAGCTCTCTTTTTCCCTTCCGCAACTGAAAATTTTAAGGTGTAGAATCGGGTTTGTTTTTAATTTGTTCTTGATGTGGACATAGTGATGTTTCCTGTATCAAACAATTCATTAAAATTTTTAATAATATTTAATTATGGAATAGCTAGAAATACATGGAAAATGCATAGGACAGAAGTGAAATAATTAACTCAAGTAACGACAACAAGTCAGTAATGATCGAACACATACGATAGGAATTATTTCAAATTTGGTTATTTGTGTTATTCTTACACTACAAATTAATTCAATGAAAATTGCTCAACAAATCAGTGTTATTCTTGTGATGAGACAGCCTAGTCTGCCTTTATCCCGTAGCAACAATTTCCACAAAATACAAAAGAGAAAAATCAATACCAAATGTTTTTATTAATAGCACTTTATTTTTAAATGAACCACTTACAATTAGACAGAATACATGATGTATCTGCAAGATACGTTCCGTTTGATTTTACACCTGTAGCTAATATTCATTTGGAATGTTGCTTAAGGTTGGATTTCATCAGAAATGTTTCCCTGGCTTAAAGTGCCAAATGCTTAGTCCCGCTTCACCATGATTTAGTCTCACTCGTAGATTCTTTAACTTAACTTCATTCACCCCTTATTTCAAATACGACGGATGACTGGTAAAAGGAAAATCCTGACTTGGGAGGAGTCAAAATGGCCAAGAAATAACTTAAAATGTACCAAAAGAAGATATTATTTCACACAAGACTTAACTACAAGTATTAGGGGAAAGCTCTTGGTATATAGTGAATAAATCATAAGCAATTCTATTTTTTAAAAATATCTAATCTTTAGGTGAATGAAAATGCTACAGTCTTTTAAGAGGATTGGGGAAAAAAAAATCCAAACATCTACAAAATTCAGGTGAGGTAATGAACTGGAAGATTGACAAAGTTTTGACCTCTAACTTTTTGACTTTAACAATGTCTTCATTATTGTTTAACCCTATGTTTTGAAGGAAGCAAAACATTAAACAGGAAAAAGGACAGAAAAATTGAAATAAGTTGAGCCATTTCAGTCACTCATACCAGGAAACGTTGTAAATCAGATTTCAGTGCTTACTGAAAACATGCAGTAGGAAGTATAGCTTACACCACCCATGTGGTGGGTTCACAAGACTTGGCTGGACCTTGAAAAAAGGCATCAAGTGGAACTCAGGCACTTATCTACAGGAAACAAAGAACTCTGAAGGCTAAGGCAATGAACACAGTGTCTGCTCATCTCCCATCAAGTAACTTAAGCAGCATTCACCAGGGTCTGGGTGCAGAATATAATATCATGTAAAAGTAAACAGGTTCTCTAATTGTCTGACACTAACAACATATGCTCTACAGTTCTTTAATTTTGCTAGAAGATAAATACAGAAAATACATGCATCAACAAATTACATTTAAAATGAAAGGAGATGACAAAAGTAATTGGCAATGGACAATTTTGACCTTTGATCCCCTACAGCGCTGTTAGTGACCAGATACCAGCTACTACAATCTTAAATATGAATACAACATAAATACTTTATGAAAAATTCAGTTAATGGTCATGCTTTGATTTGGTGATGTGCTAGAAAGTTAAGAATTATTGGAAGTTGTCAGTGGTCTAAAAATATTAGCAAAAATAGCGACCATGTTTTAGGCCAAAATAACTCAGGTAGATACAATAACCTGATCCTCTGTCCTGATTAATTTTCACAAATAAAATTGATTTTCTAATAAAGACAATTCTGAAATCAAAAACCTGCTGCCTGTTCCAAGCCTACAGAGAATGTGAGATACTATATGCTTTAACACTATTTACGTGTGCACAGTTCATGTTTGTTTCTAAATATATTACTAAATTACTTCTATGAGAAACCACTAAAATTGGGTTATTCTGGAGGCATCATCATTGTTAGATTTGTTTTTTGTACAGTCTAATTTATTCACGGGCTAGGCCAGCAACTAGTATCCATCCTTAATTTCTTGGAGAAGTGATGGTGTGCAGCCTTCTTGAAATGCTGCAGCCTTTGGGGTGTAGGTTTTCTCAGTGTGTGCAAAGTGCCAGTGATGTATGCCAGCAGACTTTAGTCTATGTTTTAAGATATATTCCACTATATAATTTTATGTAAATTTACCTTCTCTGCCTCACCTAAAACAGCTCAGGTACTGGCAACTGAATCTTACATTCAGTCCGATTTGACATTCCAAGTTTTCAAATGTTCAATAAAATGTTTGCCAGGAAATTTAAAAAAGGTTAATTCTTTGTTTAAAAACAATACAAAAGTGTATTTTGCAAACGAACATGAGGATTTAAAAACTATTGTGTACAGAGCCTTTTACTATATTTATTCAAAAGTATATTAATCTCAGTTAATTTCCATTTGTGAATTTGCAGTTGATGTAGGAAGTATGAGAGTATGCTGTCTAGAACCACTAGGTAAAGGTCAGAATTAAATATTGCACTATTAACCCTTCATAAGATACACAATGTGCAAAACAATTACATTGTTGAATGATTTAGTCGGGGTCACAGTGTCAAAATTATAGATGCAAATTCAATGTGCTTACATAGAATTAATGGAACAAGTTAAGAAAACAGACCACATTTTAAAGCACATAATATGAAAGGTGCTGAATTTGTTTATTTTAAAACATGGAATGTTGAAAAGTTTGAAATCAAATTCTGAAAACATCAGCTTATAATGTGTAGATCTGGGAGTTCGCTTTCTCGTGCACACTTGTAAACAAATTAGATATTAATTGCAAAGATCTTTACAATAAGATATGCAATCAACCAGCCTCATGAATAACCATTTAGAAATCCATACAAGAAAATCCCACTGTTTACAATAAAACAGCACGTTGCCCTGAGAGGAAAAAGACACTAGGAATGGCATTTCCAATGTTTGAAAACAGACCTGTCTTCAGTCAACAGTACATTTAACTGTTAGAATCCCAACAGTAAAGTCATTTTCATTCATTCTTGGTGGCTTCTGGGTGGATGGGCACAGAACAACAGAAATTACAGTTTCCAGTAATTCAGACACTTCCTTTCAAATTTTCTGGTTGAGCAATGCCCTGTAGTAATCAGCATTTCTGTGCAAATAGTATACTGAGCTACACAGGTACAGTCATTGGTTAATCTCCTTGTAGAATGTTCATTATTTCAGCAGGCAACTAGGTTCTGATATCTATTTGGTTTTCTCGGAATTCATTTGATCTTATTTCAGAATTCTCACTGAAGTCCAATTTAATTGATTTGTGTTCAGCAGACTTTGCTCACACAATGCAATGCAGATGTGACACTGTGTAAGCTGCACATAGGACACCAAAGTAGCTTAATACCATCCAGGATATGTCATTATTTGCATTTCAAAACAGATTCCCTCTGGAAGTGCAACGGGTTGGAAATGTTGAATCATGTATCTTTTTCTGTATCTGTCACTTGCTTTATCTTTCGACTTTGAATTATCTGAAATGATGCTCCTGCTACTTGTTTTAGTTGACTCTCCAGTGCACTTCGGAGATTATCGGTTTTAAAGTTTGGCACTGGATCAAGGCTGATGATCAACTTACCATTGTCACTTTGATAGCTTTCATCCATGCTTGACCTTAGGTCTCTCTTTTTTCTACGGAGGTCACCACCTCCGTCAAGTTTCAAATCTTTATATGGCTCACCATCCTTCTGGCTTGGATTCTTTTCATTATGGTTTGATGGTGCATTTGGGTCTGCGCGTTGAAGATTAATATTTCCCTTTAAAGCCTTCTGTTCTTCCTCAATTTTCTTTTCATCAAGACTTTGTGCTCTGTTGATAAGATTTTCCCTTCTATCTTTGTGACCTTTATCTGCATTCACAGGCCACTGGATCTTTTCCTTCCTGTTTTCAATGTGTCCTGGTTGATTAGGTTTTTCCTGGAATGTATCCCCATCTCTGCCGTTCATATTCTCATTCCTATGTTTTTCTGCTTCTTCCGCTTTTAAAGGCTTGGTCTCACCTTCCAATTCAATCTGATGAACCTCTTCTTTTGATTTTGCTTTAATACCAAGATTTTCAGAAATTTTTGGGACTTTGGTCTCATTGTCTGGAACATTTGGATGTCTTTCTCCAGGTTCAGGTCCTTCCTTTTCAATTTTAACAATATTATTCAAAGGAACATTTGGATTTCTCACTCCGTGTTCTTGGATAGGTTTAGCTCCTTCAACATGTGCAACTGCTTTTGGGACTTCAGGATCAAGGTGAGGCACCAGCCGTTCACCATCTCTTCCTTTTGATAGAAGGTTTGCGGCCTCATTTTTTTGGAGGTCTTCTTTAAAGTTGTCTCTAGACTGAAGGACAAATTGAGCACCTTTGTGATATTCAACATTAGTTCTAATTCCAGCCTTCTGTTTAGAAGCAAGAATTTGATCCTGGTTATCTGGGACATTACCCCGAACTTCTTGCAAAGTATCTTTAGGCTCAACACCATCCTTACGGTGATCAACTGCTGGTAGATCCTGACCAAATTTGGCAGAATCAATCTGGGAATCAGCATTGATCACGTTAGGTTTCTCTGCCTTCTGCCCATTGAGAGTGTCAATATTTTTCACCTGATCTTCAATTTCTTCAGCCGCTTGTTCTTTCACAGGGTTTTCATTGTCTGCAGAAGTTTAAAAAAAAGGAAAGGTTAATGCAGGTGTTTTACAGGAATACACAAAGGCCAATGCATAAGAAAAGGGCCAATTCTGCGTAATACAATTCCACGTTTATTCTTAGAAATGCCCATTTAAAACCCAGCTCGGTTTTAACCAGGAATTCACGCGACAGATTCAATATTCATGGCACTTGATAGCAGTTTATTCCACAAATTTACTACATTAAACTGATTTAATTTAGCTCAGTTTCTTAAACTTTAAATCTTTTCCTGTGTCCTTTGAACAATTTCCCAAAATGAAATTTGGTCTATCCACTTTGTCACAACTTTAAAACTTCATATCATGTTCCCATGTTGCTCAAATTGGTTTTCGTAAGGAAAACAAAATCTCCAAAAATCTCTTTGCACAGGTCGACAACTTAAATATTGTTTCCTTGCCTTCCAATGCTTTTTTAAAATATACGGAAACTCCAAGTAGCATAAATATGTTATAGATCAATGTTATTCTTTTGGCCAGATATAGTGCAAGTGGGAGGCAGTAGTATAGTGATATTGTCACGGGATATGGATTCAAATCCTACCATGGCAAATGGTTAAATGTAAATTCAATTAATAAATCTGAAATTAAAGGCAAGTCTGATGGTGACCATGAAACAATTGCTGATTGTCACAAAAAGTTGTCACGTTCAGTAATGTCCTTTAGGGAAGGAAAGCTGCCATCCTTATTCAGTTTGACCGACATATAATTGACTCGATTGCCCTCTAAAATAGCCTAGCAAGTCACTCAAAGGGCAATTAGGTATGGACAACAAACGTTGGCTTGGTCAGTGATACCTACATCCCATGTAAGAATTAAAAACTATATACAAATGTTTGTGCTATTTACGTTGGCAATCAGAGTCTTTCACGGTGGTGGCTCTCACACAGTCGAGCATTCAACCCTCTTAATATTTTGTAAAATCTATCACTTAGTAGTAATTTTTTGAAAGCTGTACCTTACACATACCTAACATCTATTAATGACACATATTACTGACATCATAAATACTAATAATTCATTTTACATCTAAATGTAGTTAATCTATTACTTTAAAAAAATGTAGCTGCTATAAGGATGTTTGATGACTGCTGCAGACAGGATGGGCTAAGGGCCTCTCCTTGCTACAAAAACTTGACTCTTTGACAACATATTATTGAATACATCATCTGTTTGGGGAGTAAAGCAATAATTCTATTTACATTGGATAAAACATTAACACATTCGTCACTTGTTTCACGGTTCCAACGTATAGATAATTTAGAATTTCATTCATATAATTAATAAATATTGACTCCAACATTTTCCCCAATGATGTGCTGTAATAGCAGGACTGCACTCAATAAGCCATACTGAACACGAGACTAGCTTGTGCATTCCAACTCCAGCGCAACATGAAAATATTGAGATAAGGGATGCGGTAGTTGAAAATTTCAGGTTTGGCTTAACCTGAAAATGTCAGGGGCAGGCTGGTAGAACAGAAGGCAGTTGGTTAATCTATTGCAAGACTGAGTTGAAATGATACAGAAGACTCATGTAAGATTTTGTGGCACTTTTAGAAATTCCTTTCAAACATTTTCAAACGTACGCATTATCTCTTACGTTCTTGTTACCTACTCACCACTTAGACCTTCAGAATATTTGTTGCATACTACTGACCTCCCTTAACACTGAGTCCAAACTTAAGCATAACTTCAGCAAACTGCATTGGTTTAACAGAAACATTCTGCCTGAGTGAAAATTTGAAACTATTCCTTTATATAGTTGCTCTATTCTAGACATTCCCTTTGCCCAACTATTCATTAAAATTTTGTCAATAAGTGAAAATGCTTTTGACGATCACAAGAGCAGATATTACTTCAAGGGAAGAAATTACAAACTTGTGCTCACACAATCAGTAAGATGGAGCGTTCTTCAAGATTGAGGTAATCAAGAAAGATAATAATAGAAGGTACAAGACGCTGTTTCAAATATGCCTTGGTCTGATAGAACTTGAGATAGTACAGCAATATGATGCTTATGAGCAGTCATGTTAGAAAAATTTAAATACTTCCCTCCATGGCTAAATTGATGTGACAGCTATGACAAACGATGGGAAGAAGTGCAAGAGTTGTGATAACGAACAGATGGTATATCATGCATGCAACAGGACTGGCTGATAATATAGAAATATTCTTTGTGCATAATCTCCATTTATTTTAAGATGCCATTCAAATATGACTGATTGTACTAAAGTTCTTAGTTCAAAGTACTTACTGTAATTTATCAAACATCAATTATGTTCTCTTTACAGAAAATGGCCATTGAATTCATGAGTAACATACAAGTGTAAACATTACTTCTGATTACAGACGAATAAAATATTGCAAATTCTAACATCTCATGTCGGCTCTGTCAAAAAAATCACTATGACCGATTATTTAAAGGCAAATATATTGTAGTGTAAAACATTATAGAACCAGCTATGTATCAAAACAGGTAAAAATTCAAAGTATAATGTAAGTTTTACTTTGAAATCCAATGCTGAGGAATCTATCATTTCCATTTCCTTCTTCCAGCATAAAGCAACTTTGATGACAGTTGGTGCTACATCAGTGCATGAGCGGCTTGTCTCAATCTTGTCCCTTTATGTTAAATAAATTAGTTAAAAGCGATCCAGATTAAGTAATGAAAAGATTCCTCAAGCATTCAATTACTGGTTCTCAGTATGACAAAACATTGCTCAACTTTGTTCTGTTCTTCGTAATGATTCTTACCCTGCTGTCCTTTGTCCTCATCGATTCTTTGTTGGTGAATTTCCTTGTGCTGTTCCTGAATGACAGCTAACAGTTTCTCCTGTTGGTCCAAAAGCCGTTTTTGCTGTTGCTGTTGTTCTTTAATCACCTTCAGTAGAACTATATGATCCATATGTTTTTCACCATCTGTATTAGAGAAAAAAAGATAAACATGAAATCAGCATTTTTTTGCTAAACAAAATGACAGCTGAATTGTTGCTTTATACTTTTAAATGTACACATTTGTTCATTTTTGGATTAGAAGCTTTAAGTTGGAGCATAGCTGCACCTAAAATCTGTTTGCCCATCATCTACTTTTAAAAAAATGGGATGGGGAGAAAATTGCAAGTAGATTAACAGAAATTATTTAATTCAAGATCTTTTAATGTGGTGATGAGAAACTCTTCAAAATTTCTAGTAGATTACATATTTGCCACTCAGTTATTTCCAGTAAGGTGATCTAATAACCTGTGGCAAGATATGGTAGGAAACCCTATGTTTTCACAGTAAAGGAAATATATATTGTTCCACAGTAGGGACACCAACTACCTGCAAGTTGCATGACCATCTCTTAAAATAGTAAAACTGCATGTCATACAGGGGTTTGGGAAGCTAAAGCATAGAAATAAATAACTCAAAGCACACGAAGAAATTCAATAAAATCTGCATATTCTGCAGAGTAGAATTTTGGAACTGCAGAGTTTCCAGTTTTAGTTCTTGTTCAGCTTTGTTCAATTATGATTCATAAAGGGGAAGCTACAAGCAGCATTTATTAACATGCTGTATTCTGTTTATCATGTAAATAAAATAGCTACAGGCCAGAATTTTTCAAAAATCATTTCATTTTGTTCTGCATCCATGAACTAAAGCAATTTACGTCATCACAAGAGCACGGTTTTAACAAAAGAGCAGCAATGTTCCTTTTTATAAATACTTTTTAAAAACTGGTAACGAGGGAGTGGGGAAGAGGAAAGGACTATATAAAAGGATAACTGTAAAATCTACTGTGCTTGCCCTAACAAAAGATGCTTCACTACCTTCTTAAAAAAAAAAGGTACAACTCCATCTACTTTGTCACAACTCACCCTCGCCTCCTTCAGCTGGT
>NC_063354.1:18730080-18737084 GCF_021869965.1 Rhincodon typus | reverse complement strand
TACGAGTTATATTAATGGAGGGAATGGTCAGTGGAAGATGCATGGCAATTTCAGGAAAGCCTGAAAGGTGGTCTTGAATGCCTGGATTAATATTAACTTTCTGCCAATTCAGTGTCATTAGCAACAAACTTAGGTAATTGATCTATTGCCTCATTTGCATGCAAGTTAATATTAACATGCTAAAGAGTATTATGCGGATAATATTGATGTATTTCCTATCTGTAAGAATGCTACTTAGTTTGTCAGTTATTTTTTTTTTAAAGCTTATTAGCAGGGTAATTTGTACAGATCAGTTGGGGGGGAAAAAAAAGAAAATGGCCAGACATGTAGATACCATTATAGGTGTTGGTGTGCTGATTCTTGGAGTGCATCTTAAAGGTGCATTTTTTTGTTTTCTCACAGTTCAGCATATCAATTGTTCATTTTAATAATAGAATATTTGAATATAAAAGGACAAACTGTTTGTTGCATTTGAACATTTTAAAGTGGAAAGGATGATCCATTATTATCTTCTAATACTGTTTCTCCTTTTTGCAGTGGAAACAATCCTTGGTTTGACAGGTGCCACGATGGGGAGCCTCATCTGTTTTGTTTGCCCAGCGCTTATCTACAGAAAAATCCAGAAGAATAGTTTCATTTCACAGGTTAGTTTACTAATTATTAAAAGAAGCAGGAAGCCATTTTACTTCCACCCTTCATCCACGCTGTTGTGAAGTTTGACTTTTACTTCTGATCTTCTATGGAATATCATCCAAAAATTGGGTGCTTGTATATTCATTATATGTTGGAACATATCCCACACACAGTTCTGTACTCCTGAATAGTGCTATGAAATTCAATTGGAAAAATAAAGTACCTCATTTACATTATGAATAATGCCAGAATGTGTTGCTCCATGTCTACACTCTGACACTGCTGCCTTCCTGTGTTTTCAAGTCTTTTGAAACAGCAAGTAATATTTCATTTCTTTTTCCAACGTTTCCTGTTCCTACAAAATATTTTAAAAGCTTATTCTTAAAATCCATTTCCTGTAGTTCAAGTTAGTTTCTGACAAGTAAAGAATTTTTATCACTCGACCCAGTATTTTGTGAAGTATGCTGTTGATTTGCTAATCTGCTTAGAAGTGTTTTGTATAATCTCTGTGTGGCAGCTAACCCACTTTTTATCCTAGTTACTTAAGTGTTCTGTAGTAGTAGCAGCAAAGGGGAAATTGAAAGTTTGTCCGACCACTATAAATATGCCCTTCTGTGGTGTGATGTTGAAGTGGCATTTCAAAAGTCAGTCACCTGCTCTGCTTTGCCAGCCCATCTGTAAGAGACTTTGTGGAGCACAGCTACCTTTGTAGTAGGAATTGGGGAACACCTGGATCTAAAAAAAGTTTGAACTAGGAAAGTGATATGCAATTTTATTATCAGTCAAGCTATGTAAACCCAATAGTAGTTGCCAAAGGTAGTTCTAGTCAAGATGACAAAATGGCAATGAAAGATAACTGGTATTATTCTTTCATTTGCAGTAGATTGAATTACATCAGTGTCTTACTAGATTTATACATACATAATTTTTCTCATTTAATTGTCCTAGGGCACTTGCAACCAGAAATTCTCTCCTCAGCATCTGTTTTGGTTGTCCCAAGTGATACAGCTGCATTGCCATGAGGACTGAATTTCACTGACAGCTTTAAAATACATGCATTGCATTTAATCATGTGATAATAAAACAGCCTCATAACATTTAAATTACAAAATAGATTTGGAGGAAGAGAATTACTCTTAAAATGTTAATTAACTTTAACCCTCTCTCTTCTTTGGGGTAATATTTGGAGTACTTGACATTAGTTAAAAGTAGATCAAACTATAAAAATGAAAATGATTTAAGTAGTTCATTGTGACAAGCTGATGCATAATATCCATCTGTCCTCAGTGGTCGAAAATCTTGTCTAATGGTCTCCATAATGTTGCAGCTTTGCGTTTTTGCTTTGTAAATTGTGTTCTTCTCCACCTATTTACTTTTGCATTTACTTTACTTCTGTAATATGGTATTACAATGTACATTTTCCAAAACATGTTTCAAAGGTACTTAGTTTCATGTGGCTTTAATTCCATAAGAAACTGTTACCGTGTGTCTTAATTTAAAAAGTTGCTTTGATCATTGAACTGAGGCCAAATCAACCAATGAATAATAAAAGCACTTTGTATTTTCTTTTCAATGTCCCCTATTAGTGGGTTCATGTGGGAACCCATTTTATAAATAGAACAACATAAGAAAAATCTTTGATCTAGTCACTTAAGCTATAGTGTCTAAATAAAGTTTACAGTAAGCTAGTTGGCTATACTTCCTTAGTGGCCAAATTATTGCTCAGTGCATAAGTTTAAAGATATTTTTGCTCTTTTTTTCTATCAGGTCAACAGGTTTGCAACAACAGATGTGCAGGGGAAAAGGGCAATCTACACAGCTTTTGCCATTGGTCAGGCATTATTTCTCCTAAAATAACCAATTAGTGTGTCCAATGTGATAAGATAGAAATTCACTAATATTTTTACTGTGCGACTGTTTCTGAAATGAAGCACTCTTTCTAGAAACAGACAAATTTGTATTCCACTACTCTCTTGGACTGGCTCCAACATATTTTGTTGCAAACCCTTCCATCTGTTAACTGTCACTCCTCAAATTGTTAGTCAGTTTATTGAGACCAAATGAGGGATAGAAACAAAGGAGGCTAGATTTAATCCTCGATCTGCTCAAGTTAACTGATTTCAGGTAGAACAGAGGCAGCAGTGCCGTATGTGATGCTCGTACCTTGAGTTGAGACAGAAAGATTAGTCAGGTTTTCTGTGATCTCTGCTGTGAGTACCTGTGGATATTTGGTGAGGAAAGCGATGTATATTGTTGTGCTATTCACACAGATTTTCAAACTTGATGCCAAAGTTCAGGCATCGAGACTAAGAATTTAGGGTGACACAGTGGCTCAGTGGTTAGCACGGCTGTTTCACAGTGCCAGGAACCCGGGTTGATTCCATCCTCGGGCAACTGTCTGTGTCGAGTTTGCACATTCTCCCTGTGTCTGCGTGGGTTTCCTCCAGGTGCTCCGGTTTCCTCCCACACTCCAAAGATGTGCAGGCTAGGGGATTGGCCATGATAAATTGCCCTCAGTCTGTAGATTAGATGGGTTATAGGGGGCTGGGATGCTCTGAGGGGCGGTGTGGACTTGTTGGGCCGAAGGGCCTGTTCCCACACTGTAGGGATTCTATGATGATTCCATGAATTTAGCAATACAGTAGAGGGTTACCAGTGCAGCAACATGAGAAGGAGGAGGAACTTCCATTAGTGCAATTCCTTTTACTGTGTCTCTGGTGTTTTGCTTTCAAAGTGCAGTTATTGTTATGTAGAAAAATGTGACTACTAACTTGCATACAGTGAGTCCCAAACGCAACAATTTTGTAGTACACCATGTCAGTAATACAAGGACCAGCTAATGGTGTGCAGGCTAGAAGATTAAAAAAGTTAGATTTTTTTGGGGGTTGAGTTAGTTCCGAGTTAACATGCCTGATCACGACAGATTAGATGCTCTGTAACATCTTGGTAATCTAATACTTGAGCACTTTAGATAGCATTGAGGAACACTGGTGATGTTTTGAAAGATGGCTCATCCATGCTTTCACATAGGATTAGTCACTGTTCTTCCAAGTTGCCCCTAGAAAGCCTTGTAACTTAAACCCCTCAAATGTGGGTAGACACCTTGGTAGAAATTTGCTAGTCCATTGTGCTGAAGACCTGCAAGTGTTTGACTGTTTACATTCTCAAAGTGCTATTTGTGTGCCAACTTCTTAAGCCGTTGAGCTTTGCACAGCATTGAATTAGTCTGGGTGTGGGCTAAATGGGGAATGTCTGAAAAAGAGACCACTTGATCTAAAACATAAAAGCATAAGAACCAGGAGCAGGAGTAGACCATCTGGCCCTTTGAGCCTGCTCTGCCATTCAATAAGATCAGCCATGATCTTATTGAATGGCCTCAGTTCCACTTACCCACCCTCTCACCATAACCTTTAATTCTGTTACTATTCAAAAAATTATATATCTTAGCTTTAAAAACATTCAATGAGGAAACCTCAACTACTTCACTGGGCAGGGAATTCCACAGATTCACAACCATTTGGGTGAAGAAGTTGCTCCTCAATTCAGTCCTAAATCTGGACCCCTAATTTTGAAGATATGCCCTCTTGTTTTAGTTTCACCCGCCAGTGGAAACAACCTCCCTGCTTCTGTCTTATCTATTCCCTTCATAATTTTATATGTTTCTATAAGATCCTCCCCTCATTCTTCTAAATTTCAATGAATATAATCCCAGTCTATTCAGCCTCTTGTCATAAGCCAACCCTCTTAACCCTGGAATCAACCGAGTGAATCTCCTCTGCACCCCCTCTGGTACCAGAACATTTTTCTCAAGTAAGTAGACCAAGACTGCACACTACTCCAGGTGTGGCCTCACCACCACCCTGTACAGCTGCAACATAACCTCCCTGCTTTAAGTCCAATCCTGTAGCAATTAAGGACAACATTTCATTTGCCTTCTTAATTACCTGTGGTACCTGCAAACCAACCTTCTGCGATTCATGTGCAAGGACACCCAGGTCCCTCTGCACAGTAGCACACTGCAACTCTTTACCACTCAAATAATAGTTCTTTTTACTGTTATTCTTACCAAAATGGATGATTTCACATTTATCAACATTGAATTCCATCTGCTAGACCTTCGCCCACTCACTTATACTATCTATGTCCCTCTGCAAATTTTGAGTCCTCTGCATACTTTGCTTTACCAGTCATTCTAGTGTCATCCGAAAACTTTGACCCACTACACGTGGTCACCAACTCCAAATCATCTATGTAAATTATAAGCAATTGCAGTCCTAGCACTGATCCCTGAGGCACACCACTAGTCACTGTTTGCCAACCAGAAAAGCACTCATTTATCCCCACTCTTTGCTTCCTGTCAGTCAGCCAATCCTCGATCCATGCCAATACATTGCCTGTAATGCTGTGCACCTTTATCTTATGCAGCAGTCTTTTGTGTGGCATCTTGTCGAATGCCTTTTGGAAATCCAGATACACTACATCTACTGGGTTACCATTGTCCACCGTGCTCCTAATGTCTTCATAGAATTCCAGCTAATTAGTCAAACATGACCTGCCTTTCATGAACCCATGCTGCGTCCGCCCATTGAGGCAATTTTTGTCTAGATGTTTTGCTATTGTTTCCTTGATAGATTCAAGCATTTTGCCCACTACAGAAGTTAAGCTAACCGGCTTATAATTCCCCATTAATTGTCTACTTCCTTTTTTTTGAAAAAAACCGCAAGTAGAAGTTGTACTTGTTTGGATTTCCCAGTTTGAAGTCCCTTGAGCATGGTGATATGTTCTTATGCATGCCTCACCATGCTCTACAATGCATCAGGGACATTGAGGTTATCTGATACAGACAAATGATGGACTTTGACCAGCAGACATTATAGCATAATACTTGAAAACAGATGAATCCTAAGCCACAGTTCTTTTTTTCTTCCCATCCTAATAAATCTATTCTGAAATTGAATCTTATGTGCATAAGGAAGAAATTATATTAATTCAGTGCTATAAAGTAAGATCAATTCATATCATTCTTTTCACTCTCATTGTTATTTTACAGTCTGTATCATGACTTTGATGACATCTTACTCATGCTACATTTACCTTATACTGATTGATTGTTAAATTGAAATATGCATTGTTCATCAATGCTGTGACAGTTTGTAGCCAGTGCTGAAGTTAAAATGATGTACCAATGAAATTTTTCATATGCAGATTTGATGTAAAGGGGAAGGTTGATTTATTTTAAAACTTAATGCTAACATGCCTGCCTTAATGCCCCCTTTCCACTTTTATATTCATGTGCATTTTTGTTGCACAGTTTATACTGATACAATTATAAGGACACTGTTCAACAAATCAAAATACCTTTGTCAACTAATTCTGGATATTTCTATTGACGCTACTCATTATGCTAATCCTTAATAGCATGCAAATTTGAGTGATGAGCAATTTTTGTGGCACTGACAAATTCATTGGCCTCCCAAACTGACGATTAGCTACCACACTAATCTTTCTAAAACTTCATTTAAATGCAACGTTTCCCCTAAAATGCTCCGGGAAAAAATATGGACTTATTGCCTGTTCAAAATTTTGAAATCTAGGTTGTTCCATCAAACCTTCGCTTTTCAAAGGCAACTTTTATTCTATTAAGTTGATGTTGGATGCAGCTATTGTGTTTAAGGAATTTAAATTGTATTGTACTCTCAAATTGGTTCTGCATACTATAATAAATTGGAAATATATCATGTTACAATTTATAAAGGAATTGTTAAAAGAAAATCATGACTTTAAGGTGTATTATTTGCTGTGATTTTTTTTTTTTTGTTTCCGGCTTGGAAAGCCAGATGTTTCTTTTGGCTGAGCAACTGCTGTATTACTGCCAGAAATCAGTCAACTGTTCTCGTGACAGCTGGTTTCAAGCCTTTACTTCATTTTCCAACACAGAAGTGGCAACCATGCAGAAAACTGTTGGAAATACATTGGTACATATACTGAATTGTTGCTTTGGAGGCAAATTAGATTAGTGAACTGTTGAATGTACATGAAAAATAATGACAAATATATACTGTAAATCCAACTCCACTCTTAATTTTAAATTATTTTGTTCCAAATGCGTGCTCAAAGGTGAAAGATGCTGTTTAAATTATAAAACAATGCATTGTAATATTGGATAAAAGGTTGCGAATCTATATCTCTTGCATGTCTCAGAAGGGAGTTCCAGGGTAATAAAGCAATGGAGCGAAGGTTTTCCCATTCTGCCTTTTCTAGGTGGCAGGGGTCATACGTTTGGTAAATGCTGCTGAAGGACCATTGGGAAGTTCAGCTGTGTATCCATTGTGTGCTATGCTGCCATTGTGTGCTATGCTGCCATTGTGTGC
>NC_063354.1:18700127-18730070 GCF_021869965.1 Rhincodon typus | reverse complement strand
CATTGTGTGCTATGCTGCCATTGTGTGCTATGCTGCCATTGTGTGCTGGTCGTGCTGGTAGAGGGACTGAATATTGAAGATTGTGACTGGGTTGCCAATCCTGCAGGGAGTTTTGTCCTGAGTGGTGTTAAATTTCTTGTGTTTTGGAGGTGCACTGGTGCAGGCAAGTGAAGAGTATTCCTTCACACATTTGACTTGTACATTTTAGGGGGTGGACAGGTATTGGGGAGACGGGAGATGAGTTGTTTCCTCAGAATTCCCAGGCTTTGAACTGCTCTTGTAGCTAAGTATTTATATGTCTGGGCTAGTTCAGTTCCTAGTCAATGATAACTCTAGGATATTGATTGGTGAGGGATTTGGTGATGGTAATACCAATGATTCAGTGTGATGACGGGGTTCATCTTGCTGGATATGGCCATTGGCTGCCACTTCATCCTAATTGATGCATAGGATAGAGTGACCAGGCAGAGTTTCAGATGGCTGTATAACCATTAAGATTGGTGCATTTTGTGACAGTTACCGCTGTTCTGAGATTTGGTTTTTGACTGGTAACTTGCTTCTAGGCAGTAGTTAGTTAATCATCATAGAATCCCTACAGCGAAGATAGAAACAGGCCAATCGGCCCAACAAGTCCACACCATCCTTCTGAAGAGCATCCTACCCAGACCCATCCCCATCCCCATCCCCCTACCCTTTCCCTGTAACCCTGCATTTCCCATGACCAATCCACCTAATTCACACACCCCTGGACACTGGGCGATTTAGCATGTCCAGTCCACCTAACCTGCACATCTTTGGATTGTGGGAGGGAACTGGAGCACCCAGCGGAAGCCCATGCAGACAGTGGGAGAATGTGTAAGCTCCACACAAATAGTCGCCCGAGGATGGATTCGAACCCTCGTCCACGGTGCTGTGAGCCAGTAGCACTAACAACTGGGCCACTGCCGTATTAGTGTGATATGAATTATCTCTAGCGTTCTTTATTAAAATTTTTGTACTTTGTATTGTGTTATAACTTGTGCAAAGACGTGGTGCCATGTAAAAATAGCCAATTGAAACAAGGATATATGAATAGTGAAGGTATAAGTGCAAGTTCAAATACTTCTATGGATAGAAGATGGTAAGGAGAAGAAAATGCATTCAACCAATTAAATATTAACTATATTTTATTGTTTTTAAAAAAATCTTTTCTTCATACTCCTTGCTGTTTTGTTATCCAAAAAGGGACCAAGACATTTTAGCATACTTTTATGTTGACGCCAGCAGTCTTCCAGCATCGTTAAAGCCATTGCGTATGAGCATCCACAAGTTAATTGTGGGGGAGGAAGGAGTCACAGCCAAAAATAGTCCCTGTGAATATATGCAGCCTCTTTCATTTGTTAAGGGCTAAAAATGGAAGTCAATGTACACTTTTTTTCATTCTTCCCCTCTGTTGTCATGACCTCAAAATATGCTTTTTTATTACTTCTCTGGTTTACTGCCCTGCCTGAGATTGTACCAGGATAGATTAAGAATGAAGGCTAATATTTTCCTAGTTTACATGGTTTGTTATCACAATAAGCAGTGCAATATACTCATAAACTGACAGTGTAGCATATCAAGCATTATTGATGTGTTACAGCAATGAGCAAGAAGCATTAAGTGGCTAACTGGTTTTATAATAAGAACAATTTAACATATTCTTGAACAGCCAACTGTGAAGGGAAAGTGGAATGTGGAATCTAGTCTCAGGAGTGATTGTGAATTTTTTCTAATGAGTTTGTACTGAATGTTTACTTACTGTATTTAGATTGTATCTTTTCATCACCATTCATGAATGAGCTATTACTTTAATTTGTTTATTTAGTTCCTTGCCTTAGTAGTTTTGAAGTGTTAAAGCCCCATGTTGTATGTTGGCATTGCAAAGAGTGAACCACTGTTTCATGGCGTCACAGAGTAATATATAGATTTATTTAAATTCTTAAAAAAATAGCCTAAAAACAATGTCGTATTATAATGGTACAAAGGCAAGTTAGTGAAATATGATTCATTAAATACTTATAATTATGCAGATCTAATTTGCACCCCACAAATTGAAGAGATGAGGGAGAAATGCCGGAAAGGCTCTTTCAGCTCAGCCCGCAATCTGCAATGCACAAATCAGGAGTGTGATGGAATACTTTGCACTTGCCTGAATGAGTACAGCTCCTGTAGTACTCAAAGTTTAATACCATTCAGGACAAAGCAGTCTGCTTGATTGACACCCCATCCACTATTTACGCATAGTGGCAGCAGTGTGTATGATTTGCAGGATGCATTGTAGTTAGTCACCAAAGCTCCTTTGATAGAACCTTCCAAACCCATGCCCTCTACACCCTTGAAGGACCAATGCATGGAAATAACACTATTGGCAAGTTGCCTCCAAATTACGCACAATTGTTCTTGAAACAATATTGACGTTCCTTTCATTGTCACAAGGTTAAAAATCCTGCAACTCAGTCTTCCTACAGGCACTGTGTCTACCTGTAATAGTTCAAGAAGGCAGCTCATTGCTAACATTTTGGCAGGATCTGAACTGTCTTGTACGCCTGCCTTGTTGTCAGTGATGGTTTGGAGCAAATCGACTGAATTTTACTGGAAATTGGCTGTGTCAATTTGGCGTATTTCACAGAAGTTTTTCTCACCATGAAGTCTAGTATGCTTCCATACCTGTGCACCACACCCCTATGGTATCCTGCTTGCATCTTCCCACTTGATTTGGGCGGAAATACTCATTAGTGCTGAGACCTCCTAGGATTTCCAATGCTGGCACCATGTTGAAAATGCGATTGTGCATCAGACCAAACCACTATTAATTCGGAACTGCCCATAATGGTTCCTGCCGGTTACTGTAGACATGTCGGACAAAGAGAAATTGGCACCCTGATGTTTGCCACCTTGCGCCCTGCAAGGCAGGATTCTGATCCTGACTGCCCCAACTATGCCCACACCCTTGCGTTGTTATTAGAGACTGTCCTTGACTTACTGTGCTGGGATCCTCTGACTGAAGAATGTCTTCCTTGGTTTGACTGAGGACCACTCACTTTAGATTTGGGGATATGGCTGTTTGGTTGGTACACACAATGTGTTTGCTGTGTACACTGCTGGCGCATGATACAGATGTGAGATTGATGTAGTATTGTGCTGTACAGCAGGATGTCTGCCCTTTGGCTGCTGACAGCCATGATAAGCTGCTTGGCTTTGTGTCTGTGATAAAAGGAAAGTCAAGACTGATGTGTAGCAGGTAGGTGTAAAGTGAGTGAATGGTAATAGAGCAAATGAGCTGAGAGATGCACCCTGGCCCAATCTATGTGTAGGGTACTTGTTCCTGGCACGGTCCTGGCAGCAGCATTGCAATGAGAGGTGCGCGTGAACTCCAAAGTACAGCATTGAAGTGCAGAACTGACAGACATGTATCATGAGGGTACATTGAGGCTGATATGTGTCCGATTCCAATGTTGTGCACTGAGTGTGAGATTGCAACCCTTGGAGTATGCCTTGAGATGAGGATGAATTGTATCCAAGGTGAGGGCAGGAGGAGCAAGCAGTGAAGTGGAATCACTGGGTCACCATGGTTTTTCATGTTAGGAATTGTTATCTAGTTTCTATCTGGTGGGTGTGGCAATGGGAAATCAATGCATGCAAATAAGGCCCCTTCTGCTCACTCGCAAGAAATCTGTCTCTCCACTTGACATTTAGTTCAAAAATGGTACTTTTTGCTCTCAGCATCAAAATTGCCTGACTGCCGATCTCCTGCGATTTTACCAACTTTTTCATCCATGTTGTTCAGTACCTGGGAAGATTCCGGTCATTATATTTTCACTTTTAAATTATAAGAATATTACTGCAGATGCTGGGATGTGAAATAAGAACAAATTGCTGGAGAAACTCAGCAGGTCTAGCGGCATCCGTAGACAGAGAAATGGTTATTATTTTTATATGACTCTTTGAATCTTGGTTCTAAAGAAGACTCATATCGGGTTTGAAATGTTAACTGTTTCTCTTTCCACAGATACTCCCAGACCAGCTGAATTTCTCTAGCATTCTCTGTGTATTATTGAATCATATTTTTGTAGGCAATTTGGTAAATTACAATTCCTGTCAGTATGAATGTAGGAAGTGACACAGAAAACTGACTATTTAAGATGTGATTCTCCCTTAAGTATGGCTCCAGAGTCTGCTCTATTTACTGTTCTTTAAGTGTTGATTTTTTTTGAATTTGTAGTTACTTTATTACAGTAGACAACATTTATTTGAAGTATTTTCTTGCTTTGGAATCAACTAATTTATCAAGTTAATAAATGAATCAAATGGTTTTGATCAAATAAGGATCATGTATCCTGCTGTTATTGTGTGTTCTTTATACTTTAGAAGATAAATGCTTATATGACAGAAAATGGCTACCTTTACGTTATTAAACAATGATTATTAGCTATTGGATTTAACTATGGCCAGTTCCATTTTACATAAAGCATTCAAGGGTGTTGGAGTATAAGAGTAGGGACGTCTTACTGCAATTGTTCAGTGCTGGTGAGACCGCATCTGGAGTACTGTGAAGCAGTTTTGGTCCCCTTATTTATGAAAAGATATTATTTCATTGGAGGCTGTTCAGAGAAGGTTCACAAGGATCATCCGTGGTATGAAGGGATTGTCTTATGAGCAAATGGGTGGGACTCGACTCATTGGAGTTTAGAGAAATGAGGTGATGTCATTGAAACATAGGAATCCTAAGGGGCTTGTTGGGGTAAATAAAGAGATGTTTCCCCTAATGGAAAAGTTTAGTACTAGAGGGCACAGTCTCCGAATAAAGGAGCACCAATTTAAGACTAAGATGAGGAGGAATTCCTTCCCAGAGGGTTGTGTGTCTTTGGAACTCCTTGCCACAGAAGTGTGGGCACAGAGTCCTTGTGTATGGTTAAAGCCGAGGAAAATCGAGGGTTATGGGGGCAAGGCAGGAAAGTGGACATGAGGAATGTTGGATCAACCAGATGTAATTGAATAGTGGAGTACGCTCGAGAGGCTGAATGGCCTACTCCTGTTCCTGTTTCTTATGGTCTTATGTATATTTAAATGCTGATGAACACTGGTGAATATTTGTTGATATATTTGAATTTCTACAGATTATCCTCTGTATTGGTCTCGTTATTCTGGTGATCAGCACATTTACAACATTGACTGCAACAAGTGACCAAACAGTGACACCTGAAAAGCCACTTCAGGATATTAACCATGAGAAGCAACAAAATGAAGGGGACCCCCAACAGAAAATCTCAGGTAATTCAGAGAATGGAGGAGACCTTAGTGATTTTTAAATGTTAAATCTTTACCTCAACGGAGAAGAGTGAAACACAATTTTATGGATGAGCAGCAAATGTAGTTTTGTTGAATTGAAACACTAGTTATTTGGATAAGAAACTTAAACACCAATATTGTATAAATGTAAGATGATGCAAAGGAAAGTTAGAGACATTGCGATTCACTGATTATTAATAATTACACAGAACTAATTTGCACTCCTCCAATTGAAGAAAAGACACACTAGTGCCAGAAAGGCTTTTTCAGTTGTGTAGCAATAATAGTGTGTACTTTAATCCTAAGTCAAATATTTTTGAATAACTGATGGTTATTCTTTAAACTTGTCCTTCATTTGACATTTCCTAACCAATATTCTTGACTTAGTAGTACAAAGCCAGGTGTATTAATGGTTCTGAACAAAGCTGATTATTGGTACCTGATCCTTGTGTAATAGAGAAGAAAAGCCACCTGATACTAGAATTGGTGAGGAATAATGTGGATGAGCATCTGATTACTATGTTTATATATTGCACCAAAATAATAGATGTAATGACCTCTTCAAAATATTGATTATATGTGTACACATGCGCATTTTCCAGTAATTGCTGATAAAACGCTTTCTGTTGAACTTTGAGAAATTATTAGTGTGAATTTCTTCTAACTTTCTCTTCCAGAAATAGTGACAGATTTCCATTACTTTTAATATAGCATGCGCTGAAAAGTACTAGCCTAACTTAAATAAAACAATCAAAAGCCTGCTACAGTTTCAGATATTTTACAGGACTGTTCCCTTCCAAAACTATTAACCTATCAACTCATGTCCTTGTCTGTTGGGACCTGGAATCTATGATTTTGCCAGCAGCTTGTCCTTTGCAGACTGGTGTTGCATGATTTGCAACGGGACTAAGAATGATTTGATAGTACTCTGTGACACTTGAGGAGGATTCATGAAACTCAGAAACTGAGATTAACTTTAGATTCATTCAGTTAATTTAGCTGGAGCAAAAATTGACGAGGGCATAAACATTAATACAAGAAAAATATCCATAATGGCTCAGATACTATTTGGATAGAATATTTCAGGTATCAAAAGAAAATCTCTGTCCTTGCAATTTTAGTATCTATCTGTTTGGATAGGATTATGGTTGATGTAACCCACACAGTTTGATAGACTTCCAGAAGTATTTATGTATTTCTTACAGACTGGGATTCTTCTTTAAGAACGTTTCTTTTTGGACAGAAACTAGGAAGATTAAAATACAGCAGCCAGTCTCCCAGCTCTCAGAATCACATTTTCTTCCTTCCATAATCAGTCAGGATCAGTTTCTCCTGTTCATCTTTTTAAAATCGGTATGTGTGGTTGGCTGGTTATTATTGATCCTCCCATGATTAACTAACTCAACAACTAACCTGCTGCCAGCCCTGCGCATGGTATCGTACATTATTGAATAGTCTACAGTGTAACTTTGGTAAGTAAGTTACATTTAATTCTAGGCCAGTCACCAACAGCGCCACCTGTAATTTTTTCTGCTTCTATTTTAAACACACAACTGTGCAAAATTCAACTAACTCTCACTTCACTCACTGTTCCAACAAAAACAATGAGAAAAATAAACGAAAAGTAGTGGCAGTCTCTACAGTGGAGTATGTTGACTTGATGGCAGATTTTTGGAAGATAGTCTGGTGCTGCTTTGCAGACTAGCTCTTAAACCCTCCATTCTTTTGAAGTCAGGTTTCCAGTCTATCTTAGTATTTGTCAGCTGCATTTAAAAAATATTATGATGCCTGCGGGAATCCTAAACCAAACTACCCAGAATTACCAAAATGACATTTCCAACGAGAAATGTGAGTAGGCAATGGCCTAGGGGTATTATTAATCCAGACACCCAGGTCATGTTCTGGGGACATTAGTTTGAATCCTGCCATGTCAAATAGTGGAATTTGACTTCAACAATAATCTGGAAATATGAGTCTTAATGATGACCATGAAACAATTGTCGACTGTCAGGAAAAACCCAGCTTGTTCATTAATGTCCTTTTTAGGGAAGGAAATCTGCCATCCTTACTGATCTGGCCCACATGTGACTCCAGATCCACAGGAACGTGGTTGACTCTCAACTGCCTTCTGGGTATTTTGGGATGGGCAGTGATGTTGGCCCGGCCAGTGACTCCCACGGCCCATGAATGAGTTAAAATTATCTCTTCGTTTCTACTTTAACACAAATTGTAATCTATGCATATTTGCGTGAATTAACAGATGAACTATATTTCTAAATAAAAATGTAAAATTCATTTTAAGTAGTGATAGTGAAGATGAATGTTGCACAACCACAGTAATCTCCATCGCTACCCTCATAAATGTGGCACTACGTTGCTAAATTCCATAGTATATTTTTCTTTTTTCATGTAGGGTAGTTCAGGAATCCTATCCAACAAAAACTTTCACCTCTGAGTTTCATGGCTACAGTTACTGTCAGCAAAGGTCACAAGGTACCTGATGGTGTAGTTTTCTACTCCTGCTCCTAATAGGTATTCCTTTTCAACCAATAACACTGCTCCTCTTAATTAGTATGTTGCTAAGTATGCATGCCCATAACGTTCTGGTTGTAGTTTGCCCACCATTGGGAAAACATCAAGGTCTTTCTCATCTCCAAACTATTCTTAAACTTTTTTAAGACCTTATTTAGCCAGATCACACATTGCCTCCAAGAGCTCCTTTCTCATTTTCTGATTAGAAATACTGACTTCTTTTTGAGGGTAACTTGTTTCTTTTTGGACTTTATCCGAGTCTTCACCTCTCAGATTATCTGTTTGTAGTTCTACTATGAACTGGCCACATGGCTTCAGAATCGACTTCCTGTTAGTGTCACGTCCTTTCTCACATTGCCACTGTTTGAGTACAGGGCAATGATAGAACATTACCTGTGCACATATTACCCTGACTTTACACTGCAATGTAGTTCTTCTGGGGTCTTCTGAACCCGGCTTTCTCACAAATGTAAAGTGCATGAACTTCTGGGTACTCTGCTGTGTGCAGTAATTGGGAGAGAAAATATACACCTTTTTACACCGCTAGCTGATGTTCCGGAAATTTAAACATCTGGTCTGAATATTGTTGAATGTGTGAGTGGGTAAATGGATGAGTCTGTGGGTGAGGTCAGCGGGTAAATAAATGGATAAGTAGGTAGACTAATGACATGGCTGGGTATGTGGGTGAGGCTGGTGGCGTATTCAGGAAGGGCTTAGAATTGATTATGGTATAATCAGATATTGGGAGTGTAGTTGTCCGAGGATATTGATATGCTGTATGATTACTCATGGTCTAACGTCTCAGTAATGTGTCTAATCTTTCCTGGATACCACCCAGTCCGGTCTCCTGACTCTAACTCAGAGGATCCTAAGGAGCAGGGGGATTACGCAGTGACGTTTTAAGTCTATGCATTTCTCATGCGGGCCCATGTATCGGGACCTCCACAAGTGCCCTAAGTGTGTCTTCGGTCCTGCTTTCAGTCTTTGAATACTCAAAGACTGGAAGGTTTGGCTCCATTGTTTTAATCAATTACAAATTCCCAGGTCATTTTAAAGAAATTACAAGCTTCTGTTACTGTTTCTGCTTCTGGTTGTGATGATACTATGGCTTCAAGAGGTGTATTTTTGTCTTGTTTTTATTTCTGAAGGAAGTTTTTGAGCCAGAGGTATTGAGCTGTCTCTTCCAAGTCAATAAAGTAAACAGCCTGTGAGGCCTTGTGGGTTTTTTTTTTAAAGTTGGAACATGAATGGTAGAGTCAAGCTCCCACAGAACCAGAGTTTTCATTTAGCTTTCAGAAGTTGTTTGGGTTTGAAGTTGGCGTGGAAGCTGTTTCATCTTTCTGCCACAACAAAAAGCTTGAGTTTTCTCTCTGCCAGAATTTTCTCTTGGTGTTCATTTCTCCTGGACTGGAGAAACATCACATGAGACAATCTATTTTATTGAATTTGCCTTTGCCAAGGGTGTGTTTATTGGGTGTTTAATACATTGGAACAAATGCTGTTTGGCAGTTAAATAATCTATTATTCTGTTAATTTTTCCAATAGAGTTAAAATTATTTCAATTGCCCTTTGCTTTGTTTGGAATATAACTGTAGGGTAAGAATAAAGTGTGGTTTTCTTAGACTCGAGTAACATGACCAATTGAATTACATCTGGAATACAACAGCTTACACTTGCCTTTTAAATAAGATAAAGTTCGGGTCTCGATATATTTGAAAAGGGTTTGGTCTGGTCCAAAACAGTTGCATTATACTAATGAATAAACTGCTATACACATGTATAAAAAAGCATGTAAAATTGGCTTGGTTACATCCGTTTTGGTCTCCCATTTTGTGCTCAATTCAAAGTTTCAGCTAAACTGTTGTATTAGCCAAAGTGTAACCAACCTTCTGATGTTTGCATGAAATCTTCCTTCTTCTGTTTATCGTGCTTATCCAACTTGTTGCAATGCCTGCTACCTATGTATCTTAAAGAGAACATTGCTTTTGCATGGCATGTCCCTGTGGTGTATATTTCTGGCTGCCTGGTCTTGCAGATTGAAGGAAATATTGGTTAGATAATTAGTCCATTCTGATTACAGGAAATACTTGTTAGTGCAGAACTTGGCCACTTTGATCTAGGATCTGAAAACCAATGTCTGTTTCTTTAATTAGGCTACGGACTGCATTTTCTGGCAAACATTTTACTTAAGGTCAATTCCTCTAAGACACACTAAATTAGCTTGAAGGATGTTGCTATAGCCGTGTTAATGCAAGACTGCACAATGTTCAGTACATGGTATATTGACTTAAAAACGAATTACTACAGATGCTGGAAATCTGAAATAAAAGCAGAATTTTATATTTGAATACATTGACTTTGATCTTGGGTGATAAATGTGGAAGTGAATGAAATAAGTTCAACAATTACTCGTAATTTATTGTTAGTTGCCCATAACTAATACTCCTGGCATTAAATTCTGTGATAAATTTTGATTTGCTGTAACCTTCTTTTAGCAATGTGATTTGACGTCAAATTGTTAATTCTTTTTCACAAAAGCTGCAATACTACTAGATCTCTTTTCACAAGTTTCTGTTTCTGATGTATTCAGATGGCAAAATTCATTCATACCATGCTGTGACTGTCTAAATTGTAATTGATATGTAAACATTTCTTTATGATGATCAGTTTACTGCTAGACTAACCAATAAACAATTAATATACTCAGCTTCTAAAATATAACCACAGATTTAATCAAAATATTTATAGATTAATGAATATTCTAGGAGTGGGTCCAAATACCAATAATGAGAACCTATGCCATAGATATTATTGGCATTCCTTTACAGATTATTGTCTGGTAGTCATTCCCAGATTTTTGGTAATGTGATGTATATGTGATAATTTCATTGGCTCAGTTTAGTAAGCTAAATTTTCATTTCTTTATGTCCACCTCAAGTGAGACAAATATTATGAAAGTCTCATGAACTTGATAAGCTGAGCTCGTTTTAGCAAAGAGTTAATTGACACTGGCATTACAGTTCTAATGAGGGCTAACACCATTTGTTTATTTAAATATAAACATACCTTTAAAGAAAAACAGGAATTAGGACCCTGTAAAGTCCAAGATGTAATTCCCTTCAGCAAACCGTGGAAAGGATACAGTGAAATCATGAATGACGGACATTTCTTTTGAGAATATTTATTCCTAAACACTGGTGTCAGTGACATCGCTATAAAGTGGTTGGAGGCTTGTGGAACTCTTTGCCAGTCAATATTAAGTATTCCCTTTGCCTCCTTGAAACGTGCTCTAATCAAGAAGAAAAACATACAATCCTTTGTAGATACTGCCAGCGCTGAGGTTCTAATTTCGTGGTAAGGATGGACTTGCATAGTCTTTCCCTTGAAGGTGAAACAGTGGCTAAGTTTATTTGGTGCTGATTTTTGGCTTTTAGGCTCACTCACCTGCCTTTATGTAACTCCTTGCATGAAAAACTGAAGAAAGTAAAATGATAATGCCAACACTGTACAATATCATGCAATGAATCTTATACTTCTGTTTACACAGTTCTCTTGGCAGCTGATCACATTATGTAGTTTAGCTACCACCGAATGAATGTGGTAATTGTATATCCACTCTGGCAGAGTTGTGATTTTGCCTTGCTTTCAGGAACTTACTAGATTTCTTTAAGTTCCTCCTCGCCTGAAAAAGTACTTGATGCAGTGTTGTCAAATAAAATAAATGCACTTCAAAAAATGTAAGTGCATGACTGTTGCTGTCCTCAAATTTAGGGCTTGAGAAATGACTCAACAAATTTCAAAATCGTCATGCTGCTAATTTGTGCTTTTCAGGAATGTTGCATTATGGACATTACTTCATCTGCCTTATCTGTAGTTCAAGAATTAAACAATGGCCATTTAAACTGATTGAAAATGTGTAATTATTCAAGAAGTGTGAATAATTGTATTTGAGCCTGTAGTGGTTGTAATGAGGTCAGGCAGGTAGACCTCAGAATGAGTTCCCTGATTGGGGCTGCTTATCTGGTCGAATTAGGGAACCCTGCCTGATCGATGTAAACAGGAGTGTCAGAGGCTCTGTTCACTCTGAGAGCTGGCTCAGAGGGAGCATAATCAGTGTCAACGACTTTCCACATGTAAATAAAGGGACTTGGCGATGGGATTCCGGCACCTCTGGTGTTATTTCTGTGGTGACAAGTATGATTAGCGATGTAACCGTGCAAAAGCACCTACTAGCTGAAGCCCAACTGGATTTCAAACTCCAACTGGCTTTCACATTGAAAAGTGCGGCAAATGGAGCATATGAGTTGCAAGGTAGTCTGATGGAAGTGGACATCCTCGCCAGCCCAGCTGATCTTGGGGAACACCACTTGAGTGAAGGCAATTGCACAGCCTCCCTCAGGACATTTCCTGAACTGAGGGACCGTAGATCAGCTGCAGCTAAAACTCCCAAGCCAAGCCAAGCCTTGGCCAAACGGTTAACATTTTTTTCAGGATCTGGGCTGGCAAGTCATTGTAATTGCTGCTGGTATGCAAACTCAAGACAGTAAAAGAGTCCCACTAGACATAAATTGAGTAAGAGAACTCGTAAACTGCTATCCAGGAGAATACACATTCTGGAAAGTCCACCTACGTCTGCTTTGAAAGGTGAAATTGTTCTGAGGAAGGGTCACCAGACCTGAAACGTTAACTCTGTCTTTACCTTCACAGATGCTGCCAGACCTGCTGAGTTTTTCCAAAAACTTTGTTTTTGTTCAATCAAAATAAATGTCAGGTTAAATGGTCATCTGGTTCTAATGAAAGTTGATACCAGCATGGCTGTTTTAGAACCAGTCTTTAGCAGAATTTGTTCTGGACTCCAACCCTTAAGTTTGTGCAAGACCTCGACTAGACTGAGAACCTTTACAGGTACAATTTCAGTTCTGGTCTCTTATGAGAAGCAGCTGTTTCAGTTACCGCTGATTATAGTAAAAGGCTTGGGCCCCAGCTTGATGGGGTGAAATTAGTTGAGAAAGATTCAACTAGATTGGCTCAGAATTTTTCAATTCGAAAATGGCTGGCTGAATGAAGTCCTAATTAAATACTTGGAAGTTTTTTTATGGGAAGGTTGACGGACTATCGAAGAAGTCAAGGCCACCTTGCATGTTGACCAGAAAACAATCCATGATTCTGCAAGGCTTACCTGGTGCCATTTACTTTATGGTCCAAAGTAGATGCAGAAATCAAAAGACTGGAAAGTGAATGAATCATGAAACCAGTTTGTGGAATGGGCAATATAGGACGTACTGATTGTGAAGCATGACTGGTTTGCCTTTGTGGGGATTTTAAACAAACTGTAATCCGCTTTTCACAGGTGGATAAATACCCAATCCCTTTCATAGAGGATTTATATGCAAAGCTGTCGGGGGGTTGTTCTTCACGAAGCTGTACGTGAGCCATGTGTACCTGCAATTGTGGTTATATGAGGATTCCCAGAAGTATGCTACTAATACCTCTAAGGATCTGTACCAGTATACAAAACTGCCAGTTGGGTTGTCGTCTGTCTGTGCAATTTTTCAGCAGATGATAGAGAACATTTTACAAGGTCTGCCCAAGGCTGCCATTTATGTAGATGGTGTGCTAATAACCAAGAAGACAAATAAGGACCACTTGGAGAACTTGGACACAGTTCTTAGTTGTTTCTCCCAGGCGGGCATATTTCTTAGAAAAATGTGTGTTCCAGTCACTCCAAGTGACTTTCTTGGGTTACAGTGTCAACAAGACTGGGTTATGTCCATTGAAAGATCAAGTGAGAGAGATCAAAAGTGGCCTTGCTCTCTGTCTGTACCAGAGCTTAGGTCTTTCCTTGGGCTGGTGAATTATTACGGAAAGTTCACATATAACCTGGCTTCCATCCTGGTGCCTTTGCATCAACCCTTAGAGTGTCAGCCTTGGAAATGGTTCCATAACCAATCCATCGCTTTCAGAGAAGTGAAGAAACAGCTATCCTCTGAGGTGTTGGCACACTGAACACAGATGAGATCTGGTATTGTCATGCAGTGCATCCCCATACGGCATTTGGGTGGTATCAGCTCATAGGTGGTCCAATGCAGAGTAACACCCAATAGCATAGGTATCCAGGACTTTGGCTAATGCAGAGCGTAAATACGCCCAGATTGAGAAGGGAGGTTTAGCGGTCATATTTGGAATCAGGAAGTTCCACCAATACATTTACAGATGTAAATTTGTAATAATAACGGAACACAAACCCCTGCTCGGTCTCCTTGAAGAGTCCAAGACAGTGCTACCCCTAGCTTCAGGCCAGATTCAACATTGGGCTCTAATACTAAGTACATATAATTACAAGTCAGAACACTGTCCTGGAGGCCAAGTAGCGAATGTAAATGCATTGAGCTGCCTCCTGCTGGTGACCGCCACTAGAAGTGTCTATGATAGTTTTAAATTTTCTGGACACACTTCCAACACAGCTATATCCAACTTCGGATACAGAAAGAACAGCTCCTGGCAAAACAAAAAACAGCTGGTCTGGTTGGAGGAAACCAAACAGCTGTCACAACCAGAATTGAAACCATTTGGACCCGGAGACACCAGATCATGGTGGAGGATGGCACGTTATGGGAAGCAAGAGTGAATATCCTGAGCAAAGTTTGCTGTTAAATACTGGCTGAACTCCACCAGGGTCATCTATGGGTTTCAGTAATGAAGATCATAGAATCCCTAGAGTGTGGAAGCAGGCATTCCGGCCCGTTGAGTGTACACTGAACCTCAGAGTATCGCACCCAGACCCACCCCCTATCCTATCCCTGTATTTCCCACTCTAAGCACTATGGGCAATTTGGCATAGATGATCCACTTAACCTGCACATCTTTGGACTGTGGAAGGAAACTGGAGCACCCTGAGGACACCCACACAGACATAGGGAGAATGTGCAAAATTCACACGGACAGTCACTCAAAGCTGGAATCAAGCCTGGGTTCCTGGTGCTGTGAGGCAGCAGTGCTAACCACTGAGTGGTCGTGCTGCCCATTGCGAGAAGTTATGTCTGGTGGCCAGGATTGGATGCACTCATGGCTGTGTTAGTAGGGCAGTGCCCAGAATGCTAGCAAGGACAAAATTACCACCAGCAGCTCCTCCACATTCGTGGGAATAGACAGGTAAACCCTGGACTCTGTTACATGTCAACTATGTTCTCAGACACTGTGGGTGCCCACTCAAAGTGACTAGATGTGCATAGAGTTCATTCATCAAACACGGGACAACAGTAGAAAAGTTGTGTGCATCTTTTGCAATATATGGATGCCCAGAAGTGTTGGTCACAGATAACGGGTCATCATTTACTAGCAGGGAATTTGAGTATTTCCTAAAGTCAAATGGTATTTGACGTATAAGGACAGCTCCATACCATCCTTCATCCAATGGCCTGGCAGAAAGAGCAATCCAAACTTTGAAGGCAAACTTAACAAAACAACCTACAGCTTCACTAGATAGCAAACTGTCCCAGTTCCTGCCTGATTATAGGACAATCTCTCCAACAACTACAGGGATAGCTCCAACAGTGTTGCTAATGGGGAAAAAGGCTCCACACCAACTTAAGTCTGATCTTCCCGGATCTTGGAGGGATTGGTGGGGGTGAAAGAGAGGTGAAAGGAATGCCACTGCCAGATATATGACTCTGCTGAGAGTGAGTTTTAGTTCAGGGGACAAAAGTTTGGTGTAGGAACCATGGGTAAGAGGCCTGGTGGACACCATGGCAGGCCCAGTGAAGTTTGGGTAGGTGTGACAGACCTGAACAAGCATGTAGACCATATGAAAGCTGCAAACTTGTAAACTGTGCAGGAGCAAAACATACCCAGCTGCTCGACTGCCTGTCTTGACTGTTCTGGGACCCATTGGTTCTCCCTGTCCATCAAACATTGAAGAAACTTTGGATTCTGAGATGGACATAGTGGATGTTGCCACCTTGATGCCGCCTCCTCCTGAGGAGGAGAACTAACTTCTTCCGAGATGCTCCAGACGCAAGAGGCGAGCTACTGTGCATTACGTGCCATCTGTATCAGAGGCAGAGTTGAAGAAACCTGACTTAGTGCTAAAACGCTCCAGGAGATGCTACGTAGAAAAGAATCAGCCTGCTTCTTGGCTCAGAAGAGAAGGGATGTAATGAGGTCAGCCACATGGACCTCATTGAATGACTGAGTTCTCTGATTGATTGATTGAACCAGATTAAAAGTCACAATCAGGGAGCCCTGGCTGACAGATATGAACAGGAGTGTCAGACATCCTCTCGCTCTGATGCAACTCCCTCAGCTAGCTCTGTGTCAAGGACTTTCCACATGTAAATAAAGGGTAAGTTGGTGACGGGATACTGGTCTCCTTGGAGTTATTTCAGAGCCATTTCATCGTAACTTTTTGCCCCAACTCACTGCAACGTTTCTTCAAGTTGCTGAATTTATGTAACAAATGTTTGCAAAAAATCAAGAAGAATACAATGTCCTGTAATCCTGTTCAAGTTCCAACAATCATTACCAGTCAGCCAACCTGCAATTTCCCCAGTTTGCTGGACTAAATGTGCTTGAATGCATAGTGAGGTAGTCAGACTTAGGTTTTGGATAACCCCTCCCACCATCCCCCTTCTGGTGCAAGTCTGTCAGCAAGGTCTTTTTAAGCAGGTGCGATATGACCCTGCTTTGACCTTCACCATCTGTGTCCTGTTTCTCCTGATGCAAAAATACTCTAATTCTGCATTCAAAAGGAGCAAATATAAAACACGCGCCCTGGGATTATCCTAACATTGGGCTGTCACAATAATTTATTACCAAATTAACCAGCCCTGATGAGACTAAATATTGATTATTTTTAGCATAATGATGGTAATGTTTACTGTGATAATTGTATGAGCTGTGGCAGTAATTGTCACTATGTTAATTGTATCCAAATCCCTTCACGTGACATTTCCTGAGGTTCTCGGAGGGAATCTAATTGTTTTCTTGTGAAAGAGCAGAAGAGAATGTGGTTTGTGTTGACTCTCATTTCATTAATGGAAACCTAATTTTTTTTTTGTATTCAGTTGTTTGAACGCACATTTTCCTTTCCTAAACTGATAGACAAGCACGATACTTCCATTTGTGAAAATGTGCTTTGGCACTGCCATACTCAACCAAAAATAGGTACATACTGTATCAAAGATCAGTCTGCTTCACATACAAGACCTGCGTCAATTCCACAGCAATTATCAGTTCTGAACACAGCTAAGCATCCTCATTCCTTTTATAAGTAATAGCTCTTTTGCTGTCAGAAATCTACCATTTTCACAGTGCATAAATCTAGTTCTTGCGCCATGGTCAGACATTAGCCTTGGCAGAGTACACATACAAGTCTAGTGACTGTATTCCTGCGAAATCAATAGGTCGTCCTTGTTATAATTTGAATGGATTTTAGAGCTAAGGGCTAAAGGAGTACTGCTTTTGTGTACCGATAAGAAAAACAGAAAATGCTGGGAATATTCAACATGGCTAGCAGTGTCTATGGAGAGAGAAATATTAATGTTTCAGGTTGATGCAATTTGCTAAATCATTAACTCTTTCTCTCTCCACAGATGCTATCTGACATGTTGAGTGTTTCCAGCATTTTCTGTTTCAGATTTCAATATGTGCAGCATTCTGCTTTATGATACGTAACTGTGTATATAGGATTTTAAGACTTTTGAAGGATGTCAGGGAGCAAACAATTAAATTTTAAAGCTGATCCAAAGGAATGAAATTGATGAAACTCTCAATGACCTGTGTTCCATTGTTTTGATTGTAGAAAGTGATTCTTTTTTAATCTGCCTGCACAGCTCAATTTATAGGAACAGTCATTATCAAAGTTTACAAATTAAACAATGTTTATTCTTGTGGTTGGTTGGCTTGCCGAGCAGGTTCATCGTTCCGCAGATGTTTTATTACCCATTATAGGTAGAGCGCAGGACAAATGAGGAATTCCTAACGGAGGTACACAGAAAAACCACACACACTGACCAAATACTGAAATTCAACAGCAACCATCCTAACCTACACAAACAAAGCTGCGTGCAAACATTATTTAAATGGGCAACAACACACTTGCAGCAGCACAGAGCTACGCAGAGAAGATGAAGAATACCTCTTCCGGGTGTTCAAGGATAATGGATATCCGAAAAACTGGGTCAGGAGATGCCTACTAAACGAACGACACCAGGAAGACACTACACGCCCTGACACGCTCATCACGCTACCTTGCATCAGAAACACATTGGAACGAACCACAAGATTCCTACGACCATGGGGCATCAGAATAGTGCACAAAGCCTCAACAACCCTACAACAACTGCTCACCGATCCACAGACCCACTACCCACTATGGACAGGACCAATGTCATATACAAGATTCCCTGCAGAGACAGTGACAAACACTACATTGGACAAACAGGAAGGGAATTAACAACAAGGGTACACGAGCATCAATTGGCTACAAGAAGGTATGACCAATACTCACTCACCTCTTTCCACATGGACAAGGAGAACCACCAATTCGATTGGGACAACGCCAAGATCCTGGGACAAGCAAAGCAGAGACAAGCACGGGAGTTCCTAGAAGCCTGGTAATCCACGAAGAAAGCCATCAACAAACACATAGATCTCGACCCTATATACACTTCATTGCGAAGGAAAACCGGAAGTGAGATATTCCAGCACAACGGACTCCTGAGTTTAAATACCAGGCAGGAAAACACAACGGCGCTTCATCGGAGGCTGCACTGATGTTACCCAGTAGGGTAATGAAACGTCTGCGGAACAACGAACCAGCTCAGCGAGCCAACCAACCACAATATCCACAACCCAAGCTACAAATCTACTTTAAAACCATAATGACTATTCTATTTCAGGTATGTCAGAATGTGTCCTCTGTTTAAAGTCTTAACAGTTGTTAACTCTCTTCACTCATGATTTTAAACAAATATTTCCCTTGCAACCATGGCAATATTGAGATACATGAAGTAAAATCTTCCTGTAATGTCAACCATAGAAGGATGTTTGATTTTTATTAATTATGTTAAGATATCACACTTTTGTGACATCAAGACGTTGCTGTATGATGTCACCTTAACCCATAATTGTCATCTCACATTTATATCTGTATTCTCATCTTCCTAAGTTTAACAGTGCAATTTTTCCATATGAACATGCCATAGAAAGAAAATTTGCCAGGAGCTGTTTGATATAATTTATTGGACAAACCCAACATCTTAAAATTCAATCAAATGCACCACTCTTAATTCGTATTCTGCGCATCATACAATTATGTTTGAGTAATACAGGCCAATTATAAGTATTGTATGAAATTTGAAGCTTGTTTGCACATACAATAAACTTTGAATATTAATGATTCACTGAAGAATTGTCATGAGAGAAAGTAATAGTCAACATGCAAAAGTATAGGACAAGGCTTGCTCATTTTTCTGAAAAGGCTGGAGTCCAAAAATGTATTGGAATAAATAATTTTTGATTTCAAGGTAGACTATTGATCTGTTAACAGAAGTATTGATTTTGTTAAATTAGTGCTCTTGAATCATAATTTTATAGATTTGAGCTACATGTGAGTGTATAATCCAGACGAAATACTACATTAATTGTGGTCCCCTCTTTCAAATTAAACATTAAATCGAAGTTGGCCTGCTCATTCTCCTGGAATGAATAAAATGTTCATCAGTGGGGCTCAGTGGTTAGTACTGCTGCCTCACAGCACCAGGGGACCTGGGTTCAATCCCAACCTCTGGCAACTGTCTGTGTGGAGTTTACATATTGTCCCGTGTCTGGGTGCTCTGGTTTCCTCCCACAGTCTAGAGATTGGCAGGTTAGGTGGATTGGCCATGCTAAATTGTCCGTAGTGTTCAGGGATGTGCAGGCTAGGAGGGTTAGCCACAGGAAATGCAGTGTTACAAGGATAGGATGGGGATGGTGGGTCTGGGTGAGATGCTGTTTGGAGGGTTGGTGTAGATTTGATGGGCCAAATGGCCTGCTTCAACACTGTAGGGATTCTTTGAAAATAAATGAGTGTGGTACTGTTCCAACTGATACTATCCTGACATTCTCAAACAATCCCATCAAAAATAATTGAACCAGTACCTCTTGTCAAATCTCTTTATGGGAGTTTGCTTTATGCAAAATAGTTGGTAGATTTTGATGTATGCAATGCTGCATTTCAAAGTACTTTATTGTAAATGAAACTTGGTAGATATTTGAGAAGTGGGATGAGATAATTACATTGATGCAAATTGCCATCTGCATCGGCTTGTTTACAGTAGTGTTCTTCACGTTTTGGGTGTTTTGATCTTTTAACTTCCTTTGAAGAGAGGAGTTAGATCCGAGTTGTGTTTATGGGTGGTGTTTCTAAATGGATACTCTGAATTCTACAAAATCATTCTCCCTGCTCATGAGTCTTTATTCAATGCTCTGAGGATGACACCTCTGACAACTTCTTCATCTTTCAGGGAATGTATGTCTTCTAACCAAACCAGCTACTTCTCCTGGTCTTCTCAACAGATAATTCCTCTTCTGGGCTTTCATGGCGGAATTGTCCTTGTTATAATAGGTCAATTATTCTGTTGAGCTATCAGGACATAACTTAAGAGTGGGCTACAATGGCTCGTTGACTTTGCTCATCTGTTAACAAGATCATGGCTGATGCTCAGCCTTGACATCATACCCCTTCTCAAATCTTTAGAATCTAAACATCTATTTTTGCCTTGCATGTGCTGAATGACCTGAGCAGCCACAACATAGAGATGTTTCATAGCCCTGACTGCTGTAGCTATTAAAAAAAAAATACAGTTTGTTTGTTAACACATCAAACTCTACAGTTTATGCTGAAAATCTGTGTATTCTATGCAAAGTCATCTCATTTTAAAACATGGCCTATACACATAATTGGATCTGATTTCCCTTGTGAAAATAATTTGATTGACCAGAACATGACCAATATTTTTCTGCTCTGCCTGGAGCATGTGCTCACTGATTTCTCTGGTCAGTTTACTCCTTTCATTCTTGTGCCTTTTTTTATAATTGAAGACAATAATGGAAGTTGTAGTACATTGTTCCATTTCTGTCCCACCATCTCTGAACACACCAGATCTTCCTTGCTTTTGGTTAAATAGGAACTAGGGCATCCTTTCTGTTGAATACCCAATTGACCAACCTTCATGAATAATTTACTTCTTTTCAGCAGGCTGTTTAATTGTGGAGAGCACTGCAGCCTAGCTCAAACCTATTCTAATTTAATCTTTTGAGCACAATTTGGAAAATCCTAAATGTAGGTTGGATAATACATACAGATTCAAAGGAGAAAGAAAGGTTCTTCAAAAGGCGCAAGTCAACTACCCTCATGATCTTATGCGGAGGAGGGGACAACAAATAGCAATCAAGAATGAACGTATTGTTTCCTCTTCATTTCTACAGCTGAGGGGTGCTGAAACATCCCGGATGAACTGTAACCAACTTGGCACTTGCTGAGTGTGAAACTTTGGTTTCAGTGCCTTGGTGTGATACTGAGCTGTATTTTGTATAGTAAGGGCATGCTATATGCAGCAATTAAGATACCTCCTCTTCATTTTCTTTGTGATTGCATTATTTCTCACCAGAACATACTTTTTAGTTTTAGCCTGCTTTGATCAGAATTGGCTATCAATGAGCAGATAACAATGTTCCTCCAATTTTCAGTTATCACCTATGCATCATTTTGAATAAATAATTTTGATCAATTATATAAAGGAAAATGTTGGTAATGGAGTACATATATAATATTTACATCTACCCAACAGTGTGGGAAATTTCAGGTATGTCCTGTCTACTGAAAGCAAAATTAGTCCAACCAGCCACTTATCGCCTTATTTTAATCATGATGGAAGGAATCGTGGATAGTACTATTAAGTTGCACTTGCTCAACAATTACCTACTCACTGCTTAATTTGTGTTTCACCAGGGCCACTTGGCTTCTAACACCATAGCCTTTGTCCAAATGTGGACAAAAGAGCTGAGTTAGAGGTGAGGAGAGAGTGACAGCCCTTGACATCAAAGCAGCATTTGACAGTGTATATAATCAAAGGTCCTAAGCAAAATGGGACACTGAGAATTGGTTAAGACACTATCTTGTTGGAATCATGCCTAGTGTACAGGAAGATGGTTGTTGAAGTTCAGTCAGCTTAATCCCATTACATCACTGCAGGAGTTCCTCAGTGTCATGATCTAGGCCTTACCCTCTTCAGTTGCTTCATCTACAAATTCTCTTCCATCACAAATCAGAATCGGGAATGTCTGCTGATGATTGCCCAATTTTCAACACCATCTTTAACTCAGAAACTGAAGCAGGAAGCATTGGGCTGAGCAATGGAAAGTAACACTTGCATAACAAGTGCAAGGCAAGACTGTCGTCTTTGAGAGAAATCTATCCATTGCCCCTTGGCAGGCAATGTTATTCACCATCTCTGATTCCTTTACTATCAACAACCTGGGGTTACCATTGACCAGAAACTGAACTGGACCAGCTACATAAGTACTATGGCTATAAATACAGGTTGGAGATTAGGAGTTCCAGGATTTTAATGCAATGAAATTGAAAGAATGGTAATTTTAGTTTCAAAGTCAAGATGGTGGGAGACTTGGAAGTGAATCCACAGATCGTGGTGTTGCCATGGATCTTCTGCCCTTGTTCTTCAACAACAGCAGCTTTTGAAGCTAAGTTGTAGTTTGTCACAGAACTGGAGGAGTGTGGCAGTTGCTCTCAGACTGTAAAAGTCTGCAAGCCAAGATAGGTCAATGTCTGAGTGGAAAATAAACATTCAAATATTCTACAAAGAAGAACGTTCAACTCGAGCAAAAAAACCTAGGTTCAGTTGCCCACCAAATTGGGGATCATTCCAATTGACAACAATATGGTGTCATCACTGAAATGAGAGTCTCTTCATTGCACCTTTTGTGATTTGGATTCTTGATCCACATAATTTGTTCCTTTGTTTTGCATCCATGGTATTTCTGCAGAGCTATCATGTTCTCCTTGTCTGCCGTTTTTGTGAATGTATGTGTGCCTGTTTTGATTTATTGCGGATATAGTTTAAGGATTTGCATGATAATTAATAATCTGTTTTCCACTTTTTGAGGGATAAGTTTGCTTATAATAAATGTGTTGTGTATTGATTAAACCCAATCTACATTTCTTTTATCTTAGTGGGTAAAGTCAGGCAAATTAACTATCCTAGTGACTAAATTGGCCTTTTTTACATTTGTGAAGACTGGAATAGTGTGGCTTGATTTCCAATGTATTCTTCCCATCAGGGACGTGACCTCTACTTCATTCTCTGGTTTGTCGATCATGGCATTGCCTTGGGGAATCAGACGCAGCCTGTCTGGCTTAAGTTTAAACAAAGCTTTGTAGTTAATTATCAGTTATCATATAACTGATACATTTTCCATGGCAATGCCTCTGCTAATTAGTCCATTGGCCAAGCAATCTGTACTCTTTATTCATAAAGTATAACTTATTATTCCTCTTTACATTGGTATCTCTGCAAACGTCCTGATAAGTGCAAGTTGAAAAACTTCGACAAAATGTCTTTTTTTTGTTCTCCCCCAGTAATAAATTAGTTTTCCTTGCAGAACATGTCATGACCCATCGGGAAAGTGCTGATACTGAGCTCCACTACTCAGAATCGTCATAAAAGTTGAAGATTTAACCTGAGTTTGGGGATTAAGTAATTTGATTAACAGAATACCCTAACCAGACTTCTAACAATAGACAAAGAGAATATAAGTTGTCAACTCTTAACTCTTTAACTTACATTTTATCCCTTTTCAAACCCCTACATACACATGCAGACAGACATTTGGGAAAAAAAGTCATGCATGTTATGGGTGAAGGGGGAAGAAATAGAGCACAATTCAGTACCACCAAGGATTCAGGCAGGTGTCCTTTTGCTTCTTCCAAGTCTTCCTTTTCTCTGATCACCTTTCCAAGTCACATCTCCTTTCCACTGAAAACCCTGGGTAGTTGGTGCACACATTGTTCATACTTTCAGTCACTGGTTAGAGGCAGCAACTAATAGTAAACGGTGAGTATAGCTAGCTATCTTCCATTCTGTGTTAATTCTTCACAAGGAGAGAGGATTTTGTTTTCGAGTCTGGAGGTATCCTGCTGCTGTACTGTTTACACAGGCTGTCCAACTGTCCAGGAGCCAGAGTTTTTGTCATGCTGAGCACTCCTGAGAGCTAGTTCTGGTTTAAAATAAAACAATCAACAGGCTGTTTCTGGGCTGTACTGCCCTGAAGAAATACCATTGATACATGGTAAATTGAGCAATTCTTCCCCCAATGCTTTCATAAGGCAACAGTATAAATACAATTTTCAGTGAGTTCCAGTTACTACTTTCAAAATTGCAACATCTCCTTCCACAGTTTCTTTAGTTTAAAGCAGTATCCGTTTCTCATTTTGCTGAAAATCCAAAAATGAAGAACAATAAAAAGATGCGGTCCTTACAATGTAGACATTGAATTGCCAAAGAAATAATGTTTTGCAAATTCGAAAAGTGTTCAGTTCCATGGCCCATCTTGAACATCTTATCCATATTTCTAATCAATTGAGCTATACTTGCAATGCACTGACTTTTTGGATTGTAGTTGCAGCTATAATTAGTGGTCTGAGAGTAATCAAATTACAGTATAGGAGGAAGGCTTTTGTCTCAATGGGTACTACGCCCACTTTTTAAATCTCTCTATCCTTTTACTTTTCAAATACTTAGTTCCTTTTTAAGTGAAATCAGTATTTTGTCTCAGGTGAATATTGAAAATCATTCCAAGTTATAACAATTATCTCTATGAAAAGGAAGTTCTTCTAACTCCACTTTTCCTTTGAACCAATGATTCTGAGCACACATTCTTTTTAGTCATTTGATAGCAAGAAGAAAACAATATTTCACAACTGTGATGGCCAATGTGATTTTGGGAAATAATATATGATTTAGGATGGGTTTAAGATCTTTAAGAACTAGGATTCTCTGGAAGATTATTTCTTGTAAATGGCAGCTTCCTTCCGGTAACTGATCATGCAACCAAGCTACTTGAGGGATGAACAAAGTGCATTTTTTAGAAAAGTTAAACAACAAGTTAATTACAGGGGTTGGCAGGGAATGTTCGTGGGAAATAGATTCTTTTGTGTGTGATTTCGTTTTCAACCCATTTAATTTAAAGAAGCTGGCTGCAGGGAACATAAATTTTAAGCTGAATTCTGTGCACTGCTACCAGGGTTTAAATCCTTTTGATAACTGCAGGACATTACTAATACTGAGTTAGAATTCTGGCATAGCCAAGTTGAGAAGAGAGAGTGATTTCCTAGATGCAAGGCTTCAGAGTTAAAGAATATCAAAAGCAGGAGAGTCTGACTAGAGGTGTCTATGCTTAAAATGCTAGAGATGTCAAAGTTAGCCTTGGAATCTTAAATTCGTATGCCAGTTGGAGGAGATTTGAAGAGACAGCCTTTAAATTCCAACAAATCTGAAAGCTTGCGCAAATGTTTGAAATGGTACTGAATCCAAATGATTTATTTTGCAGTTTCTGATGGGTGTCCAACTTGAGTTTTTTTGGCTGTGTAAGTCAGATGGATGCAGAAGGAAACTTGACAAGTGTAAATAGTGTATAAATACATGACTAGTTCAGATTAAGTGTATTTATTTGTAATTACTCTTTAATTTTTGTGTACTAAAATTTTTTTGTTTTTAAATAGCGGTTACTTATTTGGTCAAAATTTGGGTTTTTGAATTTCCAAAAAAAATTGCTAATCTTCATTCCTGGGGTATTTCTATACAGAGAAATACTTGCTGTCTTTCCATTGATCTAATGTCCTGTGCAAAACTACACACTCTATTTCATGCGTAATGTAATTATTACTGTCTGCAAATCCAGCATCATCTCTTTAATTTTATATTTAATGCCCCTTTAAAAAATCCCATTTAATTTTCATAGCCATTTCCACTTGCCCTGTAAATTTTTTGAAGATCTATGTATTTACAACCCTTGATTTTTCCGCACTTCATTCTTTTTAATCAGCATTAGCTTTTATTGTATGCTTCTAATATTATCTCAAAATATGCTAGTTTACACATCTCTACATTGATCTGTAGCTGTCATTTATCTGGCCAATCACTAACCTTTCCATATCCTCCTTTATTCTTGACAGATTATAATACTTCTAGCTTCAGTATAATTCCTGTTATGATTACTTCCAAGTCTCTGATATAAAATGAAAAACAAGTGCCTTGATTTACCAATGCCCACATCCCACCATTCTGAAAAAGTTGTTTAGTCTCTCACTTTTCTTTCAATCCTCTGTCTCTATATATTTTCTGTAATACAGTATCTTAATTTTCATGTCCCTTACTAAAATCCATTTATAAATATCAACAGTCTTCCTTTTATCACTGCCTGAAACAATTGATTTCAGTTAGCATAAGCTGCTGAGTCCTACTGAAGTAGGACTGATTGTCTTTAATTTCCTGACTGCCATTTTTTTTTTTTTTTTGTTTAAAAATGGAATACATTCCTTTTGGTACAATTTATCAAAAAACACTTCCTAATTTAGAGGGATTGTAACTCGCTTCTGTGCTCTGAATCCATCTGAGCCTGGAAACTTTTAACTTCATTCACTACTTCAAACTGTAATTTTTTTTCTGAATACTTGTCTCCAGTAGCTGCTATGCCATATACTCAGGCAGTGCCATTGGTTCCACAATTAACTCCAAGATTTGACACAGTATAATTATTGGCATTTTGACAAACCTTTCTTTTCATCTCAATAGTCCTATACCTTCTTTGATTTATTCTTTTATGCTATTGTCATCAAAGCTATTCTTATCAGTTTGTCATGTTCTTCTTGTTTTTTTAACCTCCATCTATGCTATTTATATTTCTTAGTTTTTCCCGTTATAATTGTCATACCTTTATTGAAAAGATCTCTTTACTGTTCATTCCCAGCCTTTGACGCATCATTCTCGCTGTTTTTTGAAATGTAATTTAACCAGTTTAACCCTTCCCTATTGAAATATTTTCCATTGATGACCTGCTGTCAGTCTGGATTTAACTCATTTGCTAAGTTCAACTCTAGCACCTTTGTCTTGGAATTTATTTTGACCCTGTATTTTCAAAGTTAGCCTAATGAAATTATAATTGCTTCTTCAGTCTTCAGGTAACTTGCTTCTCCTGCTCATTAATCACAATAAGATCTAGCAGTGCATCTGTTTGAGTTGCAAATAAAGTGATTTGTGCTTTACCTAATATCTTTAATTGGGAAATGCATCCTAATAAATTGTTGCATGATCCATGATATTACAGAGGGTATTATTGATATGTATATCAATTACCAAGTCAGCACTTCAAAACTGCTAATCAGGAAGTTGAGGAAAGAATATTTAGTTTATATATTTAACTGATCAAGAGGATCAGCTTTAGTGGATAACAAAGGAGAAATAATTTGTAGTTGTGTACTGCATTATCATGTGTTTAGTACCTCTCAAATGCTTCACAGCCAATGGATTTTTCTGTGAAGCTGCTGTTACGTAGGGAAATGTTTTAGCCAACCAATGGACAGAAAATCTTACATAGGAAACAAACGAATAGACAGAGGCAATAGCCTGAAAATATCTGTCAACATTACAGCTATGCTCATAGCACTTGCCATTATTTGGTCAAATGCCACAACTTCTGGTGAAAACAATACTTGATTTAAACACTGATGAAGAAGTGCTGTTAACTTTGCAAAAACAGCATTTACTTCTGTGCTTCGTTATTCAAATAAGCTGAATAGTGTGAAGTTCATGTGCTTGTACTGTAGATACAAAATGAAATTATTACAGGAAGTTAAACAAGTAATTTCAAGTCTATATCCTTTTAACAATCCTGAAGTGTGAATTATTGTCATTCAATGGCTCTGAAAGTTAAGAATTACAAGTAGATTTCTTATCCTACAGACTTTAATTATTGGAGAAGTTTTATTAAAAAAAAATTTTTAACTTTGTATCTTTTTTCTATCTTAATTCAATTTTTCTTTCTGTGCCTGATTTGACATCCAATTCTCCCCTTTTAACTAGTCCCTTCTTGTTCAAACCTTGCACTGTTCATTTCACAATCGTTCAATCTTATTTGTTAAGTCAATACAAAGCTTTTTTTTTGCCTCATTCATTGAGACTCCAGATCGTCTGTAGAGAGCATTGTGCATTTCATCTTGAATGTCCCAGCATCTTGCCCTTTTTAATCTCTGTAAAATTTTGCATGGCAAGTCTAACTGATGTTGATTGTAGCTTGTTAATCAGTTACGTGAATTTTGGGATTTCATGAAATCATGTTTTTGCTATCCACATATAATTTGTAATTGAGTATGTTATCTTGTATTTCATTACCATCTATGTTCAAAGTTATTATAAATGAATGCCCTTAAAAAGAATTGTGTTCAGAGTAGAAAATGACAAAACTGGGAAAAAAGGCAAAAAAATAAAGTCCTAGTTGAGTCAGCCTCAAGGGGATTAAAACAACAAAACACTTAATAGGAGTATTGATAATGCCACAAGTTGTTCCCTGTTCGTTAGTGTGTGGCCCTACAAGAGAGAAATGCTGACTGCACATTTTGTAAAAATTGAAATTCATGTCCAAGCCATATCCTGAAGGCAGTATGTTTTTGAAATAAAAAAGGCTGCAAGCATGCTTAATATCATGTATTTAATCATATCCTCCAAGGTAACCTGACGAGTCAGGAGACTTGTTGTTGCCTTGTGGCTTTGTTCAGAATAAAATATTTGATCAAAGTGCAGCTAAGTAATAGAACCCTTTAGTAGTTGAAATTTGTTCCCCAGCACTTTTTGGTTGGATGTAACTGACGGTTTGATGAAATGTAGAAATCAAGCTCTGTTCCAGTAAGTAGATCAAGCTGAAATGCTTGCATTGTTTTTGTTGACTGGAGGTGATTCAGAGAATTTCTGAACCAAAAACAGGTGTTGAATATCAGTTTAATGCATTTGACGTTGGGGCTGTGAATTTTTCACTAAAGTCTGTTTAAATTTTCTCCAGTTTCTTCACTTCTAGATTGGCTGGTTGAGCTCAGCTTAAAAGGAAGTGAGAGACAAATTGAATGGCCATTGCAAAGGATTTTCCAGCTAACACTTAAAGTCTCTACAGTGTGGAAATAAGCTATTCAGCCCAACAAATCCACACCACCCCTCTGAGGAGCATCCCAACCAGACCCATTCCCCTACCCCTGCATTTCCCATGTCTAACCCACCTAACCTAAATATCCGTGGACACTACAGGCAATTTTGCATGGTCAATCCACCTACCTTGCACATCTTTGGTCTGTGCGAGGAAACCCACGCAGACACAGGGAGAATGTGAAAAGTCCACATAGACAGTCATCCGAGGGTGGAATCGAACCCGGTCCCTGGCGCTGTGAGGCAGCAGTGCTAACCACTGAGCTACCTTGCTGCCCGTTGCATGCATAATTAAATTGTAGATTACCGTTACCTACAAGTAAAGAGAATGCTGTAAAAAAAAAAAAGTTATATTTCAAATTGTAACTATTTTTAAACTGTTCATCTTATTTTTTAAAAAAAGTGAACCAAGCAGGTCAGATTCAATTGTATCAGCAGATAGTTAAATGGTTATCCATTTTGGTTTTGTCACTATTTTTTAAAAAAAAAAGTGAAACTGACTCTTAAATAAACTCATAGAAAAGTGCTCTTCTTTCCCATAACTATAAAGGTCCAAGCTAAATAAGTTTGAAGGAATTCAGTTTCTAGTAAGGTGTTGACCACAGTATAAAAGAGCACATTTGACAGGAGTGGATAGTCATAAACTCAGACGAGCCACCAGGATTCCTGGGGAGGTAATTCATACTTCTACAGTAGTAGACATGGTTGAGAGCTTTACGTAATCCCCCTGGACAATTGTGTCCTATGAGAGTTTTTTCGGTTTCTATTGTATAAACAATACACAATGCGAACAATGAAGAATACTAGACAACAAGGTGCAGGGCTGGATGAACACAGCAGGCCAAGCAGCATC
>NC_063354.1:18691794-18699727 GCF_021869965.1 Rhincodon typus | reverse complement strand
ACTCTCCAGCATCTGCAGTTCCTACTATCAATGAAGAATACTATATTTGTTTCATATTTGTGAGTGAGACTGTTTAAAAGTCTTCCTCATTAGTGGATTCCTCCTGGCATGTCACTACTCAACCCCATGCACCCTCTGTGTATGTCTTCAACTCTATAGAGGAAAACTACTCAGATAGCCAAATGGCTACCAGCCAGGGTGAGTTATGGTATAATCAGATCTGTCCTAACATGAAATTGTAGCCATTATGGATGTGGCCTTGGAATCTGGGAAACGGCTGCTTTCTGGTTAACAGCATATGCACTATATACGAGCACAGTCTTTCCATCACCTGTGCCCCCTTAATCAATAAACATCTGTTTCCCATTCGCTTTACACAAGCTTGTTTTATTTTAACATGTGTTTTTACTTTGAACAACAAGTACTTTGTTTTTGCTTTGTGGATTGATTTTTAATTAATAAGTTGACTCACGGGATTGGTCAGTGTTTTTGTTAGTGAAGAATAAAAACAAAAGCTGCCAACCTGCTCTTAATATCTATTTGATGTTCTTTAATGGAAAGCGATGAAGGGAAGGAAAGTTTTCCCCCTTTGTTTTTTGAAACCTAGTGTTCTTGTATTAGAAATCACAGGAGGCATTACTACAATTCTTGCATATAACTGAGATTGCATAAAAGTTGTTGATGAACAACTACAAAGCCTGTCTGGAACTCCATTTGACACTAATCTGATATTAGGCACATGACTGGAAAACACATTACATTAAATGGAATTTTGTCTACACACTGCAGGTGATTTTGCAGCAAAGCCATGCAGACAGCATAGTGGATTGAGCATCTTATAGATATTTCTTAATCAGTTTGTTCAAAGGTGTTATGACACACCTCTGGAACAAATGGGACTTGAACCCAGGCCTTCTAGTTTAGAGATAGAGTACCACTGCCACAGGAGCCCTTGAGCAGCTTGTAGGTATTTTTAATTAGTCTGTTAAGATGTGTTATGGCATACCTCTGAAGCAGGTGGAACTTGAACCTGGACCTTTTGGCTGAGAGGCAGGGACACTATTACTGTGTCTTGAGAGCCCTTGAGCAACTTGTATAATCTCTTGAATCAAGCCTGTTCCTGCTTTTGTCATTTATAACTAGCAATTCAGCCTACTATTAACAACAGCTCTTCTTTTAATCAGCCCAATTAATCTGGGAAAATGATTACTATAACTAATTGTCAATGTAACTCACTTAAGGAGAACAAATTATTTATCTTCCTTATGAGGAACATTACAAGTGAATACCTTGAAGAAAATTAAGTACTCCATCTCATTTCATTATATCTTTGTTCTTTAAATAATTTTATGGCACCCTTGTCTGTACAGAAACTGTTACCCCTTTGATGAGATTTGTAGGGTGAAGGGGAATATCAATGTTCTTTTCAATTTTCAATAAGGTGCTTGGCTTTTGTGAGTTGTGAAGCTTTAACAGCCCAGCTGAGAATTAACAATGCATGACAAGTGAGACTTGGTTTTTAATTCATTCGTGGGATTTGAGTATCCCTGGTAATACTTGCATTTATTGCCCATCCCTAATTTCCTTTTGAAAAGATGGCAATAAGAATGTTGGAAAAAATGAATTTTTTTTCTTTTTGAAAGACAAGCCACTTAGTATTAAAGATAACAAGGTGTAGAGCTGGATGAACACAGCAGGCCAAGCAGCATCATAGGAGCAGGAAAGCTGACGTTTCGGGCCTAGACCCTTCTTCAGAAACCTTTGTTTCTGCTGTACCTCCTCCCACTGATATCAGGATTTCTTAATTTATTTGGCAAAATCAAAATCACAGCTTTCTCTTGTTGAAAGATAAACAATACGTGTGTGTGTGTGCGTGCGCGCGCGCCAGGGCAATTGATATGAGAATGCAGCTTCATATCTGTAAACACGTTGCTTGAAATTACTGCATCAGTAACTGTAAGGTTGAATATCAAGAAAGATTTACAACTTACTGTAGAGAGGAATGTGAATGTTGTTGGCTAGGCCAGCATTTTTTGCCCTCCCTAATTAACCAGAGGGCAATTGAGAGTCATCCACATTGCTGGGGGTCTGGGTTACGAAGGTTAGACCAGGTAAAGACAATAGCTACTGTCTACGTTGTAATGGCTACCTACTTCCTCTTGTCTCCAACCCAAAATGAAACCAAATTGAAACTGTTTCTTTACCATCAACAACAATGGTATCTGCTCAAGAAAGTTAGTCTCCATGATATTCCCACTGTTGTTGGCTTCTATGGAACCAACCAGGCCCAGATACTGAGGACTTTCCTAATTCCCTTTATTGATTTGTTAATTTACTTGTGGAGGATAGTCATGCTAACTCTTGATAAGTATTTATGTGATCCTGCCAAGAGCAGCTCCTGAAGCGTATGAAGAGGACAGGCTCTCAGCTGAATTGTTCCAACTCCTTTTCCAATTAAAATTGTGCCAAATTTATTCTCTAATTCAGGAAAATCTGCTCTTAATTCACACAAGTAAATGGTCCTGGTTATTGTATTTTTGTTTTTTATATTGTCCAGGATTTTCTTACCTTACAATTTTCTCATCTATATCCTGATCTCAATCTGGAGTGTTTTATGTTGTTGTATGCATTCCATTTGGCTTCTTGAATGCCCACTGCAAATGCAATTGTTGTTACAATTATGAAATGGATTTGTATGGTGATTAAAGGCAATCATCTTTGGATATGTGTTCCAATTCATAGCGCTTGCCAACCCGATAACTATGACAGTGAAAAGCATATCTTTAGTTTCTATGTCATTAGCTGGCAGACGGATGCAGCTCCCCAAAGAAACAAGATTGTCCAGTAACTGAAGGTATGGTGATAGATTCAAAGCCAATTATAGGGATTGTGTTGCTTTGATACTGCAGTTTGTCTCATGATGTATGTTACTAAGATGGTGAGAGCAGCTCTGTGTTCAACGGCTAATGTTCACTCTCTCTGTTCAATGGCTCTGGCTCAATTTTAAAAAAAACTTTACGTTTCAATTCAGTTGTTAACCTGGTTTGAACATTTTCACATGATGAAGATGAAAATAAATCTGCATTGACCCCATGCCCCAATTGCAAAATGAACAGCATGTGGAAATAAGGCTGTCAAGTTATTAAAGTTTATTTGAAGTAAGTAACAGCAAAGTAGCTCAGTCAGTTTAGTCAGTGAGCAGCTCAGATCAGGAAGGTTCAGATTTTCATTCCCAGTCTAATCTGCATCAAGGTTAGCATAGAGGAGCTACAATTCACCCTAATATTGATCGGTTAGGAAAAGAAAATCATCCAGCTTCTTGAACTGATCTAATGGGCTTCACCAGAAATATATACATGTCTGTACATGCAGATGTTGAGTGAGGATGCCTGAGGGTGAGTGGTTTGCTGATGGTTATTTTCTAGATTCATGTTACTTGATGTCCTGGGGGTTTCTATTGACCTGCCACTGAATATCAGACATACAAATACAATGATCAGACATACAAATAATGTGCCTACAAACCAGATGTGAAATTGAGAATTCTGCTGTAAGTTACCACCTAACTCCTCAAAGCTTGTCTGCAAGACACAAGTCAGGGATGTGATAAAATATTCTCCACTTCCCTGAAAGACTGCAGCTCCAGCAATGTTTGTAATGAACCCTGGTGTCTAATTTGTCTGCCCAGGGCTGAAAAGGAACTTGCAATGGGAGACGGAGGATCCATTTGTTATGGTCCATATAGATACTGGAAACAATGGGTCTGTTAGCTTGATGTCTATCATGGGGAAGTTATTTGAATTGATCAGTAAAGAAATTATAGCTGCTCAATTTTTTTAAAAAAGGCTCAAGGAATTTGGTAGAATGAGCTTGGTTTCATCAGGGAAATCGGTCTAACCAATTTATTGGTATTCTCTGAAAGAGTAATGTGCTGTGGAAAAAGCAGAACGTGTAAATATACTGCACATGGATTTCCAGAAGGCATTAGATCTTGAGCAAAGATTATTGCATAAAATAAAAGCTCATGGTGTACAGGTAACATTAACATTAGAAGAAGATTGTTTCCTACGAACCACCAGTCTCTGGGTTGCAAACTGATTCCATTCTTTAGTCAGAACATAATACTGGACAATATAAAGTAGCCATTCATAAGTACAGGAAATGTTTGTACGTTGTAACTTTAAAATTGCACCTTTGTATAAGATCACATTCATAAGTACGACTCTTCATAAATCGGCGATTTATACATATATTGCTCTTTGTCTTCTTGACAGGACATGATGAGTGGATCCTGTAGGGACCTTGACTTTTACAGTTTATATCTTTGAGTTAGATGAGGGGAGTGAAGGTATCATAGTTAAATTTGCAGATGACACGAAGATAGACAGATAGGGAGGTTTGCTGTGAAGAAAGTTAAGGAAGTTGCAGACAGCTATAGATAGGTTGAATTAATGACCAAAAATCTGGCAGATGGAACAAAATATGGGGTAATGTGAAGTTCTTCAAAAAGAAATGTATTACTAAACTGGAGAACAACTGCAGAACTCAAAGCTGCAGGGGAATTTGTGTGTTCTGGTGCATAAGTCACAAGTTGGTATGTAGATACAGCACATAATCAAGAAGGTTACTAGGAAGGTCTCCTTTGAGAGAAATTGAATATAAAAGTAATGTTATGCTTGAATTATGTGGGGCATTGGTGAGGTTGTATTATGAATACTGTATGCAGTTTTGGTCTTATTTGAGGAAGGATTTAAATGCATTGCAGGCAGTTCAGAGTAGATTTACTGGATTAATATCTGGGAATGAGTAGTTTGCTGTATGAGAGTAGGTTAGACAGGCTGGCCTTGTTTCCACTGGAGTTTAGAAGAGTGAAGGGTGACTTGTTTGACATGCATAAGGTTCTGAATGGTCTTGACAATGTCAAATGGTAAGGATATTACCTCTCGTGTGTCAATCCAGACCTAGGGGGCCCTGCTTTAAAATTAGGTGTGGCTCTTTTAACATAGAGCTGATAAATAAACATTTGAGTGTTGTGAGACTTTGGAATACTCTGCCTCAGGAAGCAATGGAGGTGGGGTTATTGAATATTATTAAGACCAGTAGATTTTTGCTTAACAGGGAAATCGGAGGTTGTCGGGCAGATGGAAGTGTGGAATTTGGAACACAAACAGATGAGTCATGATTTTATGGAATGGCAGAACAGGATTGAGGGGCTAAATTGTCTGCTTCTGCTTTTTCTCTCATGTTTGTAAGTACCAGGACAAAACCCACTTGATTGTCTCCTGATCTAACACCTCCAGCATTCATATCCTCCTGTACTGATGCACAGTAGCAGTAGTGCTATCTACAAGATGCATTGAAACAACTTGGAAAGGCTCCTTAGACAACACCTTCCATACCCATGACCTCTACCACCTAGAAGGACGAGCAGCAGGTGCATGCGGACATCACCTGCAAGTTTCCCTCTAAGCCATAAATCATCCTGACATGAAGCTATGTCACTGTTCCTTCGCTGTTGCTGAGTCAAAATCCTGAAGCTTTCAATGGCACTGTATGTGTACACCACATGGAGTGCAGAAGTTCAAGAAGGCCACTACCTCCACCCCAACGGCAATTAGGAATGGACAATATATGCTGGGCTAGCCAACGATGCCCTTATCCTGTGAATAAATCAAAGTCACTTGAGCAAGGAAAGGTATGTATCCAGACCTGCTGGAACTGTGCATCAACAAGACCCTTCCTATTTGTCCCATTAGTGTATGTTCATAAGGAATCAAACATTCAGGAGGGGAGGGAAGAAAATTAGAATTCATGTATTTGCATAGCAACAAGGCAAATGATTGTTGTTAAATTTTAACTTATCTGAAGAGGTAGCTCTAAAGGTTTCCTTTGCCACTGCCACTAGAGAAATGTTTTGATTTGTGTTCTTTCTAGTCAGATTACTTAGCTTTCAAATGTGGATTATACAGCGTGGCTATCAATATATTGCAGCAGGAATAGTGGATATATACATACATAGATTACTCTATGGTGGAAGTGGAACAAAAATAGGCACTTGACAGAAGTTGGATGCATTTTCACTGGATTCAAATTGAAAGTTAGTCTGAATAAATCAGATGCTTGAATTAATGGGAGGGAAAGAAATGACTTTATTTTCCAAATTTGAAAATAGATGGTTGTGTTCATATTATCCATATTGCACGATCAATGTGTCAGATTAGCCTGGAGGACAGTAGCAACAGTTGTACTAGTGATGGAAATTAAACACAATACACAAGGGCAACATTACAATATTTTATGAACTTGCATAATTTCTCAGGAGTGAGACATGTTAAAATTGTGACTGGCAAGTACATGGGAATGTGCTGGGTGTAGCCACTGTAAATTTAGTACAATAATTAATTTCATTGGCAGCTTCAGGTATTTTCCTGTTGGTACAATGGCATTATATTAAATTATTTTGTGTACTTGAGTTTGAAAGGTTGTAGATACCTGGATTAGTCTTTTTGAGACGTTAACTAAAAGGTTTTAGCACAGCATTTTTTGGTAGCCACATTCATGTGATAGATTCTCACTTCCTGCAGGCGTTGTGTGGGTTCTGACTGCCCGATTGCAGCCACTGCTTTGGAGGTTGTTTGGAGTTTTCAACTGGTGATCAGCCTGGGGAAGGGTCATTTCTGAAAAGCCTCTTGATGTGGCTCCAGTATGGTATCTGGAGCGTTAATCCACCCTGAACCCTGATTGTCCTCCTGAAAAGTATTCCAAAGGATCCTCGGCAATCTTTCCTCAGCAAGCGGCATCGGCAAAGATCCCAGAGACATCTGCTTGATTATTTTATTTGTTTATGGGATATGGACGTTACTGGCTAGGCTGGCCTTTAATTGCTTTGGAGAAGGTGGCGGTGAGCTGCCACTTTAAACCACTATAGTCCTTGGAGAATTGGAACACCTGCATTGCTTTTTTGAAAGGAGTTTCGGGATTTTTGACCTCCGTGGCGATGAAGGGATGATAATATAGTTCTAAGTCAAGATGGTGTGTGGCTTGGAGGGGAACTTGCAGGAGATGGTGTTCCCATGTATCCACTCCCTTTGTCCTTCCAGGTGTTAGAGGTCATGGGTTTGGAAGGTGTGGTGGGAGGAGCCTCCAAATTACTGCAGTATTATCTTGTAGATGATTCACTGTGTTGCTGCTGTGCTTTGGGTGGTGAAGAAAATGAATGTTGAAGATGGTGGATGGGGTGCCAGTGAAGTGGGTTCCTTTTGCGCTGGATGGTGTAGAGCTTCTGTGTTTCATGACACGTGCCACAACACCAACTGAACAATCAGCTGACCATTCCACACTCTTTATTTTACCTTCAAGAACTAAAACTTATTAGCCAAAGGTATTTCTCTTAAAGTGACCTTCTGCAGGGAAAAATTCTTTTCCCAATATCTTATTTGCTAATTTGTGTGTTCTGAATTGTTTAGAGTGATAAATATTTATACTTTTGTACTACTTGGTGTGTTAAATAGTTTTGCATCAGCATTGACTAAGTTTTTTTATAAATCAATTTTGTGTTCCTTGAAGAAAGTTAGTTGATCAATTTATTTTGAGTCTAATATAGAGGAAGCTTATGATTGGCCATTTGACACCTGGATAAAGCAATTATGATCCATGGAGTAGTGGGAGTAGAGAGACCGTGTACTCCTCCTATCTTGATCATAACACTTTGCAAAATGGCGTTGTTGAGTATCGGTCTTCATTTCTCTTTCGTGGTTCTGTAAAGCCTCTCTGTTTACTATTCAAAAACTTTAGTATTTTGTTTTCAATTCAGACATTGACTAGAGACTTGAAGATTCCTAGCTTGTAGATTGAAAGACGTGTTATAACATTTTAGGCACTCATAATTATTTTTTGTGACGATGAGTAAAACATCTCTAGCTCATTGATTTTG
>NC_063354.1:18591294-18691294 GCF_021869965.1 Rhincodon typus | reverse complement strand
TTTACTTAAAAAATTTTAACATCCAATTTAATTAATTAAGCAGATTAGAGATGGCTAGGCAGTTTAAATATTGTAGTTGTAGTGTGGGGGAGTTGGAGGAGGGGAGGGGATCGGGAAGGGGATGAGAGGACGTTGTGGGGGTGGGGGGGGGGAATAAATCATGGATGGCAGTCATCTATATGCCCCTCAAGGGTTGCCTCATTGTAGGACAAAGTTTAAAATCAGTAAATAATGGAGGCATGTAAGATTGCCACTACACATGGTCATGGGTAATTTAATCTGCATAGACTGGACAAAATCAGGTGGGCTACAGTAACACGAAAGAAGAATTTGTAGAGAGCAAGGGGATTGTTTCTTCGAGCAGTACATTGGTTTGTTGCCTGGTAGGTTGTACAGTGTTACATCCAACAATGTGTAGCGAGGTAATATTGGTCAGAGATCTTGTAATTAAGGATCCTCAAGGAGTACCCACCACGACATGGTACAGTGTCAAATTCAGCTTGACCAAGAGCAATTCAGATCTGAAACCAGTTTCATCAATCTACACAAGGACAATTACAGTGGTATGAAAGAAGAATTATCTAAACTAGGCTGGGAAAATAGACTAAGGGGAAGGGCAGTGGATGACCAGTGGCAGACATTTCTGCAGGTTTTTCGTAATGCTCAACAAAAATTTGTTCCAGTCAAAAAAAGGTAGTATTCAATAAGAAGAACGAACCAACCAGGGTTAACAAAAGCAGTCAAGGAGAAATATCCAATCAAAATTTTGTTGGTATATTTAAAAAACGTAAAGAGAGAGAGACCCTTGGTGGACGTTACTGGGGATTTGATAACAGCAACAGGGAAATGGCAGATTGGTTTAAACCAATATTCTGCAGTCTTAATGGTGGAGGACACTGAAAACGTCCCAAAGATATCAGATAAGCAAGATGCTAAGGGAGGCGAATTTCCAAGAGGCATTTGTTAAGGTTATCGCACAGGATAGGCATTGTATTAGCATGGACTGAGGATTGGTTAATACACAGAAGACAAAGTCAGGATTAATAGTTCTTTTTCAGGTTAGAAATATGTAACTGGTGAAGTACCCCAAGGATCGGTCCTATTGTCTCAATTATTTACTATCTATGTTAATGACTTGGAGGAGGGGGTAGAATATAATGTATCTAAATTTGCTGACAATACAAACAGTAGTGGGAAGACAGGCTATGATGAAGGCAAAAGGAATTTGCATGGGGATCCAGACTGGTTAAGCAAGCACGAGGTTGACAAATTATGTTTAAAGTTGGAAACACGAACTTGGAAACTAGGAGCTGCTGCTGGCTATTCAGCCTTTTAAGCCTGTTGCACCATTCAGAACGATCATGGTTGATCTTACAGCTCAATATTTCCATATTCCCACTTTCTCCCCATAGTCCAAGATGCCTTTAAAATCTATTAAACGCGTCTTTCTTAAATAGATTCAATGACTTGGCCTTCACAGCCTTCTGTGGTACAGATTCGCTACCCTTTGAGTGAAGAAAGTTTTCTTCATCTCAGTACTAAACCTTGAGACTGTGTCCCCTAGCTCTAGACTCCCCAACCGTCCTTCCTGCATGTCTGTCCAGCCTGTTACTATTTTATACATTTCAATCAATTCTATTTTATCCTTCTAAACTCTAGTGAAGTTAGCCCAGTCAAACCACTCTCTTCATACAATGGTGCTGCTAGCACTCTAGTTAACCTCAGCTATATTCTTTCTTTGGCTAAGTATATAACTCTTAGGTAAGGAGACCAACACTGCACGCAATGCTCCAGGTGTGGTCTCACTAATGCCTTGTATAACTGCAGTAAGACATGCCTAGTTCGGAATTCAAATTCTCTTGCAATGAAGGCCAGCATATCATTTGCCGCACCTGCCTACCTACTTTCATTGACTGGTGTACAAGGACTTCCATCCATACTTCCCAATGTATCACCACTTACACAATAGTCTTCCTTTCTGCTTTTCATACAAAATATATAACTTAACATTTAGCCACATCGTACTGCATCTGCCATGTAATTACCCACTCATTCAACTTGTCTAAATCACCTTGAAACCATGTTGCATCCTCCTCCCAATTCTCAATCCCGCTCAAGTTTCATGTCATCAGCAAACTTGGAAATGTTGCATTTGGTTTTCTCATCCAAGTTACTTATATCCATCATCAGTAAGAGGCCCAAGCACCGATCCTTGCAGCACTCTACTAGTCACTGTCCACTACTGCAAAAATGACTAATTTATTCCCATTCTATTTCTCATGTGTCAACCAATTCTTGATTCATGACAATATATTACCCCCCATTCTGTAATTTTGCCCACTAACCAGAGTACTCTTATCACAAACCTTCTGCAAATCCAAATATACAGCATCCACTGGTTCTCCCTTATGTATTTTACTAGTTACGTCTTCAAAAAAATAAAAACAACATTCCAGTAGATTTGCTAAGCATGAAGGAAATTAGGCAGCAAATTGCGAGGTCATGTACTTTGGGAGAATAAATCAAAAGGCTGGTTATGATTTAATCTTAAACTCCGAGAAAAGTACGGCACAAAAGGACGTGGATGTTTTTGTGCACAAAATACAATGTTAACATGCAAGTGCAACTGTAATTAAGACAATAATTGGAATTCTAACATTTCTTGCTAGGGGCTTAGAGTTAAAAATAAAGAAATGCTACAACATGGATTACTGTGTACAGTTTTGGCTCCTGTATTGAAAAAAGAATACACTGGCTTGGAGGTAGCTCCATCAGATGCTCACGTGGTTGATTTCTGGGAAGAAGGGGTTCATGTATCAACAACAGTTAAACAGGCCAGACCTTTGTTCAAGATAACAAGGTGTAGAGCTGGATGAACACAGCAGGCCAAACAGCATCAGAGGAGCAGGAAAGCTGACGTTTCGGGCCTAGACCCTTCTTCAGAAATAGGGGAGGGGAAGGGGGTTCTGAAATAAATAGGGAGAGAGGCAGATAGAAGATGGATAAAGGAGAAGATAGGTGGAGAGGAGACAGACAGGTCAAAGAGGTGGGGATGGAGCCAGTAAAGGAGAGAGTGTAGGTGGGAAGTTAGGGAGGGGATAGGTCAGTCCAGGGAGGACGGACAGGTCAAGGGGGCGGGATTAGGCTAGTAGGTAGGAGATGGGGGTGGGGCTTGAAGTGGGAGGAAGGACAGGTGAGGGAGGCAGGGACAAGCTGGACTGGTTTTGGGATGCGGTTGGGGGAGGGGAGATTTCGAAGCTTGTGAAGTCCACATTGATACCATTGGGCTGCAGGGTTCCCAAGCGAAATAGGAGGTGCTGTTCCTGCAACCTTTGGGTGGCATCGTTGTGGCACTGCAGGAGGCCCAGGATCATCCACTTCACAAACACCTTCCACCCCAACCTTAAGTTCACCTGGACCATCTCTGATACCTCTCTCTCCTTCCTGGACCTCCGTTTCCATCTCTGGCAACCACCTGGAAACGGATATCCATTTCAAGCCCACCGACTCCCACAGCTACCTAAAATACACCTCCTCCCACCCACCTTCCTGCAAAAAAAAAAACCATCCCCTATTTCCAATTCCTTCGCCTCTGCCCCCAGGATGAGGCATTCCACTCCCGAACATCTCAGATGTCCTCGTTTTTCAAGGACCGCAACTTCCACCCCCCTCAGTGGTCGATATCGCCCTCGACCGGTGTCTCCGCATTTCCCGCAACTCATCCCTCACACCCCCTCCCCGCAAATAACAACCAAAACAGAATCCCCCTCGTCCTCACGTACCACCCCACCAACCTCCGGATCCAACGCATCATCCTCCGACACTTCCGCCATCTGCAATCCGACCCCACACCAAAGACATTTTTCCCTCACCACCCTTATCTGCTTTCCAGAGGGACCACTCTCTCCGTGACTCCCTTGTCCATTCCACACTCCCCTCCAGCCCCACCACACCCAGCACTTTTCCCTGCACCTGCAGGAAGTGCTACACCTACCCCTACCCCTACACCTCCCCCCTCACCCCCATCCCAGGCCCCAAGAAGACTTTCCACATCAAGCAGACGTTTACCTGCACATCTGCTAATGTGGTATACTGTATCTGCTGTTCCCGTTGTGGCCTCCTCTACAATCAGGGAAACCAAGCGGAGGCTTAGGAACCGCTTTGCGGAACACCTACGCTCAGTTCGCACTAAACAACTGCCCCTCCCATTCCGCAGACAACATGTCCATCCCCTCCTGCAGTGCCACAACGATGCCACCCGAAGGTTGCAGGAACAGCACCTCATATTTCGCTTGGGAACCCTGCAGCCCAATGGTATCAATGTGGACTTCACAAATTTCAAAATCTTCCTGCCCCCTATCGCATCCGAAAACCCAGCCCCAGCTTGTCCCCACCTCCCTAACCTGTCCTTCCTCCCACCTATCCCCTCCTCCCACCTCAAGCCTCACCTCCATCTCCTACCTACTAGCCTAATCCCACCCCCTTGACCTGACCGTCCTCCCTGGACTGACCTATCCCCTCCCTAACTCCCCACCTACACTCACTTTTACTGGCTCCATCCTCGCCTCTTTGACCCGTCTGTCTCCTCTTCACCTATCTTCTCCTTTATCCATCTTCTCTCCGCCTCCATCTCTCCCTATTTATTTCAGAACCCCCTTCCCCTCCCCCATTTCTGAAGGAGGGTCGAGGCCCGAAACGTCAGCTTTCCTGCTCGGCCTGCTGTGTTCATCCAGCTCTACATCTTGTTATCTCAGATTCTCTAGCATCTGCAGTTCCTACTATCTCAGACCTTTGTTCATCCAAGTTTAGAAGAATGGAGGCTGATCTTATTGAAACAAGATTTTGAGGAGACCTGACAGGGTAGCAGTTTAGGAAATATTTCCATTAGTGGGGCATCTCACGTTAGTGGTCACAGTTACAGAATTGAGACACAAAGGAATTTCTTTTCTCAAAGAGTAAATGAATATCTGGAATTCTCTACCCCAGAAAGTTATGGAGCCTTGATCATTGACAGGATGAAACCGGTAGACAGATCTTTGAAATAAATAGGGGAATTGAAAGCTATGAAGAGCTAGCATGAAAGAGGAGTGAGACCTAGGGCAGATCAGCCCTAGGCTTGTAAATTAATGGTGCAGGTTTCAGGAGATAAATGTCCTTCCCTTTTTCCTAATTCTCATGTCATATGTTCTAACATCTGAATCTCCATTTGTATCTTCTTTAGTACTACTGAACCCAAATGATAACACATGCTCCTGAGGCAATCACTGTCTTTCAAGGAGGGACGGAAACAATACATGTCCAAAATGACATTGAAAATTATTTTCATTATGCAATTAGTTTCTCTGCTCAGAATTAGAAGTAAGGTCGAACTTAAATTGCTAAAGTTAAAGTTAATGTACCTCATTATGTGTTTATTTTTGCTTTTAAAAGTGAAACACTTACATTTTACAAAAACTGAAAAAAAGTCCAGTAATCACTGCACTTCGTACAAACTTTCAGCAAATGACCAGATCTGGATTGACAACTAAAGCAGCTTATGATCTTGTGTACTAAACATCATACAAAATGATTACCTGCAGATAACATTATGAACATTGAAAAAAAAAGTACCATTTATTATTCTCACATGAATGAGTAGATGACAAACAACATATTATTTTACTATGTCTACAGTACAGCATTATAAAGGTTCCACTGTGCCAATCACTGCAATATGTCCCTCAACTGTCTCTAACCCAGAACATATTCACACAACAATACAACTGTAACAATATATCTCGACATACATTTACTTTAAAGCTAAGTTATCCAACAAATGTTATGGTTACTCAGAATATGTTACTACAGCATTTTGTTGGAGAAATTAACATTAAATATTTACTAAATTTTAATCTGTTTTATTTGTGCTTTGTGCATGGCCATTAACAGAAGTAAAATTAAAAAGGGAAAACTATAGATACTGCAAACCTGAAATAAAACCCAATACATAAACCTGGTTTTTATGTGCACTTTTGATTTAATTTGCAATTTGATTTAATTTCTTCTAATTTTTTTTGATGAGATTAAATGACTAGAGGAACACTGAATTCTAAATTAAGTGATCTCCTAAAAATTAGCTTAGCTACCTATAAAAATAATTAAGTAATCGATTCCATTGTGATCAGCCTTCAAAAATTTAATGTCGATTTAACAATATATGGAAGTATCATAAAGTTTTAATTTTACACTTTAAAAATTTCATTCAGAATTGTTTTTGATTTGAGATGGTCAAACATTTTGCAAACAATCATTATAAGACAACTTTGTACTTTGCTAATATATATACACCAATTTAGTTCTTTTTTATTCTTAAATACATAAACACATTTATTAATTTCACATTCAATGTTATCCTATTTTAAAGAACATATTTATAGATTTAATTCTAGAAATTGGTAGTACACAGCATTTCTTGTGAAGACAAAGTTCCAATTACTGCCACATTTTAAGAAAATATAGTTACATTGATGCTTAAAACCTGCTACAACCAGAGGAAATGAGAAATGAAAGACTTGAGAATTGGCAGTTGAATGTAAAAAAAATAGGGTACTCACAACAAACATGAAGAGTGTGTAGAATATGAGAGCCATAGCACTGAAGGACTGGATCGAGGCCATCATGTTCCTTTGCAAACTCAGTGGCAGCACTATAAATACAGAGACTGCAAATAGCAAGAACACTCGAAATCCTGGTGTTACCTAAATAAGAAAAAAAGGTAGTAAAAGTTCAAAAATGTTAGAATCCCATTGTGCCAACAGGTTACAGCACAAGTTCATTTCTTATGACAAGGTATGGCCCTGCAGTAAACAGATTACATGAACTAAAAATGCAATATACCTAAAAATACAAATCATTGGAGTAATAATATTGTAATTTAATCAGTGTTAAAACAAGGTCAGAACCAAACCACATGAATCTTGAAGGGTTTATGGTTGTCAGCTGAAACCCAAAATTAAAATTGTAGTCTATTATTCTTCGTTTACTTTTTTCTATAAAAAATTCAGATTTGCTAAAGAGAGTACAATAATAACAACATCAGTTATAGGCAGCATCAAAAATATAATAACAGCAGTCTGAGACAGGTCATTGTAAGGTCATCATAAAAGATTATTACTGTCAGAAAATTCAAAGGAATACCAGAACACGATAGAAATCAGGGAATGAGATACAAAGCTGTCATTCGCTTGAGGGACTTAACTGACTTCACAAGCATTCAGAATGAAACTCATTTTTTGATGGATATTTGCACCCCAACATGACAATATCGCCACAAAGGTCTTGCGGTTCATTTATATGCATGATTTTAGCATCCTTTAATTATAGCGCAGCTGAAGAGTTGAAATCAAAATGACAAAAACATGAGGTACAGATCAAGTTTTCCCAAGTTTATGATCTGCATAACTCAGACTTCATATATTATTGAGCCATTTCAGGAAGCTCCCCTCCACCCCATTCCAATAAATGGATAGCATTCCTATTAGCTAATTGTTTGGTATAACTAGATGATGTAAAATGTAGCATATTTTATTTGGCTGAGATAGTACAACTAGATAATTGCAGTTGTGTGCCACTCTTGAAAGTAAACTTTTTTGATCTCAATTTATGCTGTATGCAAAATTCACTTACTTGAAGTCCAAGCAATTGAGCAAAGAAATTGGATCCTAAATCAGCAATAACGACGTAAAAAGCAATACAGGTACCCAACATCAAACCAATCAAGCTAGAAAGTAAACAGAAGTCCATAATTAATAGCCTGAAATAAAACTTAACCCTTATCTACCCCAAACCACAGCAAGCACCACCTCGTATGATATAAAAATCACACAGACCTTAAGGTCTGATCTTAAGTTTTGTCTTCCATCTGCAGGGTTTTAAAGATTATTTCAGGTGGAATGACAGCAGAAACCTTCAACACTAAAATTAGATAACTGGAAAAATACAAAAATAAAGGATATCACTTAGCTCATACCCTTGGTCACAATCTAGAGACCTTTGGAGGAAAGTACTTGCATTCAGACATCAAATAGGGTTTACAGGGCTATGGGCCAAAAGCAGGCAAATGGGACAAGTTCAATTTAGGATACCTGGTCAACATGGATGAACTGGACCAAAGAGTCTGTTTCCGTGCTGTATGACTTTGACTAAGTAGACTGTATTCAGTTACTGATTAACCTGTGAAAACTCACTATCAAGGTGGCTAAGATTTTTTTCAAGATATGTGCAAAGCAAAGTAATCTTTAACAAAGGCATACAGGTTTACTGGCATTACGTACTACAAACCTTGGGCGGATGGAGTTTAATGTTGGAAAGTATGAGCTCATGCACTTTGCTAGCAAGAATCAAAAGGCAGTCAATTATTTAAATGGAGACAGCAGAGGGATCTGTGTTGCCTTATGCATGAAACAAAATTAGCATGCAGGTACAGCAACAGTGAAATTTTGGCCTTTATTACTATGAGGTGAGAATTTAAAAATAGGGAAATCTTGTAACAAGTGAAGCCTTGGTGAACTGCGCCTGGAGTAATGCATGCAGTTTTGGTCCCCGCATTCAAGAAAGAATGTAACAGCACTGAAGGCAGATCAAAAGGAATTTACTAAGCCGATTCCTGAATGAAAGGTTTGAGTTATCCAGAGCTTCTGAACAGCTTCAGCCTTTATTCATGAGAGTTTGGATCAAGGAATCCTGGGGAGAGTTGCCAGACAAAAACATAAGGGTGCAGGTGCATAATTCCTTGAGAGTGGAGTCGCAGGTAGACAAGGTGGTGAAGGCAGCGTTTGGCATGCTCACTTTCGTTGGTCAGAACGTTGAGTATAGGAGTTGGAGCATCATGTTGCAGCTGTACAGGACATTGGTGAGGCCACTTTTAGAATACCGTGTACAATTCTGGTCGCCCTTCTATAAAGAAGGATGTTGTTAAACTGGAGGCTGCTGAAAAGCTTTAAGGATGTTGCCAGGACTGGACAGTTTGTCATAGGAAGAGGCTGAATAGGTTGGGGCCTTTCCCCCTGGTACAGAAGCTGAGGGGTGACTTAGAGTTTTATAAAATCATGAGGGGCATGGATAGGCTGAATAGCCAAGATCTTTTTCCTCGGGTAGGGAGTCCAAAATTAGACGGCATAAGTTTAAGGTAAGACGTTAAAGATTTAAAAAGGATCTGAGGGGTAATCTTTTTCATTCACAGGGTGGTGCATGTATGGAATGAACTGCCAGAGGAAGTAGTAGAGGCAGGTACAATTACAACAATTAAAAGGCATCTGGATGGGTACGAGAATAGGTAGGGTTGAGAGGGATATGGGCCAAATACTGGCAAATGGGACTAGGTCAGATTGGGACATCTGGTGGGCAAGGACGAGTTGGACCGAAGGGTCTGTTCCGTGTTGTATGAATCTAATGACGCCAAGTGCTCTAATCGAAATGTACAAGTTCTGAAAGGACTTGATAAGATAGATGTTGAGATATGTCAACTCATGGGTGGGGATCTTGAACTAGAAAACACTGTCCCTTCATTCTGTAAGTGTTATTTAAAACCGAGATATAACATTATGTCTTCTTTCAGAGCATATGAATGTTTGGAATTCTCTACCCCAGACAGCTGTGGATACTAGATCACAAAGTATTTAAAGAGATGGTAGGTAGATTTGAGTTATCATGGAAAGGAGGGCTGAGGTGATGTCATGAAAAAAAAAAAGGTGAGCCTGGGGCAGATTAGCCAAGGTCTCAGAGTGCCTGGGCAGGCTCGAGGGCTGAATGTTCGGTCCTGCTTCTATTTCTTATGTTCTTACCCTTCTCTAACCTTCTCAATGCACCATGAAATTTAGCACAGCAAAGTGGGTCGTTCCCCACACATCTCTGCTTTAATCAAGTTTCAGTAATTCCTATGATATTTATTCATTCTCAATTCATCACCACTTTAACTAATACCTCATAGTTCCATTAGTTTTGGCATAGGTAGGAAACGGGGTTTGGTTAACTTCCTCTGATCCTTCCTGTAGCCACAATATTCTTTAGTTTTAGTTGGTGTATCATACATCATACATGCTTGCCCAGTTTACACCCTTCCCCACTGTTTTATTTGTCCCAGTCAGGTGTTTTTTTTTTGACTGAACATCACTCAATCATCAGCAAATATCCCACTTTAGATCTTATTATACAGGGAAGATCATTGATGAAGCAACCGAAGTGACTCGGTTAGGACTTTATCCTGAAGAGCTCTGGATCTGATGTCCTGGCACTGGGTGACTTTTTTTTTAAAAAAACATTTGTTCATGGGTTCAGACATCGCTTCTATGGCAACCGTTATTGCATATTCTTAACTGCCCTGGAGATGGTGGTGAGCTGCCTTCTTGAACAAATTTTTGGAGCATAAGTGCACTCACCGCACTGTTAGGAAGAGTGTCCAAGATTCTGACTCAGTGAAAACAAAGGCATTGTGATGTAGTTCCAAGTCAGGGTGGTATGACCTTGAACAGCAACTTAAAAATGCTAGTGTTCCCATGCATCTGCTGCCTTTGTCCCTCTAAGTGGTCAAAATCATAAACATGGAAGCTGCTATTGAAGAAAGTTTGCTACGTTGCCGTATAGTGTCTACTGCATGATGCACAAATGTGGTGGTGATGGAGAGGGAGTGAATCTTGAAGGTGGCGGATGGAGGTACCAATCAAACAGAATGCTTTGTCTTGAATGGTTTGATCTTCAAGCATTCTTGGAACTTCATCCATCTAGGCAAGTGGAGAATATTCCATCGCACTCCTGTCTTGTCTTGTAGATGGTGGACAGGCATCGGAGATACAAGTGCTCACCGCAGAAATTTCTAGCATCTAACTTGCTCTTGTAACTATCATATTACTGTGACTGGTGCAACTCCACGTTTCTGCTCAATAGTAACTTATGGTTGCTGATAGTGGGATGTTCAGTAGTATTCATGCCATTGAATTTCAAGGAGATAATCAGATTTTCTCTTGTTTGAAATGATCATGATTGCAACTTGTGTAACACAAATGCTACTAGCCACTTATAAGCCCAAGTGTTGTCCAGGTCTTGCGTCATTTGACCACAGACTACCTTCATATTGGAATAACTGCAAATGGTGCTGGACATTGTGCAATCATCAGTGAATGACCTTGTGGAGGAAGAAAGGTCATTGATGAAATGGCTGAAAATGGTTGGGCATAGACACTCCTGGACTGATGGGTCACATACACTTGGAATAAATAGGAATTGTTTCACAAGTTATTTTACTATCACAATCCACAGACATCCAAATTTACTAGTTGGACTTGCAGCAAGTTCCAACATGTAAAGGGTAGAGAAGGTGGTTTCAAAATTTGATGTCTCCTTATTTTGTAATGCAGGTTTCTTAGTCAAAATATGCTCAACAGGTAGAAGATAACACTGCACGAAGATTAATGGATATTAATGGAAGGTAAGTCTTGTGCAAAAACAAGAGGGCAAGAACAAACAGCACAGGGCCATGAAAAGAATGAACAAATTAAAGCAACAAACAGAATCAAGGAGAAAAACAGGGAAAGTAACAAGATAAAATGATTAAATAAAAATATTTCAGCTTTACAATGGTTACCTACATTTCATTAGCAGTTATTGATCACAGTTTCTATTTTATAATTAGCATTATAATTCCTTACATTCTTTTAAATGCTAGTACACAAATGATTGAGATCTAAAACAATTTCGTAACTGTACAGGTCAATCACGTCAATGTGGACAGTACCAATTTAAATCAAAATTGGCCCCTTAAATGATGTAGCTTTTCAAAGTTATGGCACAACCTTTAAAGTTAAACAAAGGAGCTGCCCAGGAATTCAAAACTAGCTAGGGAGCATTTTAACTGCAGATGCTGCAAAACAGAAAATTCACACAGCTGACCTTACAACATAACCTCAAAACTACTCATGAATTCTGAATGGTCTGGAGTGATCAGCTATCAAATGACGATAAAGAGACAAGAGTCTAAATTTGTGCAGAAGCTAAAATGCACACCTGAGAGCAAAAGTTACATTGCAGCCAACCTAATCCCCAACTGCCCAGCAGAAGGCTGTGATGATCTCTTATAAAACTGCTGCTGTACTTGGTGTGTCAGGACACCCATTCTGCTGTTAAGAAGGGAGATCCAGGATTTCAACTGAACAACAGTGAAGAAACAGCAATATACTTCCAAGTCAGAACTGAACACAACTTGAAGAGGAACTTGCAAGTGGTGGTCCTGCCATGCACCAGTTGCCTTTGTCCTTCAGAAGTAGAGATCGCAGGTTTGGAATATGATGTCAGAGAAACCTCAGCAAGTTACTGCAGTATATCTCCTAGATGATAACACTGCTATCATTGTGCATCAGTGGTGAAGGGTGTCAATGTTGACTATGCAGTGGATATACTGTCAACCAAATGGGATGCTTTGCCTTGGATGGCATCAAGCTTCTTCAGTGTTGTTGAAGCTGCATTTATTCAAGAAAGTGAAGATCATTCCACCACATTTGTGACGTGCGCCTTGTAGATGGTAGACAGGCAGAAGGGAGACAGGTGATGAGTCAATTGCTTGAGAGCTTTTTGCCTCTGATCTGCTCTTGTAGACAGTTTTTTTGCTAACTGTTTCACTTCAGATTCTGATCAACGGTAAGCCTCGGGATGTTCACAGTTGGGAGTTCAGTGATGGCAATGCCATTGAGAAATAAAGACAATGGTTCTTGCAGGAGATATTCATTGCCTGGCACAGTAGCTACTGGTCACTTATCAGCCCAACCTGCATACTGTCCAGATCCTGCTACATATGGACACACACTGCCTCAACATCTGAGTTAGAGTTTATTTATTCATTCCTCGGGATGCAGGTATCACTAGCTGGGCTCATTTATTGCCCACCCCTAATTGCCCAAAGGGCAGTTAAAAGTCAGCCACATTGCTGAGTCTGGTGATGCATGCATGCCAGAAAAGGACAGATCTCTTTTGCTAAAGGGCATTAATAAACTTGATGGATTTTTCTAACAATCGACAATCATCACTAGACTGTTCTTCCCAGATTTTTGTTGAACTGAAATTCCATCTGCAGGATCATGACAAGATTTGAATCCAGGTCCAAAAACATTACCTAGGTCTCTGGATTAATAGTCTAGCGATAATGCCATCCTCACCGTATGTTGAACATTGCGCAATCAATGAACATCTGCAGTTCTAATCTTATGATGAAGCAAGGTCTTTGACGAAGCAGCTGAAGATGTAAAGGCCTTGGATACTGCCCTGAGAAACTACTTCAATGATGTTGGTATGATAGAATTTATAAGCATAACCAGAGTTTTCCCATTAGTATTGCTACGATTTCTTGTCACCATGCTTTGTCAACTGCTGCCTTGATGTCAAGGGCAATCACTCTCACTTCGATTCTGTAGGTTAGCTCTTTCACCCATTTTTGGATCAAGGTTGTAATGAAGTCAGGAGCCAAGCGACCTGGTGAAATCCAAACTGAGCAGGTTTTCTCCTTCCAACTGCCGCTTGATTGTATCGTCAATGACCTTTTCTATCATATTGCAGACTGATAAGGTGGTAATTGCCCAGGTTAGATTTGTTCTGTCCTTTTCTTTGTGACAGGATAATTTCCACATTGTTGAGCAGATGCCAGGTTTTTGGAGAAGCTTAGCCAAGGGTGCAGGTGGTTCTGGAGATTGAATCTTCAGTATTAATACCAGAATGCAGTCAGGGCCCATTGTCTTTGCAGTATCCTGTCTCTTCAGCTGTTTCTGATATCATGCAGAGTGAATTAAATTGTCTGAAGACCAATGTGATGGTAGGGACTTCACGAGGAAGCTGAAATACATCATCCATATGGCACTTCTGGCTGAAACAATGGATACAGATATGTTAGCCATATCTTTTGCACTGATGTGCTGGGCTCCCCCATTATTGGGGGTGGGAATATTTGTGAAAGCCTTCAGCTCTTTTAATTGTCTATCACCAACCATGACTGTATGTGGCAGAAATGACAGTGTACATCTGATCAGTTGGTTGTAGAATGGCTTAGTCCTGCATATTATATGCTGCTTCTGGCATGAAAATAGTCCTGTCTTATAGATTCCACAGAGTGACAGCTCATTTTTAGGTATGCCTGTTTCTGCCCTTTCTTCATTCTTCATCGATTCCGGGCTGATTTCTCCACTTGATTGTAATGGTATGAGATATGCCGGGCCATAGGCTATAGATTTAGGTTGAATACAATTCTGATGGCCGAGCCTCGTGGACATCCAGATTTCAGTTGCTAGATTTGTTCAAAGTCTATCCCATGTACCAGGTGCTAGTGTGTTTTTTTTTAAACTAAATGGAAGAACTCTTCAATGTGAATGCTGGACTTTATTCCACAATGACTGTGCAGTGGTCACTCCAATGCAGTCCCTGACAGACAATCTTTTTGTAGATAGATTAGGGAGGATAAGGTCAAGTAGATGGTTTGCTCAATCTGCCGCAGACTCAGTTTAGGAGTTCATCCTTTCGGATTTGGTCAGCAGTCATGCTGTCCAGCCACTCTTGTTGATAGACATTGAGATTTCCCCACCCAGAGTATATTCTGTGTCCTGCTCACCCTCAGATTTTCCTCCAAAATGGCAGATTTCTTTCCCTAAAGGACATTAATGAACGAGTTGGGTTTCTACAACAATCACATAGTCGTCATTAGGCTAGTTTAGAATTCCAGATTTTACTGAATTCAAATTTCACCATTTGCCATGCTAGGATTTGAACCCATGTTGCCAGAACATTTGTCTGGGATTCTAGATTACTGATCCAGTGACAATACGACTACTCCACCACCTCTCAAAAACTATTTAAAACAATGAAATCTGTCTCTGAGGATACAGGCAAGAGTAGTGACACACTTAGATAATCCAAAGGTCACTGCTTCTGTTTAGAGAATCTCAAATTCTTGGACCTCTCTGGAAACATCAGTTATAATGCACAACTTCAAAACCAGAAATGAAGTCATCCACGGGAGATAATTTCAACATTAAGGGAAAGTACACAGAAAAGTCAAATCACCAATCAAGCACTCAAGTCAGCTTTGCAGCAGTATGTTTATGTGGCAATGTAAAAGCAGGCCAGTGAACAGTTACAGAGCAATTTGAAACACAGCTTTTTGGGAAGCCTCTCAATTTTCAGAGTGCTGTATTTTAACTGAAGATGCAAAAAAGATGCCAAGCAGTAGAGACCTGTCCTTTTAGTCCAAGTCAATTACACTCTAATTACTGAAGAAAGGAAGTCTATAATTAGTGAAGAACATTGCTCCACAATTATTCGGCTGCATGGATTAGTTGTCAGGACTGAAATATTACAGTTTAAATTGTAAACGACCTCTACAGTAATGTGATCAACGTTCTAATAAGATACAAGTGTTAACCCTTAACAGTCGAAGTTTGAAGCACTTTTGATTTTATGGCCCTTAATATCTTACGCTTATGTCATTTACTTATTTCGTTCTTTCTTGTCTGTGGAGCACGCAAGGATTTTTTTTTTTTTTTTTAAGGCAGATGGCGGCCTAGTGGTACTATCCTTAAACTATTAATCCAGAAACTCAATATTCTGGGGACCTGGATACAAATCCTGCCATGGCAGATGGCGGACTTTGAATTCAATAAAAATAATCTGGAATTTGAATTCAATAAAACAAAAAGCTGGAATTAAGAACCTACTGATGATCATGGAACAATTGTTGATTGCCGGAAAAACCCATCTGGCTCACTAATGCCCTTCAGGGAAAGAAATCTGCCATCCTTATCTGGTGTGGCCGACGTGTGATTCCAGACCTACAACAATGTGGTTGACTCTCAACTGCCTTCTGAAAAAGTCTACAAGCCACCCAGTTGTATCAATTGCTATGAAGTCCCAATAAAGAAATGACAGTGGATGGACCTAGGCACTAGAAAAGACGGTGGCAGAAGCAGCCCTGCCAACTGTGCAAAATCCTCCTTACCAACAGCTGGGGGCTAGTGCCTACTTTGGGAGAGCTGTCTAACAGGCTAGTCAAGCAATAGCCTGACACTGTCTATAAGGTATGATTCTGTGAGTATGATCATGTCTCAGACACCACCATCACCATCTCTGGATATGTCCTGTCCCACCAGCAGGACAGACCCAGCAGAGGTGGCAGAACAGAAGTATGCAGTTGGGAGGGAGTTGCATTGACAGCCCTCAACATTGACTCCAGGCCCCCATTAGGTTTCATGACTTCAGGTTAAACATGGGCAAGGAAACCTTTTGCTGGTTACCATGTACGGTCCTCCCTCAGCTGATTAGTCAGGACTCCTCCACGTTGAACATCATTTGGAGGAAGCATTGAGGATGGCAAGGATACAAAATTTACTCAAGGCAGCAGCACCACTGATCGAGTCCTAAAGGATATAGCAGCTAGACTGGCTCTGCAGTAGATGGTGAGGAAACCAACAAGAGGGAAAAACATACTTGACCTTATCCTCACCAATCTGTTGACTCAGATGCATCCATCCATAACAGTATTGATAAGAGTGACCACCACACAATCCTGTGGAAGTGAAGTCTTGCTTCATATTGAAGACAACGTCCATCGTGTTTGTGTGGCACTATTACTGTGCTAATTGGGACAGACGTCAAAGAGGTCAGAGGCGCTGTGGGCCATCAACAGAAGTGTGCTCCAGCACAATCTGTAATCTCATAGCCTGGCATATCCCCCACTCAACCATTACCCATCAAGGAGATCAACCTGGTTCAATGGAAATTGCAAGAGGGCATACCAGGAGTAGCCCCATGCATACCAAAAAACGAGGTATCAACCTGGTGAAGCTACCAAACAGGGCTACTTGCACGTTAATCAGCATAAACAGCAAGCGTTAGATAGAGCTAAGCAATCCCACATCCAACAGTTCAGATCCAAGTTCTACTGTCCTGCCACATCCAGTCATGAATGGTGGTGGACATTTAAACAACTCATTTGAGGCGGCGGCTCCAGTAATATTCTATGATTAATCAGCCCACACATCAGTAGAAAATATAAGGCTGAAGCACTCACACCAATCTTCAGCCAGAAGTGTCCAGTGGATGATCCATCTCGGCCTCCTCTAGTGGTCCCCACCATCACAGATACCAGTCTTCAGCCTATTTGATTTATTTGATGTCACATCAAGAAATGGTTGGAGGATCTGGATACTGCAAAGGCTACCAGGTCCTGACAATATTCCAACAATAGTACTGAAGACTTGTTCTCCAGAACTTGCCGCTCCCCTAGCCAAGCTCTTCTAGTAAAGGTACAACACTGGCATCTACCCGACAATGTGAAAAATTGCCCAGGTACGTCCTGTACACAAGAAGTAGAATCCAACCCAGCCAATTACTGCCCCATCAGTATACTCTTCCATCATGTTACTGATGACCAATAGGTCTTAACAGTGTTATCAAGCAGCATCTGCTCAGCAATAGCCAACTCAATGATGCACAGTTTCGGTTCCGTCAGGTCCACTCAGCTCCCGACCTCATTACAGCCTTGGCTCAAACATGGACGAAAGAGCTGAATTACAGAGGTAAGAATGACAGCCGTTGACATCAAGGCTGCATTCGACCAAGCATGCAGCTTGGAAGCCTAGCAAAACAAGAATTGAGGGCAAACCCTCCACTGTTTGGAGTCATACCCTGCGCAAAGGGTGATGGTTGTGGTTGTTGGAGGTTAGTCATCTCAGCTCCAGGACATCTCTCTGCACGAGTTCCTCAGGGGAGTGTCCTAGGCCCAATCATCTTCAGCTGCTTCATCAATGACCTTCCCTCCATAAGGTCAGAGGGAGGGACATTTGCCAAGGATTGCACAATGTTCAGCAGTAATTAAGACTCCTCAGATACAGAAGCAGCCCATGTTCAAATGCAACAAGATGTGAATAATATCCAGGCTTGGGTTGACAAGTGGCAAGTAATATCTGCATCACGAAAATGCCAGGCAATGACCATCTCCAATAAGAGACAACCTAACCACTGCACCTGGACATTCAATAGTGTTACCACCACTGAATACCACACTATCAACATCCTGTTGTTACCATTGACCAGAAACTCAACTGGACTTGTCACAAACACAGTGGCTAGGAATACTGCAGCAAGTAACTCAGCTCCTGGTTACCCAAAGCCTGTCCATCATCTACAAGGCACAAGTCAGGAGTATGATGGAATACTTACTACTTTTCTAGATGGGGGTAGCTTCATCAAAATTCAAGAAGCTTGACACCATCCAGTACAAAGCAGTTTGCTGGATAGACACCACATCCACAAACATCCATTCCCTCTACCACTGAGGCTCAGTAGTACACACTGCTGTTACCTATAAGATGCACCGCAGAAATTTGCCAAAGATTCTGAGACAGCACCTTTCAAACCCACGAGCACTTCCATTTAGAAGGGCAACAGATGCAGATACACTGGGACATCACCACCTTTCTCTTCCAGCCAGAAGAGTCAAATCCTGGTATCCTCTCCCTAAAGCCATTGTGGGCCAACCGATAGCATGTGGACGGCAGCGGTTCAAAAAAAAAAGCGCTTACCACCATCTTCTGAAGGGTGGTAAATGCTGGCCAGTGACACCCACTTCCCACAATTGAATAAAAAAAAACTTACATAAAAGAGATAAGCTACTAGCGTTAATAGGAAGCTACTGACATTTCCTCCAGATTTTAACACACTGCTTCTAGTTCCCCCTGTAAGGAGATCTGTTATGGTATGTCATGCTGATCTACAACCATGCTACTATTGTGCATTCAACTACAATTCGGCCAACACTGCAAACCGCACCACACCCCCACCCCACTCCAACCTCCTTTCTACTGCCCTTTCCCTTTCCCTCCAAGAGATTTGTGGTTTTTCAGCTCTGATCAAACAGCTGAAAAAATAATAATGTTTTCTGAATATCAATTCAGGGGAGGCGATGGCCTAATGGTATTATCGTTAGGCTGTTGATCCAGAATCCCAGGTAATGTTCGGTGGGGTGTTTAGGTTCAGATCCCACCATGGCAGGTGGTAGAATTTTAATTCAATAAAAAAAGTCAGCAATTCGGGTCTGATGATGCATCCATTGTCAATTGTTGGAAAAACCCAGCTTCACTAATGTCCTTTAGGGAGGGAAACTGCCACCTTTACGTGGTCCGGCCTACATCTGGCTCCAGGCCCACAATAACATGGTTGACTATTAACTGCCCTGTGGGCAATTAGGAACAGGCAATAAATGCCAGCCTCACCCACGATGCCTTCATCCCATGAATGAATAAAAAAAATTCTTCGACAACCAAAAAAGTACCACTAAAAAGCACACAGTACCACCTACACAAATATCCAGGAAAGGTTAAAACAAGAGAAAAAGCAACTTGGATCAAAACAGGAAAGGTATACACAGTAATTCCCCTCCAGTCTCTGAAGGCAATTAAAGACATTCCAGGAGACCACAGTGACAGGGTAGCACATCCCACAATTAAATTATCTTCTAAATGCAGTTATGTTGGCCGCTCAAGAACCATTTCCAGGCTCCCTTGGCTCATCTTACATTCTCCACCCTCAAATGTAACTTTATCCAAAACTCTGCTGCCTCTATCACAACCTTTAAAAAATTTCTCTCATTCATCACCCCTGCTTTACAACCTATATTGACTTCTGGTCTGCCAAAGCTTCCAACTTAAAGCTCTCATCATTGTTTAACTCCTTACATGGTCTTGCCCATCTCTAGCTCCAACATCTAAACTTCAAACACATCCAAGAAATCTGCAGCCCTCTATCTCTGGGATTTTGAGATTCCTTTGCTGTCTTCATCACATTACTTGCCTTCAGTTAATGGAGCATTAAGCTGTGGAATTCCCTCTCGAAATGTCTCCATGCTTAGCTACTTTCTTAAGGCCCTTCATGATACTTCTGATCAAATTTTTAAATTACCACTCCTAATTTCTGCTCATTTTTGTCTGAGCTTTTATGAAGAGAGTCTTGAAACATTGGTCTGTGTTACAGGCTGTTTGCACAGGTTTTTGTTGTTGAATACATCCAGCTCCGCTTTGAACACTTCCAGAAAATCTAGAATCACTGCAGTTCTAAAAACGGTCACTCTCTCCGCACAAAGTACTTCCTAGCATATAATCTAATTCTATCTTAAATAACTTATAATTTCAGATCCTTCATAAACTATTTAGCTCAAGTAGACAACCCACTTTTCTGAAGCAAAATATTTTATTACTTTAAATACTTTAGCGAGTCTCCTCAAAATCTATGCTTTTCTAGGGTTAAAAAACACCAATCCCTCAACCCACCACAGCAGCTGAGGAATCTTAAACTAGTTCTTCTACGTAAGCCTTTTCCAAAGCCTATATTTCCATCTCATGAAGGAACCCAAACCATACACGACATTCTAGATGTAGCCAGATAAATAACATTTATTGTTTTATATCCATTAGCTTTGCAGTACACCCCAATACTCTGTTTGCCCTTAAAATAGTTTTGTTGCGTTGTTCGTGAGGTTTCAATGACTTGCGCATCAAAACATCCAGGTCTATTTCCCACACAGGAGCCTCAAGCAGGATACCAGCACAAAGAACAAATGCTTGACATTATCCCTATCCAAGCACATTATACTGCTTTTATTCATCACACAGTAAAAGACAAATATCAAAACACAAGCCAAGCCAATTGCCCCACATCCAATCCAAATTCCGAACATTAACCCAATGACACTCAGCCCTTCTCTCTTATAATTCCCAAACATCAGTTCAAGTTTAGAGCACGATGGACAAACGTAAAAGACAGATTTTCCAAGTTGAACTCATGTAAAAGATCTTCTTTAAAGAGACAATTAGCAGAAGGTGAGGACTTGTATGACAATCATCTCTTTGGTTCAATGTTAAACACAACTCCTGCTATGTAAGTGTGGCTAGTTATCTAGGTTTTATGACAGCTTTAAACTGTAGAGCAAGTATGCTTAATGAAAGAGAGTATCATTGTTTAAAAAACAACCTTGAATTGTGGAATTCAAGCTTACCTGGTCTCAACCAGCATTTTGCCTGCTTTTCCATAGGCATGAAAAGCTAAAAATTAGAAGCAACTGATTAGAACAGCACAACAGTACAGGCATTTAGAATAGATTTGAACTTCCTTTCTATTATGTTTCAAGATAAAATGTTATAAAGCAAGTGAGACACAACTGAAAGAATTTTAATATGTACAAATCCACAAAGTGCACAATTAAGCTTTGTTGTATTTTCTATTCAACAGTGAGCATCAGCTTCTACAATTGCCAAATACCATTTAATGATTAGTGTAATTCCACAGGGATGCATTATTGTTAATAGGTGCTCCTGGCTGCAAATAATATTCAAGTGTTTGTTTCAAAATATTATTTCAAGGCCAAGGTGAAGAATTCTATCTACAAATATCTATAAGCAATGGTACTTCCTCACAGAATACATTCTCCTAATAAATTCTGAAACACTGAAATATCAATTATGATTTGGACACTAATCAGCAGAATTGTAGCAAATATTCTATTGCCAGGTCAGCTATCAAGTTCACTAACACAAGACTGATGGTTTCTGAGAGATATCAGGACACCTCATATGTTGGTAAAGTACTCGCACATATTGTATACTCAACTGCAATAACCATTCTTGCTTACATCAGGCATGGATTGACATAATGGTCAAACCATGAATTCAGAATCTACTACTTTAAATAAAATGGCAGGGAAGTTGAAATTCTCAGCTTGCTGACCACACATTATGAAGATTGCAACATCTTCTCAAAAGCTCAATAAGATATGCCACCTACTGTTGCATGCCGTTTATATTGCAGCAGTACTCAGTCAATGTTACAGATATCAACAGCAAGACAATCTAAATTGTGAAGTTCTCAGTGGAGTGCAGCAAGAAAGAATTAAAGTGGTCAGCAGAAAGGAAATTATTGCATCAAGAAAACTCTATGGGTAAAGATCTATTAGAGATAGCATGCCCCTGTGGAATTACCTATCCTTAAAGAACATACACTGATGTTTAGAAATAGGGTTGCTGGTGGAAAAAGGTCACAAAAATAGAAATCACAATTGAGGATTATTTTACACACACACATACACACAGGCTGGATAAAATGGTCAGGTAGAACATGTTATGTTTACACCTTTTCTCTCACCCCTCCTGTAAAGTCCCAATTTACAATCGTTTTCCCAAGTACCACTATGATTTCTTCAAAAATTAATCCACATGTTCTCCCGTTAACCTTCATGCCCAGTGGCTTATCTATTCAATCACCTGAGCTTTCCGCATTTCCTCTTCTCTAGTTTTATCATCCTCACTTAACTGCAACCTGCCACAAAAACTCACTTCTACCCTGTCAAGAATTTATCATCTTCGATTGATTTTTTTTCCTGATTGTGGCTATCTTGGATTACCAGCTAAATTTAATCCTAACAGAACAATGCTCCATGACTTATAGCCACATTCCCTCAGTCCTTACCTAATTTCCTCATTCAACTTCCCACCCCATTCCTTTGCTAAATCCCAGCTTTCCCTTATCCTGGTGATCACCATCATAAATGGCTTTCTTTTCATAAGCACTGTTGCCAGCCCCCATCAAAATAGCTGTCAAATCTAACTCCATCTCCTCTTCAAATAACTTCTCCAGTCCATTCAGCGCAGTATTCAGCTCTCCAAAACAATCTTTCCTACCTGTTTCCCCACCCCTGTTTTTAAGGAACTTCTTCAAAAAAAGAGAGAAAGCATCAAACCTTCTTTTTCCAAAATTCTGTTTTATTTCTCTGCACTTTCCTATGTGCAATAAATGAAAGCTTATATTGTATCTGGATTGATCATTCATTTTACCAGCAATACAAAGACAAAGACAAAGGCAGAGTAAATCCAAAACTATATTAAATTTCTGCAGCATTTAGTAGGGGAGAGAGAAAACCAAGATTCAAGCAGGGAACATTGAGGAGGGTGCAATGGATTACATCTGGTGAAACAGTTTTGATCACAAACAATCCAATACCCATTCAGAACAAACATATCTTCCAGCTATTGAATTCAAATGAAAGGCAATTCAATACTTGTACTCGTTAACAAGTTATTAAAAAGTAGAATACAGCAAAAATTGCTAGATTACCCACGTCCTTAATATTCTATGGGTCAACATCAGAATAAAATTGTGAAATGGAATCAATTACGACACCTCACCATCTGGACAATTAATAACTTGGAATGAGTTGATTTCAGTGAAACCGGATGTTCAGATGAATGGGCAACAGTTCAAGACAGCACTGGACAGAGCTATGATATTTCTTTACAGTAAGATAGGCAGCTGAAAGCGCACCGGTAACAAATAGGAACTTGCCAACATGTAATGGTGCAAAGGGCAATTTGAACATTTATAAACAAGTCTCTATTACTAGCAGTCCCACAAAATATCCTACCAAGGCCTGGGTACGTCCTGCGCTTGCTGGTGTTCGCTGCCTTCACTAGAAACATGCAGGACTGATGAGTCATCCAGGAACAGAAGAGGAGCAGGACAACACCAAATGCAATTCCACACTGCAGGGTAAAAGAAAAATCAGGAGATAAGTTATCCACAGTAATTTGAAAGCAGCAGCAAGATAATGGACCACAAAACAATCGATTCCAAAGGATACGCATTTGCAGTTTCAAAAGTGCCCATCAATAATTCAGTCCAGTGAAACTACCTGTGGTACAGATCGGATTCAGAAATTATCCCGGCTAGACCAAAAATTACTCACTGTCAGTATTTGATAGAAATGTTAGACTGTAAATTGGAATGAGAATTCAAAGTGACTTTGAATTCAGTTTACCAAAATCCCAAAAAAAAACACTAATGTAATTCTAGAACCATTTGTTGTGTTAATTCCCTATTTATCAAAGATAGTATCATTTGAGAGCTCTGAAGGCAGTTATCCCATTTGCAAGTTGCCCAGGTCTAGGTAAGAGTTCCATACTCAGGATTACGAACAAATTTCCAGTAGAGATGGCGGAACAGCTTGACCTTTGCAGAACAGCACTCCTTCAGGAAAAGTGGCTTAAACACACAAGGCACCAACAGAAAACTTAAACAAAGGGTTGGGTGGCGTGAAGAAACTAGATGACCTACCCTTGAGTTGATCACTACAACAATATTACTTACCAAAATGCAAAGGAATAAATGGAGCAAAGACAACTTAGGCCACAACTCCACCCCTTATGCTAAGTCTGTGTTTTTAGAGATTCAAGGCAAGATGAAGCAAATGTGCCATGAGCACAGATAAAATTCTAAAGTGGAAGGGTTCATTCATGATCTTTGCTTTTCTTTCTTGCACTAGCAGTCATAATGCACCAACTCACAGAACTCAAATTGGCTAAGATGTGCCTCCTCAAGGAGTTGCTACAGTCCTTCCAGTCTGAGTAAACTCATTAGCAAACCAAAAAGTGGAACCAATATTTTAACTTGTTTTGAACTTTGGCTCATCCAATCCTTTCGGCTCTACAACAGTAACCAAAATGTGTTAAAGCCAAAATCAAGGCAAGCAACTTTAGGCCTTCCAGATATGAACCTACACTCCTACATTTCATACCCAAACAATAAATTATGAGATACATCCAAGTTGCGGGCTTATGCTAGGACTATTGGGCCATTGAGAACGCACTTACATTTCTGGGCCTGGGTTGATGACAAAGCAGTATGCACACAGGAAGAGTATTTTAAAACAAAAACCCTGCTTTTGTAAATTGTGCAATTCATCCATGGAATGCATCATCAGCTTGTCCCTATTATCTTTCCCCTGAGTTTGCACAAAAATCACTCAAGTGTAATTTGAATCAGTCATGCAAACAGTTTAAAGTTTTTGAGAAGATTTGTTGCCCAGGTTGTGGATGCGGTTGTATACGTGCTCGCCGAGCTGGTGTCTTTGATAGCAGAGTGACGAAACGTCTGCAAGGTAACATCGTCAGTGCACCTCTGGTGAAACATTGGTGTTCTTGTTATTTATATGTCCTGGTTTGCTGGGGTGCTGGCATTATGTCTGGTTCTGTTTTTCAGTGGTTCATATATTGGGTCTAGTTCAATGTGTTTATTGATGGACCTCTGGTTGGAATGCCAGGCCTCCAGGAATTCCCTTGCATGTCTGTTTGGCTTGTGCCATTATGGATGTGTTGTCCCACTCAAATTCATATCCTTCTTTGACCATCTGTATTGAGACCAGTGATAATTAGTCATGTCTCTTGGTGGCTAGTTGGTGTCCTGTATCCTTATTGTCAGTTTTCTTCCAGTTTGGTCTGTGATGTTTCTCACAGTCCTTGCATGGTATTTTGTATTTTACATTAGTTTGGTTGTGGGTATGGAATCATTTACGCTCATCAGTAGCTGTCGCAGGGTAGTTGTTGGTTTAAGGGCATTTCTGATATGTCCCTGATATACGGTAGGGTGACTAGTGTGTCCGACTCTGAAGCACTTACGTGGAGTTTTAAAAGGGAATGGATACTCAAAAAGCACAATCCGCAGTTTCCTCCATGACAGACCACAACAAGAAGACACAAAATAGCCAGACACACTAGTCACCCAACCGTACATCAGAGATGACCACGAGACTACTCAGACCTCTAGGTATCAGTAGCCCATAAACCAACAACCACACCACGATAGCTACTGACGAATGTAAAGGATCCCATACCCTCAACCAATAAATCTAACATAATATATAAAATACCATGCAAGGACTGTGAGAAACATTACATAGGCCAAACCAGAAGAAAACTGACAATAAGGATACGTGAACACCAACTAGCCACCAAGAGACATGACCAATCCTCAATTATCTCAATACAGACGGACAAAGAAGGACACGAATTCGACTGGGACAACACATCCATATTAGCACAAGCCAAACAGAGACATGCCAGGAAATTCCTGGAGGCCTGGCATTCCGGCATTCCATCTGGAACTCCATCAATAAACACGTTGAACTGGACCCAACATACAAGCCAATGAAAAACAGAACCAGAAGTAATGCCAACCACCCCAGCAAACCGAGGCATATAAATAACAAATGGGATAGAACACCAACGCTTCACTGGAGGTGCACTGACGATGTTACCCATCAGGGTGACATAACTGTAACAGGGTTGCCACTGTAAGACAACAAGTCAGAGGCTAGGAATTCTCTAGTGGATAATTCTCCAGCTGATTCCCTAAATACTGTACATTATCTGTCCAGATGATGATACCAAGAATCATTCTGACTTTCAGGTCTGTGCAAATTCAGGGGAAAAGCTAAAAGTCCAAGAATGAGGTTGAGGGAGGCTGATGTTCAAATTTAAAATCAACTTGGCACAGAACAGCCATGGTGACATCTTCTGAAGAAGGGTCACCAGACCCAAAATGTTAATGCTGAGTTTTTTTCTTCACAGATGCTGCCAGGCCTGCTGAGCTTTTCCAACAACCTTGTTGTTGTTATGGTGGTGACATCTTCCAACATGACTTTTGGGAATTTAAAATGCGCATCGTTTGCATTGATTCATTTGTCACTGAGTCCTACTTATCCACAATTGTAAAGCAGATATCTCTGAAATCGCCATAAAGCATGTATAGAAACACCTACTGCATTTGGGGTTAAAAGTTGCTGGTAAAACGTAGGCTAGGAAAGGTGATGGGCAATCAACATCTAATTACTTTGAACGCTAAACACCAGATTGTTGTTTTTCCCTGAAATAAGTGTACTATGAAACAAAAACTCTGCCCACATTTCAGAAGTACAATTCTTTTCTGGGAATCAGAGAACGTGTATTATTTTTCAGCAAAATGTCCCTTTTTTGTCATATGAACTGAAGCCAGGTGGCAAGAGAGTAGCAATAGTGTCAGATATACCAGCAGTAACCAAAAAAAGCTGTTAATAAGGAAAGATATAACCCTAATGGCAACAACCCTGGATCCATTATGAATGTGCACATTGGCTTCAATAGTGGCCTGTAATATGATCTGAGCATATGAACTGTGAGAGCAGTTGTTATTGAATCCCCTTGAGTATATTCCCATGGGAGTCATTACTCAAAACTATTGGTACTCATGCAAATTTTCTCTAATTAACAACTTTGGATTATTTCTTGATAAATCAGTGCTAGTGGAATCATGTCTTCAACGCAACTTGTGGTTAGTTATAGAGTCATAGAGAGGTACAGCGCAGAAACAGACCCTTCGGTCCAACTCTGCCATGCCGACCAGATATCCTAAACTTACCTACTCCCATTTGCCAGCATTTGGCTCAAATGCACTTGCAGCCCTGGGTCTGTCTGGTACAGTCCCCAGGGCCTTACCATTAAATGTATAAGTCCTGCCCTGATTTGCCTTACCAAAATGCAACACCTCACATTTATCTAAATTAAACTCCATTTGCCATTCTTCAGCCCATTGACCCAAATGATCAAGATCTCTTCGTAATCTTCGATAACCACCTTCACTGTCCAACATACCACCAATTTTGGTGTCACCTGCAAACTTATAACCACACTTCCTATATTCACATCCAAATCATTTATGTAAATGTCAAAAAGCAGTGGACCCAGCAAATGATCCTTACAGCATATTTCTGGTCACAGGCCTCCAATCTGAAAAACAATCTTCCACCACCACCTTCTGTCTTATACCTTCAAGCGAATTTTGTATCCAATTGGCTAGCTTCCCCCTGGATTCCATGTGATCTCACCTTGCTACCTTGTCTACCATGCGGTACCTTGACATGATGCAACTTTAGATACGTGAAACTGAGTTTCAGATAAGATGGAGTCTTGTGCAGCATGGAGGACAGGAGACCAGCAGAATTTCAAATCAGTGTATGGACGTAACAAAAGCAGAAATGAAGGAATTGGCAGTGGATGAATTAAGGCAGCAGAGACAAGCAAATGTTATGGAGGTGCAAGTAGGCAGCTTTGTAGTGGAGACAATTTGTCATCAGAAGTTTGGCTCAGTCAAAAAGGACACAAAGATTACCGAAGACACCCAGGGCACTGATGGTTTTTAACCACACCAGCTGCACAAGATGATAAAATATCAAACCAAAGCTGCATTTATGATAGACAATAATACCAACGAGTAACTTCAAGGTTCCAATCTAATTTAGGGAATCAGTCGTTTATAACTAATGAACCTTCAGATTCCTTTCTTGATAAGCTGTTTTGAGTCTCTACAGTTTCAATTTTATTTCATTTTCCAAGGAGCACTTGTAAAGCTGTAAGCTGATCTCGTGGCCGAGGTATAGAGGAACATCTATAACACTTCCCTAACACCATTTCAATCTCATCAGAAGTGGCCCAAAGTATTTTAGTTGCAATGAATTCCCATGAAAGACAATCACTTTCATACAGGTGAATACAGGATCCTTTTTTTTTTGCAAATCTAAAAAAAAAAGTTTTAAAAAAACTGTGAACTTCGTGCTGGCAGTGAGAATGCATCATCCAGGCCACCTCAGAACTTTCTGTTCCTTTATAGATAGTACCATGAAACCTTTAGCATTCAAGTGAATCACTCGAATGAACCAGATTTTGCCCCCTATTGAGATCACATAGCACTTCTTGCAATGTTGTGCTCCCCCAGTGTTACACTGAAATGTTTGCAGAGTTTTTTTTTCCATCAAATTCTGGAGTGGAGTTTTAATGCACAACCTCCTAATTCAGGGTAAAAGAACGTTCTACGAAGTAAATTAAATTGGCAGTTAAACTGGTCAAGATTAAAAGACAAATATGGATGAAAAAGAAATTTCAGCACACCTTAATTTTTTTAAAATCTACAGTAGGAACATGGAGCATTAAAGATAATATTCTGCAAGAATACCTTACTTGGTCAGTATTGCAGTGATATTTCAATCTCAAAAAATGTGTTTACTTCCAGGCGTGGGACTTGAAAGGTACAATATGCCAGTGAGTCAAACTGAAACGTATGTTACCACATTCGTTTAAAATTAAAACATCTACACGGAGGTACACATTTTATACTTGTAAAAAGACTTCCGACACTTAACACTGCCTTACGTTAGAAACACCTGTAGCCTAGGACATCTTCACTTACCTGTTTGAAGCAGAACGGCATGGTGAGCACACTCACTCCCACGATACTGTTCACCACATTCATGATGAGGCCCCAGTTTGAAGTAGCCATGTTTAAACAGATTTTTGTTTTGAAAAAGGTATCGCAGAATCTCAAAGTGCGGTTATAAGACAGGTGAGACTTCTTGGCTTGTTTCTTTCCGACGTTTGAGAATTAACAGTCAGTGAACGACAGATACACATAAACAGGAAACAGCCGCCTACTGAATACTTTAGTAAACCAAGTATCGAACATTATGTTCTAAACCCCATCTTGTCATTTCCGAACAGAAAACTGACCCTGCTAGTTTGAACGTTATTGCAAGTTTTAAAAATTCTACAGGGGCTTGTAAGGAAAAAACAAACTGGAGTGCGAGGAAAATAATACTACCCTACCACACAAAACTCTCCTGGGACGCAATCGATTAAGTGATCATTCAGTACAAGTTATATATAGCAAAGGAAATTTACTAGGTCAAGTACAATGAAATAAGGCAGATAAAGCTGGATAAGAAAATGGGAACATTAGTTTAAAAATCAAAAGCTTATTAAGCGATAAAACACAAAACAAATAGCGCCCAAAAGAAAACAGGGTTCTGAAAATTCAGCGTGCAGTGATAAAGAAAAACAAAAGGAAAAGGAAACAAATCAAAGTTTGTCTGCAGGTAAAAGCGTGAAGGATGCAGCAAATGGAACAAGGTGTGGAATGGGATGCAAAATAAATTCAAACAAGCGGGTGTTGAGGGAGAAAGTGGAGCAGATTAAGGAGGTGGAGGGGAAGCACCAGGACCGTGACGTGGCGAATCCTCCAGCAGCAACTTCAGCAGGGAGGGCTTGCTGCAGCTCCTGGGGGGGGCCAACTCTCACTCCACCTCCACCCTGTCTGGCCGGCCGCCAGCTCTCAAAACCAGACCCTCCGCTGACCACCACTCCCAACCCCAAAATTAAAACTAACAACCCCGCCGCCTATCGCCAACTTCCTGCCGTCGCGGGGGTTAAGGGTGTCACAGGCTGAGCACCCACTTCCTGTACCAAAAACTTGCTGTTCTTCTTCTCCCTTTCTGCCCTCCCCCAATAACACACAGTCACCAGCCCGTCTCCAGGAAGTGTCCGACTTAACGACAAGTGTGCCGCCGACGAACAGCTGGCCTCTCGCTAGCGTCCTCCGAGTGCAGCGCCGCCCCTCAGGCTGGGAGGTCTCACGACACCTGCTGAAAGCTGGACTGTCTGTGGCTGCGAAGCGAAACAGAGAACGCTGCAGAAACCCAGCAGGAGGAACAGTGTTAAAGTTTCGAGTCTGATATGATTTTTACATAAAGCAAAGGTCTGCCGGATGCTGGAGATCTGAAACAAGCAGAAATTGCTGGAAAAACACAGCAGGTCTGGCGTGTTTCGAGTCTGATGTGATTCTTAAATAAAACACAGGACTGCGGATGCTGGAAATCCGAAACAAGCAAAAATAGAAATTGCTGGAGAAACTCAGCAGGTCTCGCAGCACCTGCGGAGAGAGAACCGCGGTGATGTTTCGATTGAGCCTTCTTCATTACCTCGAAATGATAACGCTGTTCTCTCTCCGCAGATGCTGCCAGACCCGCTGAGTTTCTCCAGCAATTTCTATTTTTGTTTGGTTCGGATTTCGTGTTTGTTTCAGATGTGAATCTCCTTCAGAATTTGTACTTGTTTCAGATTTTCAGGATCTACATTAATATCCGTAGCTGGTGATATACCATCTGCCCCCTGTTCTCAAAAATAAAGTATATCAGAGTCTTATTGAAGGCTCTCTTATTCATACCTCCGAGGCAGCAGTGTTGGGTGAAAACCCCACTAGTCCCATTGCTCCCAGATAAGTGTCTGTGCTGGTTAATTGGTAATATCAAGGAAGTTCTGATGAAGGGTCATACCATGCTCAAAATGTTAACTGAATTTCTCTCTCCAAAGTTGCAGTCAGACCTTCAGTTTTGGCAATAGTAGAAGTTGGGACTGTTCTCTTGGAGAAAAGAAATCTAAGAGGACATTTGTTAGAGGTTTTCAAAATTGTGAGCGGGCTGTATAGAATAAGTAGGGACAAGCTGTTTTCCCTCATTAAAAAGAACAAGAACAAGAAGCCTGGAAATGTGGTGGAGGCAGGTTCAACTGAGACATTCAAGCAAGTATTGGATAATTATTTCGATAGAAATAGTGTGCAAGGGTGGCAGGAGATTGGCACAAGGTAATGATGGTCATTTGAAGAGCTGGTCCATGAACAATGGGCCAAACGGCCTTATCTGTGCTGTGACACTTCTGTGATTCTGTGACCCGCTGAGTTTCTCCAGCATTTTCTGTGTTTCAGACTTCTATCAACCACTGTGTTTTGCTTTGATTGAAAATATTTATCTGTTCTTTCAGCAGATTCTACGTCATATTTTGAACTTTTGCAGATGCCTACTTTTTTATTTGTGAATGTCTAAATTATTAAAAAAAACCTTGTTTCTTTTACATTTGCCGCACAGCATGAACCAACCAACTGAATGTGTCACTATTGCCTGTTTTGCTGCTTCAGTATGAGGTAAAATTATTTGGCACTGAGTTTAATATTTTTCCTGCAGTCTGCTCCAGCAGTCTTGGGTTCAAGTCCCACCTGCTCCCAGATATGTGTCTGTATCAGTTAATTGGCAATATTTGATTTGATTTATTTTATTTGATTTGACTTATTGATGTCACATGTACCTAAGTACAGTGAAAAGTTTTGTTTTGCAAGCAGTACAGGCAGATCATAATATACAAGGACATACTGAAACATGTAACAGTGAGGTAATCAGACGAGAAGTTCCCAAATATTGGGTTGTTACAAGAGTTTTTGCAGGGAGAGGATGAAATTGAAATGCATTTGATAAATGGTTGCTATTCATATTCCAGCAAGTGGCAAATCTTGTGGCATTTTCTTTTGCTGGAGGAAGCTTGTCAGTGAAGGGTTGCCAACTGTGGTTCAGTGTATTCCTGGAGGTTTCATCAGATGACATGCTGTCTCCGATAGTCTGTCCCTCATGCTTCCATGATTGGCCATTCAACGTATTCCTTCTCGTAGTTTACTATCTTCCCAGGCCCCTCAAGAAGTAAACAGTATCATTTTTACCAGATTGGAAGATTCTTGATTGTCTCCTTCCATTTTGAATCTTTTTATATGAATGAACAAAGAGTTTATTTTTTAATCACCCCCATGATTTGTTTCTCATTGCACTCAGCTATAGCCTGGAAATTAGTTGCTAATTCTTGGATATGCCAGGCCAGTGCTGGAGAGTTGGCAATCCTGTATCAATACGAGCCACGCAGACGTATTAAGGCTCATTATCCAGTCATAGCAATCACGAGAGACAAGCTGGATGTAATCTATAGTGTAGGACCATGCAGTCTGGATCCTAGTAGCCAGACCTTTCCTGATGGGCCAGGTGACATCAGCCACAGATGGAGCAGCATTGACAAATTAAGGAACTCACAGAATAAACATGGAAACATAGAAGATAGGAGCAGGAAGAGGCCATTTGGTCCTGCGAGCCTGCTCTGCCATTCTTCACAATCATGGCTGATCGTCCAACTCAATCGCCTAATCCTGCTTTCTCCCCATAACCTTTGATCCTGTTCACCCCAAGCGCTGTATCTTGTTGCCTCTTGAATACATTCAATGTTTTGGCATCAACTACTTCCTGTGGTAATGAATTCCACAGGCTTACCGCTCTTTGGGTGAAGAAATGTTTCCTCATCTACGTCCTAAATCGTCTACCCCGAATCCTCATACTGTGACCCTGGTTCTGGACATACCCACCATCAGGGATTCATCTGACCTCCAGCAAAAGTAATCCCAACCTAGTCAATCTCTCCTCATACGTCAGACCTGCCATCCTCGGAAACAGTCTGGTAAACCTTCACTGCACTCCCTCAAGAGCAAGTTATGAAATCTGCTAGAGAGGTTCCAGAAGAAGCAACATTTTCAATGACGTGTACATGGCTTGTTGCTGCTTATGGACCCTCATTCCAGCTCTTATGCTGTGGTTGGTGACTTATGACTGCACTTATTACTGCAAGGTTAGCATTAGAAAATGCCTCAGGCACAGTAAAATGTAGTGTCTAATTTCTAGGCTAAGCCATAATCATTTTCATTGCAGAAGAGGGTTACTTTCACTATTAATTTTCATTTTATTATGTCATGACTGCCTTCTCAGAAGCTGAGGTTTGACTGATCTTCTATTGATACATTGTAGTTTGGCATTGGGACCTTTCTTACTATACATGTTATGTTAGCCAAGGAAATTAGGTCCTTCGCTCAATACAACAGTATTGTGCAGCAGTTTCAACTGTAGTTGGGATGCAAAGTAAGTGTTTGCAGATCAGCTGTCCTTTATACACCCTAGAAGTCAATTTCACTATTCCTTCAACCGGGGTGGGGGGTGGGGGGGGTGGAGTGCAAGGGTTCCATTCTGAAGGAAGTTCATAAAAAATGTAGTTTGGGAATTTCTTTATCAGAAATTTAAAGATTTTTACATTTTTTCAAGCTTTTTGTAGAAGATGAAATTAAAAAAGACATTAATAAATGTTGATGCTAATCATTTTAATTCCTAAACAAGCCCAGTTGTCACAAAAATAAATGAAATGGCATAATTTTATTTTTTAACTACAATCTGGTTACAAAGGTAGGCCTTTCTATGATTGAGGTAATAATTTCTGAAAAAGCTCAGGGGAATCAGGAATGGTTATAAACTCAAGAAGTGCATTAACACCATGGCACAGTGCCCTCACTCATCAGCTTTTCTCAATTTTCTAGAATACACATATATAAACTAGTTATACTATATATAAACTGATTACCTTTTTCCAGTGAAGCTGCACAGTAATTATAAGCAGAATGTATTGCAGCCAAGCACATGACACGATAAGTATCTCCACTCATGAGGCTAATTATAACCATGCCGTGACTGTGTCACACAAGTTAGCCAGTCAGTCGTTCCAAAAAAGCTACTTGTCATAGCATGTGGCAGGCCACTGTATATCTTGCATCTTAATTCTTTTATATGGTGGTGTCAGAAATAGTTGCAGTTACAGGGATTTGTCATTCAAAACACCTCAATTAGAATGTAAAATATTCACCTCATTAAAGATTATAGACAGCACTTTCATAACAGCAACATTTGTTGCCAATAATCAATAGGCTGTGTTGCTCCTTTTCCAGGAGCATTGTGTTTCTGGTAATAATTTAACATAGAAATTTCCTAAAAGTATAATTATTTTTAAAAGATGTAAGTATGTTAATTTTGTCTTTTGGGCACCACTGCTGTCAGAATGTCCTAATTTAAATTTTCCCATTTAGATGCATGTCATGTGTGTCACTCGATACTGAGGATTCAAGAAGTATGATGAAATGAAGAGTAACATAAAAGACATTTGCAGTCTTGTCCTCAAAGTATTTGTTACCTCATGAACACAACTGCCATCTTTCCTGAGCTCATCATTTTTTTATTCCAAGAATATCACCACAATCCGTGATGCTGCCAGCATATCTATCCCCAAGGCCAACATTACCTACCACAGCTCTCCCAGGCAGAAACAAAATGCTTAAAACATCTGTTGTGTAGTTGTCAATTACCTTTTTTTTGATGTTTGGAAGATAATAAGGCCAGAATTTTCACAATGGATTTAAATAGGCCATGGGCTTTTAACATAAACTCTGGGCCGTCTATTACTGTTTTGTGAACTATAACAATCTGATATTGAAACATTTAAAAGATTAGCCACCTTAACTGATTTGTCAGTGCACATCATTGTTATTTTTGGAAGTAATATTGACAATATTGTATACATAGGTTAATGCATGTTATTTAATATACACTTAAGTATATGTTTAAAAGCCAGTCCATATCAAAGATCTAACTATAAGAGGCACCATGTGGTACTGCATAACAGTGAAAACTTTACCAAGCCCGTCATCAAGTTAAACTTAACAAATTTCCCCTCCTAGTGTGCTTGGCCTGAACATGAATATGTTACTGGGCTACTGTCTAGCTACAGATCATTCTAACATCTTTCTAACTGCAGACAGATGAAACATGGTAACAAAGGAGTACATATTATTTAGAACACTTTGTACATACATTTGAATCAGGAGCAGGAGTAGGCCACTCAGCCCTTTGAGCCTGCTCCTTGATATAAGAGCCCAGACAAAACCATGTAGTTCCTAAAGTTAAAATAGGTGATTTTAAAAAAAGTCTTCTTATAAACATTGGCCAGTGCATCAGCAACTTTCGCTTGGTAACTTTGTTACCATGCAATGGGTGCATACAACACGATAATCACTGAAGCCCCAATGCTCATTGGGCAGTACATTTGTGGGCAGGTGCAGATGTATACTAAACAATACAACCTGACTCAAGATTAATTGCCTAGGGTCATGTACATAAAAGGGGAATTCCAAATAAAAGATCTAACTTATTCATATTTTTATGTTCCTATTACCACTCTGCCATTTGCCTATGGACTCTATTTCATGTCTCTTTATTGTGTCTCCATTTGATGTAATCCTCAATTTCCAGACAACAATTGGAAAGAGAAAATTGTAGCTGCCATTCATGAGCTCTGCAAAAATGCTCCAACATTGTTATCTATGTCAGAAGAACATAAATTATTAAAATTTAAGGTAATCCCACTGCACCTAGCGAGGTCAGTTCACCATTGCAAGGTGTGTGAGCACAATCTTGCTCACGATGATCCTCCTCTGGAATTGTGGAAATAAACTTTGTAAAACCCAGCATACAAAATGCAAATAGACTTCTGTTGCCATTTTTGCTGCTGTAATAGGACAAAGCCTCAAGATTTTCATAAGGTGATTACAATATGATCTCGCAATGAATGATTTCAAAATTCTGTTTTATTTTAAAGTTGCATTTGAATTAAACTGACGGAAGCCACTACTTAGTGTTACACCTTACAGCAGCCAGGACCTGAACTGCTGCTATGCTCCCTGGATTTGTATACGTTTGTTTGCTTGCTTGCAACAGAGAAAATTGATCTTGCTGGAACTGTTAAATCTAAAGCAGTTGGCATTCATTCCTGCCAATCTGTCCAGATGTTATAAAACAATTTAATTTAGTAAGCTGTGAAAATTTATAAAACAATAGAGAGATGTTGAGCTGCCACGACATTTTGGATGGGAAATGGAAAATGGGCAATCTGGGACTGAAACTAAAAACCATGAAGCCAAAGTGGGGATTAGAATGCAAAGAGTTTGCTACTAATCAAATAATTTTTAACACTACAGTTCACCCTTTTCTTTATGTTGACATTCTTTTATAAAACTTTCTGTATTTGTACATTTCTATAAGCATTTTGTTATTTTCAAATACAGTAGCATTTCACTATTTAACAAAGCCACAGAACAAGGTACTATAAAATAAAAAGTTTATCTTTGATTTTTAAAGCAAAACTTACCATCATAAATGCAAATAATAAATGTGTTTTCAGCTAATTTATTAAATTATCCTCTTCCCAGTGAATTAAGCAATTCTGTTTTTAATAGAATTTTCAGAAAAGTCCATTTAACGTTTATAATTTATGAAGAAAATTGACATTTTGATTGCACAGTGCTCATGGGAGAAATGCACTGATGCATTCAGGTTTCTGGACATGACTGTTTGTAGTCGGAACAAGGTAGTAGGAAAGGGGCTGGGACAACTTAATTTTTCTTGACCACTTGGGATACATTTCAGCTGAAAACAAAGCAGTATGTCTACTTCTGTCTGTGTCAGTTGGAATCTTCTCAATGGAAAGGGACCACTATGCCTGAACAGTGGGGACAAAAGCTGTTGTGAGCCTCCAACAAGGAGCTTTGACATTTGGGCCGTAATTTAGCGCTCTGTGCACTAAGTATGTGGGCAGGTGACTTCAGGGGCTATTAATTCCCTGTTCCTACCAGTGAGAAAACTTGCTAGATAAGCACCGTTAGATACTAGTACTGTCTGGCAAGCTGTACATCTGGTGAGAAACAACATCACTGCAATACCACTCCAGCTAAAGCACCTGGAAGGTCATCTCCACTTCCCTGTTGGGAAATCAACTACTTTTCTTGCTTGTTAAGAAGGCAGGTAATTAGGCCGGGAGCGGGATGAAGCCTTTAAATGGCCATTACTTGACTACTTAAATGCCTTAATTGGGTGGTGCATCAAGAAAGTCGCCCATGGTCCTACTTGCCTAGAAATGAATTACTTCGAGGTGGGCAGAAGACAAGTATCTCTTCAGTGATAACCCACTCAAATATTTGCCTTTGCCATAGCTTTTCACTCTATCTCTGGGTGGAGAGGGAGGTTTTCACACTTGGCACTTTCCCTGTTGCAGACAGAGGTTAGATCTCATTTATTCTGACGGACACATAGTCCTCATGTGCTTCAGCCAAATGTTTGTTAGAAAAAGACCTGCAGCTCACCAAAGCAAAAAAGCATGCAGGCTCTAACTTCAAGCGGCAAGAGAAAGTATTAATTTTAGTCAAGGTAAAGAGATCACACCACACACTGTAGAAAACTCTAGTTACTTGAAAGCATTGAAAGCACCAAATTAACCCATTCCTATTACGATTGGATGTCTTGAAAACATTGTTACTTTCATTTATCCACAGATGTAGAATGCCTGAATCGTTGGCTCTTTATTAAATAAGCCACCATTCAGCAGAATTACATGCTTCATTTATAAGACATTAAAATGAAGGTGGATTAACAATATAGTATCTTTAATCCTTATGTCCAGCAAAAAAAATGGTCATTTCAAGTCTTTAAGTCTTTGCCTTGTCCTTTGTTACATTGAGCAAATGTTTCGTTCTGACCATATCTTCTCACGCTGTCATAGTCCCCTTTCCTCATCAAAGAGCAAAATATCATAACTCAACAATAGCAATGGAAAATTGCATTTGCACATCACCTTTAGAATAATGAAACATCCCAAAGCACTTCACAGGAAACCACACAAGGAAATATTTGTGTAGCTGGCTAACTGTTTGGTCAGAGAGGAAGAGTTTAAGGAGTACCTTAAAGGACAAGACAGAAGGTAGAGAGGCAGAAAGGTTTAGAAAAGGAATTTCAGAGTTTACTGCCAAGGAACCTGAAAACATGGTCGTCGGAGAAGTGCACAAGGCCAGAATTGTAGGATCACAGAAAACTTGTGAAATCGGGGTGAAAGAGATAGAGCGGAGCAAGGACATAGAAATATTTGAAAACAAGGATGATCATTTTTAACATGAGATGTTGTTAGACTAGGAGCCAATGTAAGTCAGCGAGCACCGGGATGGTGTGCAAAATGGACTGGGTGTGGATTCTCTGACAATGACTAGAGATGCAGAAATTAAACCAGGCAAGGGTAGTCCCAACTTCCGATACAATGGGAGAGAAGTGGTAGAGAAAGGAGGGCATTCAACCATGTCAAAGGTTACAGAAGGATAAGAAATGATAGTCACAGTCAAGTGTTCGTATTCAGAAGAACTAAAGAAAAATATGATTTTACTTACAAATTAATGAATGCAACTAAAGAAGTAAAAGCAGTAATCACTTAAAATGCACCTAAAATGTTGGCCCATGCCTCTCTTCCATTTGCTTATTTCTGGCACTTAGTGTTTTTATTTGTGATTTGGTTTAGAACCCTTTTCCTTTTTAGCTCATTAATAACATATAAATGGATTATTATTGTAATACATTTTCGTTTTGAAGTAGGCTCTATGTAGTAGGGCTTGGTAACATAATCCATTTTTTGAGTTGCCCACTGCCTGCTATCCTGCTGAGATCCCAACAGCTTTCAGACTAATCTAAGGTCCTGAGATTGAGACTATGCCAAAATCCATTTATTGTGGCATTTTAACATGAATTGAATCGTACTATTTTTACTATTTAGCAATGAGCCAAAGCTAAAAGCTAGCAAATTGTGCTGGGTTTTCTGGAGCATTTTACTTAGTCCCAAATGACATCCTTAGAAGTTAAAAAAACAAAAAGACAGCAGTGTTAAAATCTTGAGCATAACCTTTGTATTTTCCCAGGGTTTGCTCCTTACTTAGTAACAACATTATCTTTTATACATAGACCACAAAAACAATGAAGGCCTCTGTTAATAATGGCAGTTCACACACACGATTATTGTGATTCAGACTGTTTTCCTTTCAAATCAGAATGGTTAGGGCATGGAAAGAGGCTATTCAGCCCATTAATTCAATACCTGCTCTGTGCATGGACAATCCAGCTAGTCCCACATCCCACTCCTTGCCATCACCGTGCAATTCTTTTCCTTATAAGTACTCACCTAATTTTTTTTGAATGCCACAATGAACATTCACATACCACAATTTTAGGCAGTGCATTGCAGCTCATAGTCCCTCACAGCTTAAACAAAAATTCCCCATATCGGCGTTGGTTCTTTTGTTGATCATTTCAAGTCTTTGTCCTCTGGTTCTCAAGCTTTCTGCCAATGGCAACAGTTTCTCTTTATCTATTCTGCCTTGATCCTTCATTGGTTTGAATCCATTTGAAGATATATTAAGTTTGGAACATAGGGTCCTGTTTCAATGACATTTAACAGGATGTAACTTTGCTCTTCAGGTCAATGGACCACTAAAAATTTGTCCTTTTCATTTTTAAAGAGATACCTTTGGAAAGGTGGATTCATCTCAGCAATTTTGCTGCACGCATTGCATTGGTGTGTCATTCTGTTTTAAATGTCAAAACAACAGAAATTCATACCCTGTACGAGGCCTCAACATAAAGTGGATCCTTAAAGTGCAGTTGTGGTCTTCTTATATAGCTTTGTTCCTCATTAAACCTGGAACATATAGCTTCAGACTGACTGATGGACAGTGAAATGAAAAGCTTGAAATATAGATGGTCAGTGTTGGAACCTTCCGTCTGTCAATGGAGTGATAAGTAATTTTAGCTTTGCCACCTCATGAATTTGACTCAGTTTTCCAATCTGTCAATGAATTCTATTAGTTTGAATGATCCCCAGATGGTCAATTGCATAAGATATTTTATTTTGATGGATAACATCCTTTCTGAGAAACGTATCTCTTCCAATCCTTTGACCAGCCTCTGATTACAAGAAATTAACGTGTCCAAACAGCAAGGACATTGTTGGACAGAATGCTACTGATGTCTCTTGACCCGACATACAGTGATATACTTAACGATCCTTTGTTGCACAAGGATAATCCACATGTGCATAATAATCCTCTTGGCAAACAATTCTATTTGAAATTTGCAGCATATTTCTATTATCAGCCCCTGCATCATTTAAACATATCAGCTGTGAATTAAGAATGCCTTTTATTACTTAATCCAGGTAAAGTATGTATCTTAGTGTTTGTTCCCATTGATGCATTGGTGAGCCCATGGTGGGAGAGTTGGCAGATAAAGTTCAATACATGTTCTGAAGGGATGGGCCCCACCTGAATCATGCTGGGACCAGGGCTAGGGCTGTTGTTGTCAGTAATCACTCAATCAGTAATAATGAGTCTGATTGTCCACCTAAGAAATTCTGTGTCATTGGTCATGGGTTCTGATGAGCTCAATCCTAGAGCTACGTCTCTCACCACATATTTAGCAGGTGTTTCCAGCAGTTGGAATTCGTCCTTGACATTGAGATTATTGGCAGTTTTTCTCTGGATCCTTTTCTATACTTCCTCCTGCCACTGGGTGTTCTCAAAGAACTGTATCCCTTCAGGCAGGGGTTTCCACCAATTGGTTTCTTCTGAACAAGGGTCTCCCATGTGTTGACATCTATGTTGCATTGCTTGAGTGAAACCTTTAGACAATCTATGAAACATGCCCTTTTGCCCTCTTCACATTTGAGTACATTCCTTGAGCTGGGTGAAGATTTACTTTTGCAATTGGAATTCAGGCATCCTAAGCATGTGGCTGGCCCGGCAGAGTTGGTTTTGGATGATCGTGGTCTCAGTGCTGGTGCTGCTGGTTGCTATGAGGACAGTGATGTTAGTATGCCTGTCATCACAGCTGATGGTAAAATCCTTCTCAAACAACATTGATGGTCCTTCTCAAGGGCTTTGAGGTACAGAGAGATATCAATAAGTTATGTAAGTGGGCAAGAAGTTGGCAAATGAAGTATAATGTGGAAAAATGCGATATTGTTCATTTTGGAAGGAAGAACAAAAGAACAGTATTATTTAAAAGAGGAAAACGCTGCAGAAAGCTGCAAAATATAAGAACTTGGAAGTTGTGCCCAGAACACAGAAAACTTGCACACAAGTGCAACAGGTAATCAGAAAGGCTAATGGAATTTTGGTCTTTATTTCAAGGGAGTTAGAATATAAGAGTAGGGAAATCTTACCACAACTATACAAGGTATTGATGAGACCACACTTGGAGTACTGTGAGAAGTTTTGGTCCCCTTATTTAAGAAAAGATATTATTTCATTGAAGCAGTTCAGGGAAGGTTCATTAGGATGATCCAAGGTATGGAGGGATTGTCTTATGAGCAAAGGTTGGGACTTGACTCATTAGGGTTTAGAAGAATGACTGGTGATCTAGTTGAAACATATAGGATTCTTAAAGGCTGAGACAGGTTGAATGTTGAGAATATGTTTCCCCTTGTGGGAGAGACTCGGATCAGAGAACATAGTCTCAGCATTAAGTCGCACCAATTTAAGTCTGAAATGAGGAAGAATTTCTTCTCAGAGAGTTCAGAATCTTTGGAACTCCTTGCACCGAGGGCTGTAGGGGCAGAGACCTTGTGTACATTTAAGGCTGAGGTAGACAGATTCTTGATAAGTAAAGGAATCAAGGATTAAGCTGAAAGGGTGGGAAAGTAGAGGAGTGTCAGATCAGCCCTTTCCTGTCAAATAGCGGAGTAGGTCTGAGGGGCCAAATGGCCCTCTCCTGTTCCTTTTAGTTTATAATCTTACGGCATGGAAGTGTGAAGTAACACACTTTGGTACAAAGAGTACAGACAGACTGTATAAAGGGTATTATTCTACCGGCTGTGCAGAACAAGTTTGGGCTGTTTTTCTTGGAGAGGAGAAGACTAAAAGAAGATTTGATAGAAGTTTTCAAAATCAGGAGGGGTTTGGACAGAGTGGATGGAGAGAAACCATTCCCACTTTTAAATGGATTAAGAACCAGAGAGTACTGTTTTAAAATGTTTCGCAAAAGATGCAAATATGAGATAAGAAAAATTTTCACATGGTGAGTAGTTAGGTTTGGGGTGCTCTGCCTTGACTCATGTTGGAGGCCGGTTCATTTGAGGCATGGATGATTATTTAAATAGAAACGATATACAGGGTTAGGGGCAAAAGGCAGGAGATTGGCACTTTTAAAATACTCAGAGACCCAGTACAGACACAATGGACCGAATGGCTTCCTTTTGCACCATTATGATTCTATGATAAAAATGGCCATCGTGATCCATCTGCGCATGCACAGTTACACCCTGACATCATGCCATTACTGAAATGTGGCCTGTGGTGTAAGGTTTGCATAGCTGTTGATGCACTGTCACAAAGCTGATGGACTTTTAAATAGTTGTAAACCATAAGTTGTCTTTGTTGTATCTTAAGCCATTATCTCTCTAAAGCTGAAGGACTTTATCGTCAATAATTTGCTTTAAGGTAGCCCGACTGATTTCAGCACAATTCAAAAAGGCCTTCTGCCAGAAAATTAACAATAAAATGCTGAGTACTATTGGGTGTATGAAGTGCAAAATGTACAACCATTTGAAGGAGATCAGAGTTGGGCAACTGATAGTAAAGCATGTAGATTCTATTAAAACATGGGAAAAGATGTGTACAAAATTGTAAACAAGAGTCAGCAGTTTGAAGGCTACATGCAAGCATTCTTTCCAAATGTACTTTCATTTATTTGGCCTTTATTTGCATTTATTTATAATTCATTGATACTGGATATAGGTTTAAAAGCCACACTCTGGCATTATGCATACGCAAGCAATACTCCACCTAGTGGTGGTGCTGGCCACAAGTGCAGCCTTTTGAGATAGAGCAAAGTGATGTGGTATGCCCCTAATTGCTGGAAGACTGCGCCTATCTGTTCCCTATCACCGAACCAATTTCCTCTTAGGTGCGAAGTGGTATCCACTTCTGTCAAGCTAATTTTTATCGCTCATGCCAGAGGCAAATGGGGCATTAGCACTCCAGAGATCTTGGGGATGTGGGGAGCGAGTCTCCAGATCTGAGATGTGAGAAGAAGTGGGGAATCCAATGGTAAGCAGGGAGGTAGATTAACTTGGACAGTTAGGGGAACCACATTTATTCTTTCTGGTCCACAAACAATGCTGTAAAACTTGGTTATCCATTGTCACCTCCCGTCCACACACACCCTTCCACGACCAACCAGCCAGCACTGTCCCACCCCTCCCACCACCACCGTCCTTCACTAAAACTCATAAAAAACAAAAGTAGGTGTATTGAGCATGCCCACCTGACACAATCCTGCAGTGATTGCAATGAGGTCAGACTGGTGGACCTCATGGAAAATGAGTTCACTGATTGGGGCTGTTAATCTGGTCCAATAAGGGAGCCCTGGCTGACAAATATAAACAGGAGTGTCAGACATCCTGCTTACTCTGAGAGCTGACTCTGAGGGAGCTGGTTGACTGTCAAGGACTCTCTTCGTGTAAATAAAGGATGACTTGGCGATATGATAATAGCCTCTGTGGAGTGATTTCAAAGCCGACTTTTTTTGTAGTTAAAATTATTCTTTCGGTTTCTCTTATTCCCTTCATGAATTTTCTTCTAACATTTGCTCCCTGAAATCTTCTGCTACTATCTTTGAATCCTTAGAAGTTTATAAGAACAATGTAGCTGCTCACAGTGTGGGGATAGCAAGAACTGCAGATGCTGGAGTCAGAGACAACACAGTGTGAGGCTGGAGGAGCACAGCAGGCCAGGCAGCATTAGAGGAGCAAGAAAGTTAACATTTCGGGTTGGAACCTTTCTTCAGAAACACAGTTTACTGCGTTATTGAAGACCCTTGAGGCAATTGTCTGGACCTGGAGATTTTTCTGGCTTCAATACTTTAAAGATTTATCCACTAAAACTTTTCAATTCAAGCTAATTGCTAAAAGCTTCATTAATCTCTTTTCTTCATATATCTAGTATTTTTCTCTCTATTATTCAGTGAAGACCAGAATGAAAGCAAATCATTAACTTAGCAGCAATATCCTGTCTTTTTTCATAAACGGTGTCATACTAAAATCTGATTTGAATGCTTTCAGCTTCTCTCTCGACCTTCTCTCTTTCTTGATACACTTACAAATAACATTCACCAATACCCTTGATACCATCTGAAAATTTTATTTGTACTCCTTCTTTGTCTTCACAAGTCTATGTCATAGCAATCCATAATCCTTGCAGCTCTCATTCTCACCATTTTCCTTTGTTCATGGTTACAGATAGATGCATTCTTAAAACAATAAGCTGTCTTTGTTGCTTTTCAGCTGTTGACGACTCTGTGTATTTCCAAAATTTTCTGATTTGTTTTTATTTTTAGATTGCCAGTATTTGCAATTTAATATTACTTGTGTGTTTGAAACCACATTATGCTTGCTTCTTCTCTCTATAGATATATATTGGAGAATCACTTCCTGACTCATTTTTCATTATTATGTAAGAGTGCTAACTTGGGCTATTCCATTATGCTGTCTAATGGCTCTGATAACTCTATTGGCTTAAGATGCTTCACCAACACCTTATCAAAAAAAATGTGAAGCTGAATATTGTAAGGAGAGATTAGGCAAAATAACAAAACCTCGGTTTAAGATATAGGTTTTAAAGACTATCTTAAAAGGTGAAATAGAAGTTGAAAGATAGAAATGTTGAAGGAGGAAATTCCTTTGTTTAAAAACGAGGCTGCTGAAGGCACATATACCAACAGGTGGAACAATTAAAGTCACGAATTCTCAAATGGTGATAATTGCATTTTCACAAACACCGAAGCTCTCAAAGTTCTTTGCAGCCAATAAAGTACTTTTTGAAGTGTAGTCACTGTTGTAAACGTAGGAAATGCAGCAAACAATTTAAATGCAAATATTTGAAGGATGCAGATAGCTTGGAGGTTACAGACCTGGATGAGATTACATGGGTAAGGAGGATGGAGAAAATTTGACAACTTGGATGAGAATTTTTAAATTCAGACTTTGCCTAACCAGGAGTCAATGCAAGTCAGAGAGCATGATGATGGTGGAGGTGAATGGGATTTGATGAGAGTTAGGGCAATGGACATCAGAGTTTTGGATAACCGCAGGTTTATGGAGGGCAGAATGGGAAGGCCATTCACGACTGCATTGGAATAGTCATTTAGCGATTAAAGCATGGACAAAGGTTTCAGCAGCAGAAGAACTTCAGCCATTTGGTGTCGTCTGTGTTATTGAAGTAGAAATTGGCCATTTCTCTTTTGTGATGATATGGTTATATGCCATTCCTATTAACACAGAAATACAGTAGTAGAAACAAAAAACTACTAGTGTGGATTATGTTCTTCAGCCACTCATTCCACCAATGACCAGATTTTTTTTTGAAGCTTCTGGTTTTGGACAGGATGCTGCTAAATGAGGCAACTCTTGTCAATGAAACTATGGCTCAAAACTTTGGCAACATGGGCTAATTATACACATGTTTAAATTATGTGTGTTATAACAGCAGTCAATGGTTAATCCCTAATATAAATTAATATTAAAGATTTCAGGACTATTTCTTGGACATACAAATTTGTGAACCACATGTAGATTTGTGAACTATATACTATCCATTTCTCAAAGATAGAAAGTAGTAGGCATGCATATTGGCATATCAGTCACCATCTATGAAGAGAGTAGACTGGTGAACATTTCAGACATAAAAATCCTTTCTCGGTCTTGACACCTGAAAGATAAGCAAGCAGATTGACAAGTTTGAAACAAAAATAGAAAGTTTTAAAAATGCACAAGAAATTCATTTTTTTAAGGCTGAGAAAAGAAAATGGCAGAAACAACAAATAATCCAGTCACACAGAAGAAAATAATGGTATGAACAATCTGCAATGAACCTGCATAAATTCCAGAAAATTATTGGATGACGTAATGTGCCCCGGCAGGGAGATAATTGAAAGATGTCAGTGCAAGTAATTTTTTAACATCTTTCTAGGTCACCCAAGGTAACTGTGCTGGAAGCTGAGAGCAATAGCTCAAGCAGGTACTTCTTTGGGATTATGATTATTTTATGTCAAAATCATAGTAGTGTGAAAATTCTATCCTTAAAGGAACCAGAGAATAACAATAACAATAACAATCAAGTTATGGAAACCCACAGAAAGACAAAAGTAAGATGATGCCATAAACTAAAAGGTAAAGTAGCTGCAGCCACAGGAGGTATGAAATAAGGGAAGTTTTAGAAACGCCCACTGGTGTTAATGTTCATCATCCTTACTTGGATGGTAATCCAGTAATAGAACCCACATGATTTTATCTCTATTATATCAGTGGCCAATTCTCCTGATTTACTTCCTAAGCATGATGTGGGAAATCATTTCCAGCATGTCTGCTAATACCAAAACATGTCATTACCCAGGAAGAACAAGAACCAGATAGACCAGGTGGCCTGTCAAAACCATTCTGCTCTTTGATTCGATCATAGCTGCTTTTCCCAAAGGGAGGAGTAGTTCCAACATTCCCAGTAAAAACAGAAACCCCTAGTCGTTGCCATACAACTTCTCTGAAGGGAGAAGCAGCAGGTGAAGATGCCTTAAGGTGGTGGAGGAGAATGAGAGGACCCTGTATCCACAGGCCTCGTTCTCATTTCCTACAGCCTTTGGAGACATGGTGCGGACCCAGACTGGGCCATCATCATCACTGAAATGTGTCATCTCTGGAGTAGGACTTGCACTGAAAAAGACTGAGTAACCATGCTCTCCCCGTGACTGTTAAGATTACAGTTGCCTTGAATTTACTATGCCAGAAGCTCATCTCAAGAAGCAGCTGGAGACCTATCGGTATCTTACAGTCTCCAAGTACTATTTTCTCCAGATTACAGCTGTTCATATCCTTCACCCATGATGATGAGAGCCAAGAAGCTCAGGTGATGGGGTTCTTCACCATTGCTGGCTTCCCCCAGATGCAGGGTGCTATCAACTTCACCCACATTGTTTTGAGTGTGCCCAATGAGCAGCCCGCAGAGTTCGTCCACAGAAAGGGCTTCTCTTCCAGCAAAGTTCAAATCATATGTGACCATCCATGCCAGATTTTTGAGATCTGAGCTAGATATCCATGGGACTGCCATAATGCATACATACTGGAGAAGTCACAAGTTCCTGCATTCTTCCCAGGTCCTTGGGCCAAACCAACATGGCTGCCGGGAGATGAGGGCTAACCTGCAGATGACACCTTTGTGAAACCCCGAGACTGGCACAGAATGTCACTAGGGTCATAATGAAACAGACTGTAGGCCTCCGTAAGATGAGATTTCAATGCCTGAACCATTCTGACAGGGCCTTATAATGTAGCCCAGAACGTGTGCACCCCATCATCATGGCATTCTGTGCCTTTCACAACTGGAGCCATCAACGTGGGGATGTCCTTTACAAAGTGGATTTGGAGGATCGACTGCAATCTTCTGTTGGATGAAGATGAGGATGGGGATCAGAACATAGACCAGGAACGACATCCAAGAAAGCATGGCAGAGCTAGGCATCAGCAGGCTGAAGAGGCCAGAGATAACCTCATTGAAATCTACTTCTAGAATGTATTTATGTAACTTTCTGTTGGTTACAAGAGCAGTAGGTTTTTAGTGCAAAGGACATGTGGGTCTTGTTATTTTTGCAATTCTTTGCCTTTTCTGTTGCCCAATAAATATTTTGTTGTCCATCTAATTGTTCAATTGATATCTCCATGTGATCCCACTTTCAAGTATCTACACAATACATATCCTACTGGCCATTGGAGACAAAGCAGCAGTTAGTGAGACAGTATGCTAACATTATTTGGCATTAAAGCTAAGTAGCTTTTAAGACTCCTGTCAACATATGGTTTTCGAGTGCTGTGCAATGAAGTCTTCCATGATGGCAGCAGTTAGAGAGGGATCCTGAGGCATCTCCTTTTGAACATTTTATCATTGATTAGCCTTCAACATTTCAGGATGCATGTAAGCTGCTACGCTGCTTTGAAATGCTTGAGCATCCTCTAGGACAGCATTGAATCTGCCGATTTTCAGAAGAAGGGTCTAGGCCCGAAACGTCAGCTTTCCTGCTCTTCTGATGCTGCTTGGCCTGCTGTGTTCATCCAGCTCTATACCTCGTTGTCTGAAATTCTCCACCATCTGCAGTTCCTACTATCTCAGTGCTTTGAGGGTGTTTTCTCGACAGAGCATGTATGATGAGGGAGAGTGGAGATGTGAACTGCCAGTCGGACATCTCCCAGCCTTGAATGACAGAGGTCTCCCTTTAAAAGCTGATTCATAGAGTGCACAATTCCTGATAGTGGTCTGAGGAATCGTCATTAATGCTGTAAACTCACTCAGAAGGTGGTGTAAATGTGGAAGATGCGTGCAGCTCAGGCCCCAACAGAATCCCTGCACATTATGTTTAGGGACAGTGTCATCCACATTAACTTTCTTGCCATTACCAGTATAATATTTTAAGGATCCCTGAGGTCCAAGGATATTTCCAATCAAAGAGTCAGTTGCTTGTGAGTGATGAATAATGCCATTACTCCTTCCTTCACCCTTGGGAATCTGCGAAAAAAATAATGTCACCCTATCACATGGTTGCAATCTAACCAGATCTAGACAAAGACACTACAGCAGACTTTTTAAAAGCACAAACGCATATATATTTACAAAAATGCAAGATTATTTACAATTATGTGTCTCCTGTGCCAACTGTGTACCCTCAGTAAATGTTTTCTTCTTTCCTCTCCCACCTAATTCTGAGTGCAGTCCCAACTTCAACAGTTAGGGTAGAGGGAGCCTGTTCTGTCCTGAGCTCTGTTGGCCTGGAAGACGTGGACTGTTGTTCTTGTGGCATTTATGCCCAGAGGGCCAACTGAGAGCATTCTACCCAGATACAGGCTAGAACTACTGCAGACTTTGCCATCACAGGCAGTGAGGAGGTGGAATGCCTTGGTACCATCGATGTGTCCTGAGAGGAGGTTTCGGTGGAGCGAGTATGTGGCTTCTCCTCTCTATGGGTGTCTGGTGGCACCATCCAGTCTGCTGAGAGGAAGGGGCACCCTAAGTCAGGTCAACATCCCGCTTCTTGCCATTAATGCTGTACACCTATAGCTACAGTGATGGAGTGTAGGACCATGCACATGGCCAGTAGGCATTGGGTGTGTTAAACCTGGCTCTCTATGGCAGTTGCCAGCCTGTTCATGGAATGCACGCTAGAGCCGGAACAGTAGTTATAATGTTGGCGGACTCCTCTATCCTTTGCTCCAGTTTGTTGACCGCTGCTGATAAACTTGCCTGCTGTTTCTGTGCCTCTCTGTGCATTTTGAGGAAGTCATTCACGGCCGTGATTATGGGATCATCTTCTGCGTGGGGGTAAGCAGATGCCTGGTCTCCAGTAGTCCTCTGATTGTCAGTGATCTCAGGCTTCTCCCTTGACCAGTTGCAGAGAGACGTCAGTCATGTGTTCATCATTTTTTATTCCCGAGTATAATCAAAATGGAGTACTCCCTGAGGAGAACGTCTCTGAGCTGGTGGAGGGTCTCAGTGATGGTCTTGCTGTCGCATCCTCTGAGCGTGTAAGTGGCTTCAACCTCAGAGGGGGAGGTGGAACTGAGCATCTCTGTCTACTTCGGGTAGAGGTCCATTGGGTGCTGCTAGAGCCTGCATAAAGGAAAAGTGGGAATTAGTTGTGTAATAGAGATAAAAGCTTGTGCAGCTTAAGACTGAGTTAGTGTTGTTGGTAATGGGAGAGCAGTGCAGCACAGTGGGGATTATTGCTTTGGTTGCCCATTGATGTTTCCCCATCCCCACATGAACAGTCAAGTCCTTCTTCTACCAACTCGAATATTTTCTCCTCATTATGAGAGGGCCCTTATGTTTAACACCACCCCGCTGATCTTAGCCTTTAGGCCCGGTTGTGGGCCAATGTTTCATCTAATGAGACAAAGCGAGGGATTGAGTACAACAAAAGTGGATGGAAGAGCTCTCAGTGGTGAGAGAGGACCAGAAAATGTTATTGAGGTGTCCCCAGTGAGTGAATCAGAAGCTCAGAGAGTAGGAAGGGTTAGCATTTGGAAGGGTGTGGCGGGTCAGAGCCATTGAATGGGCATACAATGGTAAGTTTCATAGTTCGTGAGTCTTGGTGAGAGATGGGTTCAGTAGCAGAGTGGATGCTGGAACTATGAGTGTGAGGTAGCAGAGACAAAATGGCGGCAATTACCCTTACGGACTGCAGAAGAATATAGACCTTCTCCCTGCACTACTAGACACAGCGTTTTACCCAGGACACAGCCATCTCAGTCCAGACTGACTGTGTCTGATGTCATGGCCTCCTTTGGCTGCCTGCAGGAAAAATCACTGCCCTTTTCTCTAATACCAAGTCTACCAGTACCTTCACGGTCCAGTCGGTGATACATGGAGTGAACTTGCCTTTCTGGGCCCTGTCCTCTATGTTAGTGGTTTTCAACTGTTGTGCTGTGGAGAAGTGTGCTGCAAAATTTTTGGGAAGCAGTGCTGCTTTGCCTGAGTATTGAGGCTGCATCCATGCTTCCGATCTCCTCTGGTGCCTCGATGTTTATTAATGAAGGCTGTATCTGCTGACACTAGGTGGTCCGATCGACTGCACATGTGCAAGCCTGCAGAGTCACATGTGCACGGACTTCTGATACCACACGTGTGGTATGAGAAAGTGAGTGTGCCGTGGAATTGTTTGTCCCATCAAAGTGTGCCTTCATTCCGAAAAGGTTAGGTAGCATTGCTCTTTGGTTTTGACACAGCACCAGTGTGAGGGCATGTGCCTGGTTTGCAATGTCTGAAGTGGTGCACAGCCCAGCTTTAAATACAGTGACAGATGCATGAATGTCAGAAAATCCTGGCATACCCTTCCAACTTTCCTTGCCATGGGATTCCATGAGAAGCATGCCGTAGAGCCCAAATGCATAATTAATGAGGTGAACAGCAAAGGATTTAGTTCAAAAAGTCATTGAGTCACGGTGGACCAGATGCCATGAATCTCACTTGACAAAATACACTTTAACTTAAAACGGGAAAATTAAGCCCACTGTATATGAAGCAGATGTTCTTGTTTACTTCTAGATATTTATTGAAATTGTCCTTATGTTCAATATTCCTACTCTTACTCCTACTTCAGGTCTAAATCCAGGCTCTGTTTCACCAATTTTTGCTCCAAATGCATTATCAGTTCTCACTGTTGTGACTATCACAACCACTTTAATGAGAACTCATTAAGTTGAAAGTTCTAAATGGATTGCACTCCATTTCTTTAGGTTTCTGAAATATCTTAACAAATAATTAATGTCTCAAGTCACTTGGAACATATTTTTTGGTACATACTTTTTGGTACATATTTGATCACAAATTTCTATTATCATTTCTAATTATGTTTCTTCAGGGGCTTTTATACGTTCTGTTGTTAATTGGTCTATGCCTGGAGCTTTTCCTGTAATCATCAATTTTAAAGCATTTTCTTTAACCTCTGATATCATGTTTAATCCTTCATTTGCCTCGATTTGGATTATCATCTAATCCACTTACATATTCTGTCCATCTTTTTACTACTGCATCCCTTTCAGACAATACTTTGCCATGTTTATCTTCTATGTTGCTGTCATCTGTAATAATGCCTTTCCTCCTAGTTGTCAATTACTTCACATTGTGATGATTCTCACACTGTGACTTCAATACTTCATCTCTCATCTTGTTATACCATTTCTCTTTAGACAGCCTACATTTTTTATTTTCAACTCATCAAACTCAGGTGTGATCTATTCCATCTCTTATCTATTTCTTGCCTCTTTCACTGAGGGATTTTTATTAATATTTCATTTACAGCAAGTTGTTTACTCATCTTTATTTCTCCCTTTGCCTTCCATTCCTTGTTTTAATTTTTATGCTGTTCTGTTTCCTCAAACCATCGCAAGATAGAATGTGGGTTAAGGGAAGCTGGTCATTTTCGTGATTCTTGACTATTTTATCGCTGGTAAAGTCTACCTCTCAATGAAAACACAGTAATGCTTTTATGAAAAGGCCTCAGTGCTCCAATAGAATTCAGCTGATTTCATGCTCTTAATACAAATATACACTGCACCATTCTGTAGTTGTTTATGGCGCAAACTTCACTGCTTAAAGCATAAATGTGACCCCAATCAGCATTCTGGCAATCATAAAAATATAAAAGAAATAACATAGATCTATGTAAATCTATAGGCTTTCACAAATTCTGTGTATTATTTTCAAAAATTTCTGGCACAAAATTTAAGCAATCTGAGAATCATAATTTTTATGTTCTCACTATTATGGAAGAATTTGTGAAAATTTATACAGTTAGTGGCTTCACTATAGGTAGAAGATATACAAATGACATATTTGGTAAAATTTCAAAACATTACATCATATAGATGTTTTCTAAATCTGTAAATATTTTAATTTTAAGGATGAAAAGAGATAAATTTAAACCTTCAATCTCATTAAAATATATTGAAGATGAATTATGTTGCAGTATTTTCTTTTTAACACAACATATAACTCGTTTGGGGTAGCACAGTGGCTCAGTGGTTAGCACTGCTGCCACACAGTGCCAGGGACCCGGGTTCGGACCTACCCTCGGACAACTGTCTTTGTGGAGTTTGCACATTCTCCCCTTGTCTGCGTGGGTTTCCTCTGAGTGCTCTGGTTTCCTCCCACAGTCCAAAGACGTGCAGGTTAGGTGGATTGGCCGTGCTAAATTCTCCATAGTGTCCAGGGATGTGCAGGCTAGGTAAATTTGTCATGGGAAATGCACAGTTATAATAATAGAGTAGGGAGGTGGGTCTGAGTGGTATGCTGTTCGAGGGTTGGTGTGAACTCGATGGGCTGAATGGTCTGCTTTCACGTTTAGGATTTCTATGATTCTATGTTTGGTCTTCCAATTGACTTACTTATCATAGAGTGCAAAGCGAGTATGAATATGTAGGAACAGTATTTCAAATCACAACAGATGACTGAATATCACAGTCTAGAACCCTTATACCCACAAAAAATGTCTCATAGGTCCCATTAGAAATAAACTATTCACAAACACAGATGGACTCTGAATAGTTTAGGGCAGGGAAAATTACAAGAAATCCAGGCTGAACTCATGCTGAACTTAAGAACAAAGGAGTAGTGCTTTCTGTGGGCTGCATGTTAAAGTGCTGTGCTTCAGGGTGGCAGATGAAATATTTGCATGTAAGTTGCTGAAGTCCCACATATAAACCAGATCATATGCCATCAGCCAGGAGTTGCAAATTTACAGTCAATGAGTGGTCACTGAACCCAGCTGACATCTGTTGGTGCCCAGTGCTGTGAACAGTTCTGGTCCCCTTATTTAAAAGAAGATATTATTTCATTGGAGGCAGTTCAGATAAGGTTTACCGGATGATCCTCAATATGGAGGGATTGTCTTAGGAGCACAGATTAAACTGGTTGGGGCTCTACTCACTTGAGTTTAGAAGAATGAAATGTGATCTTATTGAAACATATAAAGTTCTTAAGGAGCTTGACAGGGTGTCTGCTGAAAGGGTGTTCCCCCTTATGGGAGAGTCTAGGACCAGAGGGCATAGATTCAGAATTAAGGGGCACCAATTTAAAACCAAGATGAGGCAGAATTTCTTCTCTCACAGGGTTGTGAGTCTTTAAAACTCCTTGCCACAGAGAGCTGTGGGAAAGAATCCTTGTGTATGTTGAAGGCTGAAGTAGATTCTTGTTCGGTAAGGGAGTCAAGGGTTACAGATCAGCCCATGATCATATTGAATTGTGGAGCAAGCCTGAGGAGCCAAATGGCCTATTCTTGTACCTATTTATTGTCGTCTTACTGTCTTGTGGGTGTCAGTTAAGTTCTAAATAAAAACCAGAAGAACTGCAGATGTTGTAAATCAGGAACAAAAACAGAAGTTGCTGGTAAACCTCAGCAGGTCTGGCAGCATCTGTGAAGAAAAAAATCAAAGTTAACGTTTCAGGTCTGGTGACCCTTCCTCAAAACTCAATTCTGAGGAAGGGTCACTGGACCCAAAACGTTATCCCTGATTTTTCTTCACAGATGCTGCCAGACCTGCTGAGCTTTTCCAGCAACTTCAGTTTTTGTTGTCAATTAAGTTTTGTCTGGCTTGTTGTACCCAATGCTGCACTACACTATCATGCAAAGGGTTATGTACCTCCTGCTCAATATTCTTATTTTCCTCCATGGAAGACTGCTGCTACTCTCCCAGCTCTTTAGCATGCATTACATCCCCACATTGCCTGCTCCAGTTGTGCAGAACAAGGATTATATGGAAAGCTCTGCCTGGGATGTACTGTAAGACTGCTCTCCCATCCTCCCCTCTCCCCCTCCCACCAAAGTATCAGAACTTCACCTTCAGCAGACCTACTGTCTGCTCCATCGTGGCCCTGGGGAAGAATGGGCACCATTGTATCTACACTCGGCTTTAGTCAGGGTTTGCAAATCATCAACCCATGCTTGTAGAGAGTAGCCTTTGTATCGCTGTAACCATCCTTGAAAGGCATTGGCCTTTGAAAAGATGCAGGAAAATGAGAATTCTCAAGGATATATACATCATGGCAGCACCCGGGGAACTGGTGCAGTGTTCCAATATGCGTTACCAGTGATCACAGATGACTTGTAGATTGATGGGATGAAACCCTTTTCTGTTCACGAGCTTAGCTGCATATGGCACTCTAGGTGCAATGTGTGTACAGTATATAGTGTACTGTACCTGGAGGAATGCCAGCTATGTTGGCAAAGCTTACCACTCAATCTGTAGCATGGACTTTGTCACAGAGAAAAAAGATGAAGTGTTGTGATCTGGCACAAATTGTGACAGTAATAGCCTTGATAAATACATGGGGAGAGGGTTGAGTGATCTCACACAGAACCCCAGTTGATTCTTCAAAGCGTCAAGTTATACAGGTTTAACTTTTTTTTCTATTCATTTGTGGGATGTGGGTGTCACTGGTTGGCCAGCATTTCTTGCCCATCCCTAGTTGCCCTTGAGAAGGTGGTGGTGAGCTACCTTCTTGAACCGCTGCAGTCCTCCTGCTGTGGGTTGACCCACAATGCTATTAGGGAGGGAATTCCAGGATTTTGATCCAGCAACAGTGAAGGAACGGCGATATATTTCCAAGTCAGTGGCTTGGTGAGTGGCTTGGAGGGGAACTTGCTGGTGTTCCCGTATGTCTGCTGCCCTTGTCCTTCTAGATGGAAGTAGTTGTGGGTTTGGAAGATGCTGTCTGAGGATCTTTGGTGAATTTCTGCATTGCATCCTGTAGATAGTACACACTGCTGCTACTGAGCATCAGTGGTGCAGGGAGTGGATGCTTGTGGATGCAGTGCCAATCAAGTGGGCTGCTTTGTCCTGGATGGTGTCAAGCTTCTGGAGTGTTGTTGGGGCTGAACTCATCCAGACAAGTGGGGAGTATTCCATCACACTCCTGACAGGTGCCTTGTAGATGGTGGACAGGCATTGAGGAGTCAGGAGGTGTGTTACTCGCCATAGTATTCCCAGCTTTTGGCCTGCTCTTGTAGCCGTTGTTTTCATGTGGTGAGTCCAGTTGAGTTTCTGGTCAATGATAACCTCCAGGATGTTGATAGTGGGGGATTCAGTGATGGTAACACCATTGAATGTCAAGGGCCGGTGGTTAGATTGTCTTTTATTGATGATAATCATAGCCTGGCATTTGTGTGGCGTGAATGTCACTTGCCACTTGTCATCCCAAGCCTGGATATTGTCCAGATCTTGTTGCGTTTGAACATGGACTGCTTCAGTATCTGAGGAATCATGAATGGTGCTGAACATTGTGCAATCATAGGCAAATATCCCCACTTCTGACCTTATGATGGAGGGAAGGTCATTGGTGATGATGGTTGGGCCTAGGACACTACCCTGAGGGACTCCTGCAGCGATGTCCTGGAGCTGAGATGATTGACTTCCAACAACCACAACCATCTTCCTACGTGTCAGGTATGACTCCAACCACTGGAGAGTTTGCTTCCTGATACCCATTGATTCCAGTCTTACTAGGGTCCTTGATGCCACACTCAGTCAAATGCAGCCTTGATATCAAGGGCTATCACTCTCACCTCACAGCTTTTTCTGAAGAAGGGTCCTGACCGGAAACATCAACTTTCCTGCTCCTCTGATGCTGCCTGGCCTGCTGTGTTCCTCCAGCTCCACACGTGTGTTATCTTTTGCACTGATGTGCTAGGCTCTTCCATCATTGAAGATGGAGATATTTGTGGAGCCTCCTCCTCCAATGAGTTGTTTAATTGTCCACCACCATTCATGACTGGATGTGGCAGAACTGTAGAGCTTAGATCTGATCCATTGGTTGTGAGATTGCTTAGCTCTATCTATTACTTGCTGCTTCCGCTGTTTGGCGTGCAAGTAGTTCTGTTTGGTGACTTCACCAGGTTGATACCTCATCTTCAGGTATGCCTGGCGCTGCTCCTGGCATGCCCTCCTACACCCTCCATTGAACCAGGGTTGATCCCCTAGTTTGATGGTAATGGTTGAGTGGGGGATATGCCGGGCCATGAGGTTACAGATTGTGCTGGAGTACAATTCGGCTGCTGTTGATGGCTCACAGCACCTCATGGATGCCCAGTCTTGAGTTGCTAGATCTGTGCGAAGTCTGTCCCATTTAGCACGGTGGTAGTGTCACACAATACGATGGAGGTTGTTCTCAATGTGAAGGTGGAACTTCGTCTCCACAAGGACTGTGTGATGGTCACTCTTACCAATACTGTCATGGACAGTTGTAACTGCACCTGGCAGATTGGTAAGGATGAGGTCAAGTATATTTTTCCCTCTCGTTGATTCCCTCACCACCTGCCGCAGACCCAAGTCTAGCAGCTATGTCCTTTAGGACCCGACCAAATCGATCAATAGTATTGTTGCCGAGCCACTCTTGGTGGTGGACATTGAAATCCCCCACCCAGAGTACATTTTGTGCCTTTGCCATCCTCAGTGCTTCCTCTGAGTGTTGTTCAACATTGAGGAGTACTGATTCATCAGCTGAGGGAGGACGGTATGTGGTAATCAGCAGGAGGTTTCCTTGCCCATGTTCAACCTGAAGCCATGAGACTTCATGGGGTCTGGAGTCAATGTTACGTATTCCTAAAGCAACTCCCTCCCAACTGTATACCGCTGTGCTGCCACCTCTTCTGGGTCTGTCCTGCCGGTGGGACAGGACATATCCAGGGATGGTGATGGTGGTGGCTGGGACATTGTTTGTAAGGTATGATTCTGTGAGTATGACTATGTCAGGCTGTTGCTTGACTAGTCTGCGAGACATCTCTCCCAATTTTGGCACTAGCCCTCAGATGTTAGTGAGGAGGACTTTGCAGGATCGACAGGGCTGTTCCTGCCATTGACTTTTCCGGTGCCTAGGTTGATGCCAGGTGATCCATCTGGATTTAGGTCTTTGAGACTTTGTAGCAGTTGATACAACTGAGTGGCTTGCTTGGCCATTTCAGAGGCCAATTGAGAGTCAACTACCTTGCTGTGGGTCTGGAGCCACATGTAGGCCAGGCCAGGTGAGGGTGGCAGATTTCCTTCCCTGAAGGACATGGTGATCAGTAGATTCTTAATTCCAGACTTCTTTTTTTTTAAATTATTGAATTCCAATTCCACCATGGTGGGTTTCGAATCCGGGTCCCCGGAACATTAGCTGGGCTTCTGGATTAATAGTCTCACGACAATACCACTAGGCCATTGCCTACCCCCAAACTCAGCTGTTCTGCTCCTATGATGCTACTTGGCCTGGTGTGTTCATCCAACTCTGCACCTTGTTGTCTCAGCTGTAACCTCGATGACTGCGGGGATAGGATGGCCACCCACCATTTTCATGTTGCAGGTCCCACTCCAGCACTTCACGTTATTCTGTAACAGTGTCTCGGGACATTCTCAGTTTGTACCAACACTGCGCCTCACTCATCTGGAGGAAATGGTATTGAGCATGATAGACTCAGGGCCTCCTGTACTTTCTCCCTCTTTTGGGGAGATTCAACTGCAAATTTTCATGCGGAGGCTGTTTGGCAGCCTCTGGAAGTTGCTGCTGCTCTTGGGCTCACTGGTGCATCTGTTCCTCCTCTACTTCTCTGCTCCTTCGTTGCACTGCAACAATAGTGACAATAACCTCTGCTGTGGCTGAATCCATTGGTCTTGCTTCCAGTTAACCTGGGCTGAGAATAAAAGAAACAGAACAGGTCTTTAGTTATGTGAGCAATCAGCATCAATCACATTGGATGGCTTAGCATAGTCCTTGGGGTAATGGGACACGGAGTGCTTTGACAAGGAGGATCCTGCAATGCCTCTGCATTGATCTTTGACATAGCGACCCTATTCCATTCAAAGTAGGGCCAGCCACGCTGGGCAAACACAATAAGTCATTGTAAGTGTGATAGGATTACTGATACCTTCTCCTGTCACACCTCTCCTCACATCAACCGAGAAAGGCAGCATTGCATATCGGAGCATGGGGACAACTACTTACAGTTCAAGGTGAGAGGAAATTAGTTCTGTGCCTTTCTGCCCTTCTGTGGAATCTTGGATTGTCTAAGCATGTGACATTTTTAAGGTCACATCCCCAATAAATATTGTCCCTTCTGTACCCCAATATGCTGCCTCCAATCGCCAGAGCTGATTTCCCCAACTTACCTACCACTGCAGTGTCCCCTGATTGCACCCTTTACTTTCATTGAGCTGACCCCTAGAACTGACCATGGCCCACATCCCCTGACTGACTTTGACAGACAGCCCTGTCTGGTGGGAAGTTAGGGAAAGGTGGAGAGTTAGCTCTGTTAATTATTGAGTGTGTTAAGAGGATAGAGAGGGAGAACCTAAATTCAAGAAATCAGGCTGTAGCAGTAGTAGTTTGGGTAAAAAAAAATCCCTCACTAAAACCCAAGCCAGGCTTCTCCCACGCAAGCAAAGATTTTCTCCTATAGACTGTTCAAGAATCAGGTAGATAACTCTCTGTTGCTCTTCCCTAGTTCCATGATGCAACTCTTGTGTGGCAATTACAGTAAAATCATTGTGTTATGAGTACATTTTCTCATGATCCGTTTCAGCATCTAAATGTCAGTGTTTAAGCATTCTTGGATAATAGGCACAGCAAAGATTATTATAATATATTCTAAAAAGTAGAAGTTTCTTGTAAATCCTTTTGACTTTCAGCTAAAACCTAAGGTTTGCCCTGAGATTTAATATTAAAGAACAAGACCCAGTAGCAGGAGTCAGCCCTCTGGCCCTTCGAGTCTGCTCCGCCATTCAATAAGATCATGGCTGATCTTTTCATGGTCTCAGTTCCACTAACCTACGCTCACCCTATAGCCCTTAATTCCTTTACTATTCAAAAAATTATCTATTTTAGCTTTAAAAAATGTTGCATCTAGATTTTCAAGAGACGCAGAACATTCTAGACAACCAAGACCAAAACCAGAACCCTGTGCAAGGTACAATAGCTCTTCCTAAAATAAATATGCATTTTTCAATTATTTCAGTCATTTGAGAAAATCTCAATGGTGTGGTGTGTTGGAGGCAGAATCACTGAATAGTTTTAAAACAAATGTAGATATTGTTTTTGCAAACAATGGATTCAAAGGTTATTGGAGGCAGGCAGGAAAGTGGAATTGAAGTCACAACTAACAGACAATATGATAGTGAGCGGAAGAGCAGTCTCAATGGTATAGTGTCCTTTTCCGAATCCATCAGGAAGGATTGAAGCCTGAGGGGGGTGACTATTCCAGACAGCAGAGGCCTGCAGATCAAAGCCTCCCTGTACATGGATGATGTTGCTGTTTTCTGCTCAGATCCATTGTCAGTTCGCAGACTCATGAGCATCTGCGACCAGTACTAACTGGCCTCAGGAGCCAAGGTAATTGGAGGCAAAAGCAAGGACATGTTCTTTGGGAACTGGGCCAATTGATCCTTCATTCTCTTCACCATCAGGACAGATTACCTGAAGGCACTGGGAATATGGTTTGGAGGGGCCAGGGTGTGCACAAAATCTTGGGCGGAGTACATCGCCAAAGTGAAGCAGGCATTGGTCTTTGGGAGCAGCGTTCTATCTCCATTGTGGGTAAAAACCTGGTCATCAGGTGTGAGACACTCTCTCTGTTGTTATGTGTTGCATAAGTCTGGCCCATTCTGCACTGTTTCAGTCTCCCAAGCTATCTTCCATTTCATTTGGAAGCCTCAGATAGACCAGATCTGCAGGGACACCATGTACAAAACTCTGGATAAGGGGGAGGAAGAGTGTATCCAACATTGCCCTCATCCAGACAGTCACCTTTATGTCCGGCTGCATCAAGCTGTGCATAAACCCTTAGTACGCAAACACCAAGTGTCACTATGTACTGAGGTTCTACCTGTTCCTGGTGTTGTGAAGGACGGGACTGGTCTTGCTGCCGCGGAATGCTCCATGTAGTTGGACCATTCCGTATCACCCGTACTTCATGGAGAAATTTGCAAAGAAAAACACGTTTGACTACAACACCATCGGGAAGTGGTCAGCACGCAGCGTCCCGAGACCCTGAGGGAAAAGGAGAGGGTGGGTGCTGTTGCACGGTTCCCAGAGGAGGCTGTCAAAGTCACTTGACAGAATGCCTCATCGCCAAAACTTTCTAACAAGCACCAAAACATTGCTTAGCTGGTGGGGAGAAAGGCACCACCTGTGAGATCCTTCATGTATGCCCGGTTGGTTTGTGCCACCCCATGCTGCCCTCAAACTGGCTGCTGGGGATAGAGACTGTCGCACATCTTCTTCTGGAAAGTGACTTTGCCAAGGAAGATCTGGAGGAAGATGCAATGGTTTGCGTTGAGGTTCGTCCCAAGCAGCTCTGTGACACGGTTCTCTGTGCTCTACAGTCTGTTCCCCAGGACGCACACCAAGACAAACTTTGACTGCGTCTGGAGGACCATCAACGCGGTGAAAGATGCTCTTTGGTCTGCCTGAAACTTGTTGGTTTCCAGAAGAAGGAGTTGACCCTGACTGAGTGTTGCAGACTGGCACATTGCAAGGTCCAAGACAACGTGCGAAGGACGCACTAAAGCTTGGGCAGCTGCCACCAAGGCACAGTGGGGAAAGACTACTTTCTGAGGTCTTCCTGTTGAAGGCAAATGGGGATCCATTCAGTTATCAGACTCTCCTAATGCCTCAAATATATGCAAGTATTAGTATTGTATGTGTAAGAGAGGCATTTGGTTTTTTGGATAGAGTCAAAGTCCAATGTTGTGTTTATTAACTTAATATGCAACTGTACAGAACCAAACTGCTTTTGTGACAGTGTATATATACAGAGATCTTTTTGTGAATAAAGTACATTTTTGAAATAAAAAAGGGCTGAATGACCTACATCTGTTCGTCATTCATATACTTGGACATGTGTATGTTTCAAGCATTATTAAAAAATCTGCAACAATCCAGCTTCTTCAAGCTGGCACTCAAACACCTATTCCCCATCTTCGCCCCAGCTTCCTGTTGCTCCGTATATGTCTAATTTGTGTCAAAAACAATTTGTCAATTAGAAGTGATGGTCGATGTTTGTGTGTGGTCTGCAGACTATAAAAGTACAGTGAGGTCAATACTGAGTTTGACTGTTGCTCTGCTCTATTGCAGTTAGCTGGTTACCGTTATGCTTTTGTGGTTTTAGGCTCGATGTTTTTTCATGTTCAGTGAGTCCTATTGGTGTGTTCTCACATGCTAAAAACCAACGTGTATTGTGTTAAATTTGTAGCAAGCCCAGGATCAAGAAAAAGAACTCTTTGTCACTGTATTGTGGTTCCTGATTATATCATGTTCTCTGACATGATCTCCATGGAGTTTGCAATGGATAGGAATAAATATTCCACCAGGCCACGTGTATACTGCAAACTGACAAACAGATGTAAGAACATAAATCATAGGAATAGAAGTAGGCCACTCAGCCCATCAACTGCTCTGCCATTCAGTCAAATTATGGTGGATCTGATAATCCTCAACTCCACTTTCCTGTTCTTTACCCATATCCCTGGATTCCTTACCGATTAAATGTCTATTTCAGCCTTGAATATTTTTAATGATCCCACCTCAACAGCTCTCTATGATAAAGAATTCCACAGATTTGCTACTGCCTGAGAGAAGAAATTCCTCCTCATCTCTGTTCTTAAAAGGGACCTATTATTACTAAGATTATACCCTCCGGATTAAGATTCTATCACAAGAGGAAAGAACCTCTCCACATCTACCCTGTCAAGCTGCCTAAGAATCTTATATGTTTCAATAAGGTTACCTCTCACTTTTCTGAATGTCATTGAGTACAGGCCCAACCTAATTTACTTTTCTCATTTCTAAAATCAATCTAATGAAACCTTCTCTGGACTGCCTCCAATCTATATCTTTCCTTAGCTAATGGGACCAAAGTTGTTCACAACGTTCTAGGTGTGATTTAACTTGTGTCTTGTATAATTATAGTAAGACATCTTTATTTTTATACTCCATTCCCCTTGAAATAAATCCAACATTCCATCTGTCTTCCCTAATACCCAATGAACTTGTATTCTAGTGTTTTGTGATTCATGCATGAGGATCCCCAAATCCTTCTGTGTTGCAGGTTTCTGCAGTCTTTCTCCATTCAAATAATATTACGCTCCTCTGTTCTCCCGACTAAAGTGCACAATCTCACATTTTCCATATTCCATCTGCCAAGTCTCTGCTCATGAAGTTAACCTGTCTATATCCCTTTGTAGATTCTCTATGTCTTCCTCACCACTTGCCTTCCCACTTATTTTTGTGACATCTCACGCACTTGATGTTTGTACATTCACTTACAACATCCAAGTGATCAATGTACTTTGTAAATAATTGAGTCCCCCAAAACTGATCCCTGTGGCACTCCACTAGTTACAGGTTGTCATCTGCAAAAATATCCCTTTTATCCCAAAACTGTGACTTCTTTTAGTTAACCAATCCTCTATCTCTAACACCATGAATTCATCTTATTATGTACAATATCTTATTTACATCTTTGGAAATCCAGATGTACTATACCTACTGGTTCCCCTTTATCTATCCTGTTTGTTATCTCCTCAAAGAATTCAAATATATTTGTAGGCATGATTTCCCCTTCATGAAGCCTTGTTTACTGTGCTTGATTATATTATATATTACAAACCACTGCACTGTTACATCTTTATAATAGACTTTAACATTTTTCCAATGACAGGCATTAAGCTAACTAGCCTATTTCGTACCTGTTTGAATAACAGTATTACATTGGCTGTTTTCCAATCCTCTGGGACTTTTCAAGAATCTAACGATCTTTAAATAGCAAGTGCCCAAATGCTCAAACAAAACACCAGCACTGGAAATTTAGTGGACAATTGCAATCACTTCCTGCAACACAAAAAATCACAGTCAACCCTACTGTGATAAACCCCCCAAATTCAGTGTTATCTAGTGATTTAGTGTTGCCCATCAGGTTTTTCTGGCCTGTTTCTATTTATCATGAGAAGTTCAGACATATTTTCAAAATTCAAACTTGCGTCTCTTAAACTTAAGAGAGCAGCAAAATAAATAAAGTTTCTAACAAAGTCAAAAGCTCACTTGTATTTTAATTTTGTGGTTTGACGTTTCAATCAGGTACCTGTTCAGACTTTTAGGCTGAAGCTGGGATTGTCAGGTTGCATTCTAGTTGCTGTCAAGTACTCTCTGATTGGGAATAAATCTCCTACATACGTTCTCATCTTTGCTATAATCATTTTGGAGGCCTTGGGAAGCTGGGGGTTACAGCCATGCAGGCTGAAGCTCTGAATTTATGCTGGTGAACTGAGATGGGTGTATCTGCAGCGTGACAACTGGCTCAAGGAGTTGAAGCTTCCAATATTTAAATTACCAATTCCCAGGATTTAGGGCAGTTGTGGAAGGACTTCAGGATCCTGGACCAATATTGCAATGATGTCACTAAGCTGCACCTCACTGAGCATTCTATGGGCAGAATGAGAACATGACAATGTTCTCTCTGGAAAAAGGCTGCATTGACTGAGATTGAGAGAGAGTTTTAACAGCACATTGGCATGAGCACTCAAAGAAGATAAACTAGTCCTTACCTAATGTAAATATAAAATCAGACCCTGTTATATCTACAATTATCATATACAGCAGTATTTAGCACTAATATATTTAAGGTTTTGGCAAAGATCTGCAGCTCAGGTTGTGGGTGAGGTTGTTGACTTGCTCACCGAGCTGGCTTGTTTTTGTTCATCAGGCTTCATCGGAGGCTCCACTGATGATGTTACCTAGCATGGTGACAAAACGTCTGAACAAGAACAAGCCAGCTCAGTGACCAAGTCAACAACCTCAGAATTAATGTATAATAAATGGTGTTACTTTTAAGTCCAAGCCTGAAGACAGTTCTTGAATTTGCTTTCTCCTTGACCAGTCTGTCTTGAACCCTGAACAAAAACAAAGTTGCTGGTAAAGCTCAGCAGGTCTGACAGCATCTGTGAAGGGAAAAACAGAGTTAACGTTACGGGTCCGGTGACTCTTCCTGAGAACTGTTCGAAACGTTTAACTCTGTTTTTTCCAGACCTGCTGAGCTTTTCCAGCAACTTTGTTTTTGTTCCTGATTTACTACATCCACAGTTCTTTCGGTTTTTGTCTTGAACCCTATCTTGAACTGACAGTAACAACAAAAAAGCCACACAATATAAGATGACTGAACTGCAGCATTCGCTGCCTGCAATTTTCTGGAAGAAGTGAAGGTTAAGAAATAGTCCGTTCATTGTCTGTCTGGAGAAAAGAAGAATTCCAAATATCACTTTTTTTTTACAAGAAATTGTCTTTGCAGCTATAAGACCAGCTGGTGGCCAAAAATTCAAAGCCACCGAACTGAGCAGCTGCTGCGAAGGAAACATCTCTGAGCAGAAAACACCATCAGAGAAACCACCAAAATACTATAAGTCTCAAAAAGCCTTTATCAGCCAGTCATAAAGAAAACAGACATTGAGAGTAGGGGACAAATTCGAAGCAAGTACCCACAAAAACAACCAAATACCAGACACCGAAAGCAAGTTTGATTATTTGAGGGAAGGGACAAGAAAGATTTGTTTCTACCCAAAAGGCTAGGCTGAGGAGCACAGTTAAGACTGCTAACAGTGAGTTAACAAACATTGAACTATTTAATTGATGACAAAGTTAACAACAGCGAAGTGCAACCGAAGAGAAAATCAATTGAAAAATGAAAAAAAAGAATTAAGAGAAAAATTGTTTTTGTAATTCAAAGTATCAGAGCCCCAGCAGTGAGATTCACAAAATCTATATTATATTAGTAGTTCGAACGACAAATTCAATTTTCAATCAATAACTAATATTTTTTATTGATTGTTATTTATTCAAATATGAATAAAGGGGAAAAGGTGTGTGAGTTTGATCACGTGAATTTGAATTCAGCACAAAAATATATTGGAAGGAGAAAAATTGGCACAAATGATGTCTTCTTTGGTACAGTGTCAAAAAAAGCATTGACTCTTTTGGGTGAAGCCATTTTGAAAACTTTCCACCACAGATCTTTTAGAAATCCCTCAACCATCTTCAAAAAGAAATGTCTTCATTCATTTTGATGAAGACACCATATTTTTAAAGGAAATACAATGTTTACATTAACACCAACAGAAACTTCAACAGCTTTCAGTCTTAATGCTATGATAAAACAACTAAATTGAGTGTAGTACAAAGGGATCAAAATGCAAACAATGTGCTCAAATTGTGAACCATGCTTGTTTACCCTGTTTAATTCTGGAAGAAACTTATTTTAGCTTTCCTACTACCATTAGCCAGTAAAAATCAGTTAGATGCAAACTACAGACCACACTTTAAGGTACGTAATAACTCAAAACTCACCAAATTCGTTTTGTTTGCAATCTGTGCTCCATTTGCATTCATACTGTTTGGAGCTACAGTGCTTTTGCATGTGCTCAGTGTATAAGTTAGTCTCTCTTTTCAAGTATGCAATGAAAAGTTCACTTCTGTATTTTTCACCCAGAAATACATGATTTCCTTACTGTTATCTTGTAAGTCAGTGCAAGGGGATCAAGCATGCGATATGGACAGTGTTGTAAAGAAAATGTGTGGCAGTTTAAGGCATGTCCACATTCCGCAGAACAAATGTGGCACAGTGAATAATGAACAGAAGTGTTTCCTCACGCAAACATGAAGTGTGAAGCTGCTTTCAATCTAAAAGTCACAGCATTTGCTAATTCATCAAATAGCTATGCTGCTGCCAGGGAATGTGATGTTAGTGAAAGATTGGTATGGGAATGAAAGAAGGAGGAATCTGCCCTGAAGGAGATGCCCAAGACCAAACGTGACATAAGAACTGGTACCAGCTACTGGCTTGAACATGAGAAACACAAGAAACTTAGGAAGTGGGGTTAATTTCTAATGTCGTAGCAAAGGATCCACTGGGAAATAGTAATCATAATGCTATTTAATTCCATGTTAAGTTTGACAGTGATATACTGCAGTCATAAACAAAAACCTTATACTTAAACAAAGTTTACATATTGTGTAAGGTTAATTGGAGACATAGATTAAAAGGTATGGCAGTAATTTAACATTTAAACATTTAAAGAAACAATTCAAACTTTTCAACAAAAATGCATTCCATGGTAAAACAAATACTCAACATATAGAAACTACTCATGATTCATTCAGGAGGTTTAAAATGGTATTTGACTGAAAGGAGCAACTTACAATATTGTAACAAAAAAACTGTTGCAGTTCTGAGGACTTACAGTACTTTAAGGGCCATCTTGATAGAAAGGCAAGAAAAAAAAAATGAAAGAGTAAACTAGCCAAGAATATAAAAATAGATTAAGAGCATTAATAAGTATGTGAAAAGTAAAAGAGCAGATCAAGTTACAAATGGCCTATTAGAAGCAAGAGAAAATATAGTGGGATGTGAAGAAATGACAGAGGCATTGAACAAATATTAGTGTCTGTCTCCATAGGAGAACACACATGGCTTGATACTAGAAATAGATGGTAGTGTATGGGCTAAAAAGAGTGAGGAAATTATAGAAATTCATTCCCGCAGAGAAAAATTTAATCAAGAAACATAAGGGACTAAAATCAGGAAAGAAAATTCTGAGGATGTAATGAAGTTACTTGCCAAACTGGAAGTGCAGTGGAGATATATCAGACTGGCTCCTGGGGTTGGGTGGGACCATCCAGTGAGGAGAGATTGAAGAGACAGCCTTTATCCTCTGAGACCATCCAAAGAGGAGAGATTGAAGAGACTGAGCCTTTATTCTCTGAGGTATAGAAGAATGAGATGTGATCTCATAGGGGCACAGACATTAATGCAAGTTCAAAACAGAGGTAGATTTCTAGTTAATAATGACATCAAGAGATACAGGAATCATGCAAGAAGGTGGTGATAAGGTGGAGGTTCAGTCATGATGCCAAATGGCAGAGGAAGCTCTACTTGAATGGTGAATCTCCTACACCTGCTCCTATTATCCTATGCACCCAGCTAGAGTTTAAAAAGAGGTAGTATATGCATTGCCAATGATTTTCCAAAAGTCCTTAGGTTCAGGAATGGCTCAGATTCAATATTAGCAAATGTTACACAATTTTTCAAAAAAAAAAGATGGGAGCAAGAAATTTGTGAACCACAGGCCAGTTAGCCTAATGTGAGCTGTCAGTAAAATGCTGAAATCTATTATGAAGGAAAATTGACAAAAATTGTCCACCTCGCCCAACAAGAAACCCAGCAAAATTGAGGGAAAGATGGGAACAGCCATTTTGAAGTGTTGGCGCTGCGGTACAAGGAAACATCGCAAATGACTCACTCAGAGATAGCAAGAACTGCAGATGCTGGTGTCAGAGATAACAAAGCATCCTCTCCCCATTTCTGAAGAAGGGTCCTGACCTGAAATGTCAACTTTCCTGCTCTTCTGATGCTGCCTGGCCTGCTGTGTTCCTCCAGCTCCACTCTGAATTATTGCAAATGACTCAATTGTCCAGCAGGGGGCATCCAATGTCTTCACTGTGATAGAGTTGGACACCTTCAGCAGTGTTGCAGTGCAAGATCATCTCTTAAATGTAAATGCTACCTCCAGAGCATAGGAGAATCCAGCAAACTGAACAAGACCACATTGGCATAGTAGCAGGAATAGACCATTCAAACCGTTGAGCCTGCTCTGCATCAATCAGGCTATGGCTGATCTGATTATGCTCAACTGAAGAGTGTTCAGTCTTTGATGCAGCAAATCAAGATCCCTCTGATAGTGTTCCAGTTTAGAGCGAGCAAAAAGCTTCACCCACCATTACTGTGATGCTACTTTGTAGGACCTATTGTATGATCAATGAGAAGGATGACATGAGTCTATTGAAGATGTGATGAATGTTCTAACATGCTCAGGTTTACAAGATGATCACACTGATCTTTCATTTGGTAGTACACAGCATGCACCTGATGAGATGGTTCAAATGCACAGGGAACAAGAAACTCTGCACAAGCAGGAAGATTCTTCAGCAATGATAAAATATGAGAGTGATGTTCTACTTTGATGATGAGAGCCCAGAAAAATCTTCATTTTTCTTGATTGCTGCAGAGACCTGAGCAAATAAGACAGCAGTCAAGCCTATAATTTCTTCTAGTTTCATCTTTGCATCTACGATGTTTTGCAGTAACTTTCGAAACCTTCTCAAAACTTCAGACTGCAAATTACCTGTGTAAGCAGCCATCTCTGAAGAGACTTGCATTGGCTCCTAACAGTCCCAGTACAAGTCTTTTGAAGAAATGAGTCTGTATTCCATAGTTTTCCCAATGATTCATGCCTCCCTTCATCCTGAACTTGAGCAAATGGCACAAGAACCTTAAGCTGTAATTGAACTGCCATTGCAGTTGAATGGTGACATTCTCCAGTTCATCTTTAATGGCACAACTTCAACACTTAACAGTCTTTCATTGTCAGATTGTCCCTTCAACAGAAAGTACTCTGAAAGAGGTAGAGCTAATTTGTGTCTGGTCGAATGGATTTGGTGCAGTTTTGTTGAGTACCCATTTGTCTTCATCATGATCCTGGGGTGGATCAGTCATGATCTAATTGAATGACAAGGCAAGTCTGAGGGGCTGAATGGACTACTCCTGCACCTTTTCTTATATTTCTTATATCCTGTGTTCTTATGATGCAGTAGCTTGCAGCCAACCAATAATTTAAATGCTATGAGCTTTGGGATACTGTTAATAATCCCACTACCACTACTTTTGTTTCTATTGCTGGAAGTATGGTTTCAGACCAGCTTTCAAACTATTGGCCTCCCACAGCATTTCAAATGACCATTCAGGGAGAATTGTGAGATTTCCACAAGGTTTGACTCTGTGAACAAGTGAACTTGCGGGGAGACAATGGTATTGGAAATATATTCAGCCATGAGGCGAATACTTTCAGTTGAGCGTTTCAGTTAATTTTAAGAATATACTTTTAGTTAGTAATGTTGCAGACATTAGATGAAGTACTTGGGAGACAGGATCTAATGAATTTGTGGTTGCGCCTCGGACATAAGCTGTGGCCTCAGGAGTCATGTGCCATTACTTTGCTAGAAGGTTGGAACCTGGGCAGCACACAGCATGCTGGTCTATAACCTTGTCACCATGTACTATCAGTTAATGAACATTTTTTAAAATTATCCTTGTAGTCAGTCCTGAGCTGATGAGAAGATCCAAAGGACCCAACTTAGATAAATGCAGATCAATTTAAGTTTAAATTAAATTAAATCTTTTCCTCATACACTGCCCAAAGGAGTTACTCTGGTTTCAGCCTTTCGGTGTGCTGTGGTGCACTGTGTAGAAACAATGATCCTGAACACAGTAAGTCTTATGACTCACTTGTTCGACCTTACTGAGCCCAGAAATTTAAGATAGAATCATCAGCCTGCTTCTTGTATGTGCTACACAAATGCATGACAAAATTATACATAGTAACAACAGTAGGGGTTTTAGTAATTAAAATGTAATTAAAACAAATAGCGGTTAAAGTTTAATCTCCAACAATGCCCACAGTAAATGCCTGGGGAAAATTCTACCCTGGGAAGCCTGATTTTATTGGGTAAAACTTTCAGTGGGAGTACAACCAAAGGGACTTGTCCACTTCGAAGTTGTGATTGTCCCTTGTTGCAAACCAACATTTTACTGCAGAGCTAATGTGTTTCTTACTGATATGCACAGCATTGTCAACAACAACTATATTTATTTAGCACCTTTAACATAACTTAATGTCCAAAGCTGCTTCAGAGGAGTACTTTAAAACAAAATATGACACCAAGCCACACAAGGAATTATTATGATAAATAAATAATAGTTTGGTCCAAGAAGTAGGTTTTATCAAAGTATCTTAAAGGGGGCAAGCGAGAGACAGAAAGGCAAAGAAGCGTGAGCAGGGAATGCTAGAGCTTAGATCTTAGGGCCTAGGCAACTGTAGGTATGTGAAATTTGTGTAAAATGAAGACAATCTATAAAAACATATAATAAAGATGAAATTCCATTCCACCTCATGTCTTTCACATATTACAATACAGAAGAATTATGAAGACATTGTTAAACAAAATGGAGATATGTACATTTGAACATCTGCACACACTGTTCTGGTGGAAAGCTGTAGAAAATAGCTGAAGATACGCAGAAATTAATTTCTTTCCAACAGTTAATGCTGTATTGTTTTAATCAACCTGTTTGAGTAGAATGTGACATATTTCATGACAGATGGGTCTTGAACTCAGACTTTCTGGCTTAGAGCTAGGGACCACTACTGCACCACATGTTCATACATTGCATATTGCTCCTGAATAGAATATATTATTTATTAATAAGTTGTCTTTATCAATAAATAAATTGACAGATGGAAACAAAAGAAAAAGCAGACATAATTGATGCTGTGAACTTGTACTTTAACTTCCCTCTCACTAATGCATTCAGCAGCCCCTTAAGTGCTCCAGCTGGGCAGTTGCTGAGCCATTCACATCTTGAATTTCTATTGATTTACACAGAGTGGTTTAAACCTTACTCAACCGGCTGAAATAAGATGAGAAAACAATTAAAATTGCCCGTGTTGCTTTCCTGCCAAAACTCTACCCGAGGCACAACACTCAGAATTTTATGAAACTGAAATATTGCAGATGCTGGAAATCTGAAACAAAAACTGAAGATGCTGGAAATACTAAGTAGGTCCTGCGACATTTGAGAAGTGAGAGAAAAAGAGCTGAATCTTGTTATATTTTAGCGAAGTGTCATTTTCATCAAGTTTCATGAAGGGCTTCTCTCCCCTAGTGTGGTTTCTATCATCCCAAACCTGCCTCACTAACTACTTACGATGCCCCCTGGCACCCTTCTCATCTGATGCCAGCCTGATTTTCCCATTTGCCATAGTCAGAAGTACTCGCCACTGCAGGGTATTCCAGAATCGCTAACACCAGTGCCATCTTTAAAAGGCTGCTGTGTACCAGGATAACCACTGTCAGTCCAGAGCTGCCCTGCACAGTTCATGAAATTTGTTGACACAGATAAGGGAAATAGGTGCCCTACTTTGTGGACAGGGACCTGGTGGTCACAAAGTGTCCTGGCAGCAGCTTTCCAATGATTGTTACCAGTGCGCTCCAAGGTATACCAGTAAAATGCAGAAGATTGCTGTAGGTAGATTAGAGATGTGCCACAATGATACAGAGAGGCTGGTGCTTCTCAGATGCCAGCATCCATGGACGTGGGAGTTGGGGCCAGAAGATGCATTTTCTATTTTGCTTGTTAGCCTGGAGGAACAGTCTCTGATCCAACATGGTAAGCTTATATCCACCCTGCCATACGACTCCTTCCCACTTGAAGATGACATTTATTTAGCTTGTGTCAGTAAACGGCCTAATAAGAACATTAGGAAAATGAGCAAGTTTTGGCTATTCAGATTTCAACAAGGTTATGGCAGTTCTGATGTGCCTTGATGTTCCTGCCTGTACCTTGTCAAATGAAAATCTGTCTAACTTGGCCTTTAATATATTTGAAATATCTCCAAGGAGGTAGGTATGCCGTCACCAAATCACCTTTTATTTACACATGGACTCTGACTAGCATGTTCAGAGCCAGTTCCTAGAGAGAGGAGACTCTCTGAATCTCCTGTTTATATCTGTCAGCCAGGCTCCCTGATTGGATCACGTTAACAACCCCAATCAAGGATCTCATAGTCAATGGATCCACTTGGCCCTTGTTCCAATCACTACACAATTCAATGAGCCATCCTTCAATGCTCTGTGGTGGAGAGAATTCCAAACACTAACGGTAAAATAAATTCCTCCTCAACACCATCTTAACTAGAGATAGTAGGAACTGCAGATGCTGGAGAATCTGAGATAACAAGGTGTAGAGCTGGATGAACACAGCAGGCCAAGCAGCATCAGAGGAGCAGGAAGGCTGACGTTTCAGGCCTAGACCCTTATTCAGAAAATCTGAAGAAAAGCACACGAATGCTGCAGATTTTGCTTTAACGATAAAACAGAACTTTAAAATAATTAAGTAAAAATAAAATGGAATAAACCAAACTATCTACTGTTAACACAAATTCAAAGATTTTAAAGTGTTCAAAATGAACACTTTCTTTATTTCTTAACTTTTCTGCCTTTATATTCTTTTTCTTGTGTTTTAAAGCAGCTCCGGAGAGTGGCAACACTATACAATACTTTTCACTGTATTTTGTAATAAGATACACATGACAATGAATAAATCAAATCAAATCAAATGGAAATATAATCCCATTAATTTCAAAGTACACTTCTATAAGTTGAAATAAGAAAAACATTTTTGTATTGTACCCAAACACACCACTCATCCCAGAATCCCTGTCTCTAACATCTTGATAGGTTTCAGTCACTTCAATTTGTTGCTTCAATTTATAGATTAGAAATGCCGATTGCCTTTTTTTTCTGGAGCTATTATATATCTGAGCTTAAACATACTCAGATTTAAGCAACCTCATCAGAGTTTTATCACAACACTTCAGGTCTGGGATAATCACTTACTCATTGCTCTAAGATAATCTAGTTTCTCTGTTTCCTTCCTTTGTCAGATCTACACTGTCATTTTCACCCCAGGTCTTCCCAAACCGCACAGACCTCAAAGTAAGACTAAAAATATTCTTTAAGCTTTGAGTGTTTCACTTAAGCTTTAAAAAAGCCTCTCCCAACCTTCTAATCTTGAACTTATTTATCTTGTTTGGTCAAGAAACCGTACCACTATACAAAAAAAATCCATTCTAGGCTTCAAATACTGTTTTAAAAGAAATCACCATGGCTACAGAAATACTTACAACTTAAAATTAACTTCCGATGCACAGAAAAACTGATGTCTCTCACTAACCCAGAATCCAAGAGCTGAAATGTGCAATAAATGATATTAAAGATATACATAAATCACACGATTTATACCGCAGTATATCCTGACTCACATTAACTGCCCTTCACATTTAACCTTTGTGATCGCTTATCTACATCTGCTCCAGGTTCACTAAAATCTTATTTTTTTTAAGTCCTCATTTTCATGTTCAAATTCCTACATGGCCTTAACCTTTGCTATTTCTGTAAGTCCTTACTGTTCTAGCACTTTTGTTCAACTCTACAAACAGCAAGAATTGGAGGAAAGTGAATACCCCAGTTCTATCACTCCAGAATTGACAACAGGGCCTTCTTTCATCTGGGTCCTACGTTTTGGCTTTCCGTCTGTAAACTTCCACCACCCCACATTTTTCTCCTCCTTTAGATGCTAACTTAACACCTGCATTATCAAGTTTTTAGTCACTTGTCCTAATTATGAAATTCTTTACTTGCTTCGCAATATTTATCTGATTTTTCTGTGCAGCACCCTGGAACATTTTTACATTTAAAATGCTATGAAAATGTAGGTTGCTGTTGTCTATTGCCATTGTTACAGGACAGAATTCTTTCTAAATGGCCAGGTTCTTCATTCCGAGTGAAGGCGGGGTTTTCCCATTGAAATAAAGAGATGCATTGTTATTTAAACTGTTTGAACTGAGCAAAATGATCAAAATTAAAGCAGACTTCCATTATCGCTGTAACTCTCACACAGCAAAAAGACCAAATGTATGCAAAGTTATAACAGCTTTTAAAGCAGTTAAACTGTAACAAGAAAATATCATCCTTCTGGTACACTAACACATCTGGGCTTCCTGAATTGCCAATGAAGAAAATGGAAGAGTAATTTTTGTTCAAATCATTAAAATCACATTGAAGCTAGTAACTAGTATGATGACTAGATACTTTTCATAACACTGGAGTTCAAAACAAAAGTCAGGTCATCAGGTGTTATCTCATTGGATAGGTTCAGAAAAAGTCTCATTCATTCTTGAACCAGACTAACTCAAACAAGACCCCCATGTGTCATCTCTGAAAATGATTCCTTCACAGAATCTTCTTTTATCTTTTGGGAGTTACAGTTTCTCTTTTGGTTAACTGTAAAGTCTGGAAGGCACATGTAGCCTGATGATAAACGTTAATATCTGTCCCAGAGATATACTCTCCATAGGCATCAGGCAGCAATAATTTTCTTTGAAGTTACACAGCTGTCCAGCACACTGCTGTGCATAGTAGATAATAAAATGGATGGAGGATAGAACTAAATTAAGACATAAATGTTAGTTTTACTGTGGATTGCTCTATGTAAATTCTCTTTTTTTTACAACAACTGCAAATTCAGCTTGTTTTAAACTGTGACTGGTTTGCTTTAAAAAGAAAGGCTTTCATGACCCAGGGTATCCCAAAGTGCTCTACAGTCAATGAACTATTTTTGAAGTGTAGCCACTGTTTTTTGAATCATGACTGCCAATTCACACAAAGTAAGCTCCCACAAATAACAACGTGGTAATGACCAGATTTTCTGTTTTAACCATGTAGTTGAAGGATAAGTATTATCTCATACACTTAAGAAAATTTTCCCGTTCTTCTTTGAAGACAACGGGTCAACTATACAAGTGTCTCCTTGAAAGTAACAAGTGAACACTTATGAGTTTGGTTCAGGGATGAGAAACTTCAGTTACGAGGATCAATTGAAAAAGTTAGCTCTCCCTGGAGAGAAGATGGCCGAGAGGAGATCCAGTAGAGGTTTTCAAAATCGTGCGTGGGCTGGTTAGGTTAGATAGGGAGAAACTATTCATACCTGTAAACGGAAAAAGAAAAAGAGGGCACTGATTTAAAGTGATCTGCAAAAGAAGCAAGGGTGATACAAGAAAGAATTATGGTGGAGGCATTGGACAATTATTTGGATAACCGTAATGTGCAAGGGTATAGAGAAAAAGCAGGGCATTAGAATGAAGTAATGATGCTCATTTTAAGAAACAGTGTGGGCACGATGGGCCGAATGGGCTCGTTCTGCACTGTAAAACTTCCATGATTCTGTACAGGACACTCCCAGGAGCAGTTTCAGCACCTAGAGACAGTCTCTATCCATATTTCCGGCTCCCAAAGGAGAAATCCTCCCCAAAGTTTTTGATTTGGCTGGTTGAGTATGCTCCTTTCTGCAAGGAAGCTTGAAACACAAGTTCCTGCCAAAGCCTGAAGCTTGCTGCAGTAACAGTTTACACAAGCGTTGTGTAGTAACACAACAATGGCCAAACATGAGTAGTTATGTGGAGTTATGGAAGGAACTTGGGATTGGTTCAACTGAGTAACACCGTGGGAAAGCTACCTTCTGCTGGCTTGGCCACATTAAACATTTACGAAATGACTTACTCTCAATGCCCAAAATAATGTAATAAGACATGGAACACAGAGGAAGGACATGCACAATATTTCACAGAAAGCGTCAAAGAAAAAAAAATTGCTTGGAAAGAGTGAGTATTTGTAAATAGTAGAAAGAATGTTGAAATAAAATCAGGACATTGCATGCCTGAGCTCTATAAAAGTTCTTTTAGCTCAAATAAAACAGACTGAGCACTTGGCTTTGATTCCAAAACCTTACAGTGATTCATTCTCATTGTCACAGACATAATGGTGGACCAAGACACTATTACATTCCAAACGCTTGGGAACAATCAGATATTTTAATTTTAAGTCTTGTAATTTTAGAGAAGATAAATGTAAATATTATTACTCTCTCAAATTGAGAAAAAGGCATCATTGTATTGGTGGTGTCTGTTTGTTAATGTGGGGAAAATCACAGCTGAATTGCATTAAAGAACCACCCACATGCACTGTATGGCCAATTACCTTCTGATTCCTTCCATAACAATTTTGCAACATATCATTACAGATGACACAGCAAGCATTTTTCAGTTAATTTGAACAAGCAGCTTTTAAGAAACTGGCTAGGTTGAGATTCCAACCAAAAGTGCTTTAATAACAAATGATTTGAGAAATCACCAGAAAAAAATACCTGGTTTATTTAATTGTGAAATGAATATAATATTAGAACATTGAGAAATTCTTGTTCACTTTTTACAGTTAAAATGAACCAATAGTCCAACTTAATTTATTAATTTTCTTCTAATGGTTGTTTTAATGTCTCAAAGGTATTGGAGCTTTGGATTGCAGCTTTATGATACCTTACATCACGTGCCAGACATTTACTATCAGATTTGTTTTGGTTTCAACTTTGCTTTGTTTTCTTTGTGTTCCCTTCCTCGCTGGAAGCCTGTAGCAGGATGAACTGAAAGCAATGACCATCCCACATAAGCATCATTTTCTCTTTGCCCAATATTGCACATGACCCATTCCAGACAGCAATTGGCAATCAAGAGCAGGCACCCAGACAATGTTTCAACTGTAGCATCTGCCATACCTCAGAAACAGGCTCCCTGGAGACAAAGGTTGTCTTTCTTGATCTGTATTCAGTGCTATTAAGACAATTATGAAGATCCACAGAAGGCAGTTACATTAACTTGCAAGCACCCAGCGACATTATTTTCAAATGCATAATAAGTGCCTGAAAGCCACACTTAACAATAAGTGGCATGGTCAATTTACAGTGGAAGATGGCTTTGTCTTCCTACTAATGTCAGAGTAAAAGTCATGACTCATTCACAATTTTATGTCAAAGAGTATGCTGACAGGGTGCAGGTAGTTAAGTGGTTAAGAGCAAATTTAGAACTTTGAAAGCTATCCGCGTGTGGGTGATGTTGTCACCAAAGGCCAGCATAAGCAAGGTGGTAATGATAGGTCAAATGGTGGATTCTGGTACAAACGATCCAAGAACTGAAGAGAATCAAAGGATAAGGCACTGCTGTCTACAGTCTTGGTGGGAGATCAATCAGAGCTTTGGCTTAGGGTTTTTTTTCTACACTATCAGTAGAGTGTTTGAGCAGCATTTCAGCCAAGACGGACAAGATGCTGTGTGGCAAATCACAGTGAATGAACTTTAAAGAAGAAAAAAAGACTGGAGATTGGATAGTAACTGGGGGACACAGATGGGCTGTGAATAGTGTTTTTGAAGATGGGCGGCTGGTGACAATTTTATAACAGAAAGAGATCATTCTAGGGAAAAGGATGTTAGATAGCAATGGCTGCATTCGGGGTAGAAAGGAGGGCCGAGTGTGTCAGTGGGAAGGGAATCTAATGAATAGGAGATACATGGCAGAGATTTAAGGAATGCAGAGCATACAGGGTGATGGGCAAAGAATTTAGAGATCTTTAAATCAGAGGCTAGGTTTTCCTCCTGAGGTAGAAGGTTTGGCGGCCAGCGTGTCATTATGTCCTCTCCTTTGACCTATTTCTGGAGAGGTGGCTTCTGAAAGGTCACAATACTTTCCCACCAGTAGCTGGGTAATAAATTAGCCTATTTAAAGTGCCAGTTGAGACCATTCTTCACATGTTGTTTGAATTTTCCAGATGCTGGACAGATCCCTTAATGTGGCTGCGACCCAATAACAAAATGGTAGCTGTACATTCTCATGACCACATGTATTCCTTTTGAAGGGCTTCCTCTCCACAATGATGGTCTGACAGTGTTTCTCAGAATATTTACAATAGCTCAGATGGTGCCTTCATCAGGGGCCCCCATTTGATTTCTTGGCTGCAGATCCCATCTACCATTTATTGAAAGATGCTTCATGAGTCAGCCTCTTAATGTCTATCTCCTGGAAGATCTCCTCGGGGTCCCGCCAGAGCCCTTCTGGGTACACAACCCAGAATTTATCTCAGCCTCAGGATCAGGGGCCTGAACCAGAAATTCATCCTCAGGAATCAGTTTCTCTGGACTCCATGTAATGTGACCCAACTAACCAAGTGAAAGATCAACTCTCACTGCTTGCTTTCCTGTAAATGAATTCACCAAATTTGCATTGGTGGTCCCTCTGAGTCTCACACAGCTCATGCATCATGAATCAGCACTGTTACTGTCATTCCAAGGTCCACATAAGAGCAACTCTAGTACATCTCAATGCCATTGTATATTGCTGTTCAATGCATTCATGCAGCTCTCCTCAGGACAGGGAAGTCGTTTTTTCTTACCTCTTGCTACCTCATATTCAACTTCCCAATTTGGTAACCTTGAAGAGATAAACTAAGAGACCCTCATAAAATTATAGGAGAGATAAATTACATTTTGTTTTCCTATATTATGTATTCCCATACTATATATGTGCATAAAAGTGAGGGACAGTGGAGTGTTTCACTTAGCTCAGCTTCACAATCATTGGTTCAAATCACAGAATTGTTACAGCACAGGAGGAGACATTCTGCCCATCATGTCTACACATGCCCTCCAAATCAACAATGCACTCTCAGACAATGCACCCCATATCTCAACTGCCCACTGCATGAAAAGTGTTCTTTTCATGTCTCTATTCTTTCTGTTGCTGGTTATTTTGCCTTTCTGCCCCCTTGTTGTTGATCCTCCCACCAGATGGAAGATTAACTCTTGATCTACTCTGTTAAAACCACTCATGATTTTAAATCCTTCTGTCAAATATATTCAACATTCTCTTTAAGGAAAGCAGTCCTGACATCTACTGATGTAACTGAAATTCTTCACCCCTACACCCATTCTCATGAATGCTTTGTGCACTTTATCCAGTGCCTTCGCATCTTTTCCAAAGTGTGGCACCAAGAACTGGACATAACACTCCATCTGAGGCCTAAAATTCACAAACTAATCACTTATAAAATAATTGCAACACAGAAGAAAGGGTTGTTTCTAGCATGATAAAATATTACTCTTGTACTTAAGACATTAATAGTCTTTTATTTGATACCTAGAATAACAGAGGATTGAATATAAGATTTAGCAATATACATTTGGAGATTTATTTGTTTAAGTACTGACCCTTCCCCATCTCAAGTATAAGTGTAAGCCATGTCACTGAATTTCAGCTTGAAAGACAAACATATTTCAGAATTCCAGAGAGTGCTCATATATGATGTACATAATGTGTATATTCATGTATATAAGAGTTGTAGGTCAGCTGTAATTGTAGGGCACAGAGTGCCTCTGTCTACTGTATGTAACCATTTTACATTTCCTCAGAAGGGAGTCTACAATTCCATCACCTGTGAATATTGTGCAATGCAAAACAGGCCAGAGAATTCTGGCAAGCCTTCTGAGAAGTATATTGCAACAAACTACCTGACCTAGTAAGACAACTTAGCGATATCTGCAAATGAGAAACTCATTATGTTTTTCTAAATACTAATATCTAGAATGCAAACTTCTGATTTGCTGCACAGTATCAAATGAGGTATTGGTCTTTACTGGAAAGATCTAACATTTATGGCTCTGATATTACATTAAAGCTGTTATAAGTGGCTTATAAAACTGAATTTTTTTGTCTTGTATTGAATACATTGAGCAGTGGATACAAGCCTGAGGCCAACTGCTGAGAAGTTATGCTTCAGCACTTCCAGTCTGCCCAGCATGAGAAACTGTGGGACAACACTGACTTCATTCATGAGATCCTGAAGGGATTATTACATTTTTAGAATTAATTGATTTTCTACACAACAGTGAAACATTTACTGAAGGTTGATGTGATGATGTTTTAGAAGAAATTCTCTTCGATAAGGCTGCTTATGGTGAAGCAGTTCTATAAAGCTACACCATTAAAGGTGTAAGTAAGTAAGGCTGAGTAACTTTAAGGCAATGAAACCAAAACTGGTTTGTTTCCTGTGGTCCATGAATCTGTGGGGTTACTTATTTCAGTACAAGCTTTTAAAATTGACGTATATTGGATGGAATTAATTTTGTAGCTGATTCGTCAGGTAGTTCAAAACATTCAAACAGAATCACACCTCCCCACAGTCAGCGAACAAACAGTTGCTTATTTCTTATTTCTGTAAATGACTCAGTTAGGTTGAAGGAGGCCTCCTAAATGCCACAGTGGAAAATATTCACTCTGCACATAAACAGACAATCATAAATGCATAAAAAAGTTGAATGGCTGCCTTGATGGCTTAGCTGATTAAAAATCTAAGTAACTTAACCACACAGACAAGAATGGTTCCAGGGGGAGATATGGTCAATGCTGACTGACCATATTTCAGCTGGGTTTGTGATGGGGTTGAATGAGCATGTCCATGGAAATTAGGTGAAAATAGAATCCAGTTTTGCTTTAATATGTTCCATGCATAATTAGTTTGCTAATACTCATGATCCAGTCTCACACATGAAGAATAGTCACTGGGCAAAGGTATTGGGAGGTGCTGACCAACCATTGGAAAGACAATTGGCAGAAAAGACCAAAGAGAATTGACACCAAGTTAATTTCCCTTTACTCACATCTGTGGCACAATATTCCTTTTGATAGTAGCTGTGAGCAGTTTATGTTCAATGGCAGTTTGATGTTCCCCATGGTGATAGTGACATACCAGAATAATTAGCTTAATTTCGGCTGGTACTGCTGATAAGAAGTGACCACTGAATTTAGAGAGGGGCTGCATAAGCTGATCTACCGGCCCATTTTTTAATCTGGAAAGTATTCAAGGTACATGGATAAGGAATAAACACAAGTTAAATAAACGTCCTAATCTGAGCACACTGGTATACTGAGTTATCTTCGGTACAATTTCACGGTAGTAACATACTATTTTTGAACAGAACTCCAACCATGTTGTCATATGGCTGACTGCACACAAAAAGGAAGAACTTGTATTCATATAACATCTTTCACAACCTAGGAATGACCCAAAATGCTTTATGAAGCATGAAATACATTTGAAGAATGTTCACTGTCATTACCTCAGATGCACAGCAGCCAATTTGAACAGAACGTTCCACAATGTGATAATGATCCAATAACTTGTTTTAATAATGCTGGATGAGAGATAAATATTGACCAAGTTACCATCTGTATGGGTCTTATGGCACGTTGGTAGTGTCCTTATCTCCAGGTCATGAAGGACCCAATTCAAATTTCACCTAGCATAGATGTGTGCTGTAACGTGTTGTTTGGTAAATAAGATGTACCAGAGAGACCTTCCACTGTTCTTCTTCAAAATGTGCCCTGGATCTTTTCCAATGAGATCATAGCTTGGTAGTGTGGGATGTGTAAAATTTGGATTATTATTACCCTGTTTTGTGGTCCATTATGTGTCCAAAATGGTGTCTGTAGTTTACTTTAGTGGTGAGTCTCTCTGGATGCCACATGCAGTGCATGCAGTGAATGTCCACCAGACGTGTGCAGGGCAGACAAATCATAATAGCAATCAGTATGTATTGTTGGCATAAAACCAGGGGTGCTTTTTTAAAGCCCAATACATCAATTAATGGCTTCTCTTAAGCTCCCACGGCTGAACAAATGCTTAGCAGAAGAAAGGATCTCTCATCAACATTAGGTTAGATGCTGTCATGATGATAGAGGCATTAAGAAGTGTATTTTTGTCTTTTTTTTTTGAAGCGAGGTTTTGAGCCATAGTTACTGAGTTGTGTATTCAGCTTGTGACACCTTGAGTTGTTTTTAAAAGTTGGAACAATAGAAGCAGCCTGAATAGGTGGAGTCAGGCTCCCACAGAACGAGGGCTTTAGCATTCAATAGTTGTTGGGTTTGAAGTTGCCTGTGGAAGCTGTTGAATCTCTCTCAGCTACAGCTGAACACTTGAGTTCTGTCTCTCTCTCTGTCTCCTGGATTGGAGAAACATTTTATTTTAGACAAACTATTTTACTGAATTTGCCTTTGCCAAGAGTGTGTTTCTGGGATGCTACTATATTAGAACAGTTGCTGTTTAGTAGCTAAATAGTCTATTATTCTGTTGAGTTTTCCAGTACAGTTAAAATTATACCAATTCCTCTTTCTTTTGTTTATATTTTAACTGTATAGGTTAAGAATGAAGTGTGCTTTACTTAAACCCAAGTAGTGTGACAAATCAAATTATATCTGTTAAAGAGCACTTTACACATATCTTTAATTCAAGGTTTTGGATTATTGGACTCAATGAGAGTGAGTGGTGAGTATTGGTTTTTTTCTTTTGGGTATTGTATTTGGTTGGTTTAAACAGGGTGGGCCTTGTATCATAATGACACTTCCAGTCACTAAGAGTTTCCTGAAGGTGGAACATGTCACTTCAGATAGTTTACAGAAAGTGAGCAAGGCAAAATTTTCAGAATTGGCAAACAAGTTGAAGTTGGAATTGCCTGTGCCTGTGAGGAAAAGGGAAATAATTGCAGCAATGGTTTAACATTTACAATTGTCAGGAATGTGATCAGACTCGTTGGAAATGGCTAAAATTAAATTGCAAATGAAACAGCTTGAATTATAGGCAATGGCAAGGGAAAAAGGAAAAGAAAGAATAGTCCTGGTGGAGCAAAAAGAAAACTGAAGAGAGGCAAAAGCAAAAGAGAGAAAAATAATTGCAGCTGAAAAGCGAGCAGAAGAATTAAAAGAGCTTGAATATGAAAAGGAAATGAAACAGTTTGAGTTATGATTAAAAGCAGAAGAAAGGGAGAAAGAGAGAGTCTTTGAACTTCGGAAGTTGGAAATAAAAGAGGAAAGTCGACTTAAAATGGCGAAGGTAGAAAATAGGAGTAGTGATGGGGATAGTGATGAAGAGCAATCCCATCTCAGACAAAAGCCTGGTGGTGATTTGTTTAAATATGTCCAAGTGTTACCAAAGTTTGATGAGAAGGACATAGAAGACTTTACCATTTCATTTGAGAAAGTAACTAATCAAATGAAATGGCCGCTGATCATGTAGGTTTTGTTGATTCAAACAAAATTAGTAGGTAGGGTTAGTAAGGTATTTACATTACTATCAGAGGAGGTACCTAGGGAGTATGATGAGGTGAAAAATGCCATCTTAAATGCATATGAACTAGTGTCAGAAGTGGGGTTTATTAAAATGGTAAAGGACATCCCAGTGGAAGCTAAAGAGCTGCAAAAGAATGTACATTCTGGTCAGGGGTTGGTTAATAAGAAAGTGCCATTAAAGTCATGAAAGAATTTACCTGAGTGAGTAAGATCTACTCATGTGTACCATGAGGAGTAGGTAAAGAAATTAAAATTTTAAGAGATCCAGGAACAAGTCAATCTTTGATGGTGAGAGATGAGGAGGTATGTAATTTGGCCAGAAAAGTATTGCCAGAAAAGGTGGTAATATGTAGAATTCATGATGAGAAGAGCGGTGTTCTGTTGTATAATGTGAAGTTGGAGAGTTCAGTAAAAAGTGGTGAAGTGGCGGTAGGAATAATAGAAATATTCTCTGTTCCAGAGATACGGTTTATCGTCAGAAATGATATAACTGGATCACAGGTGGATCTGTGGTTGAAACACCAGTGGAAAATCAGACAACTGAAATGTTACAGGAAGCATATCTGGGATTTTTTTCTGACTGTGTGGTCACAAGGTCATGAGGTTGAAACAAGAGGAAAAAAAAATCAAAGAAAAAAGATAAGGAAATTGAAGTTCAATTATCTGAAAGGTGGAAGACAAAGTAGATATCTTCAGTTTAGAGAAGTTAGTTGAAATACAATAAAAAGATGAAAAAATAAAGCAGTTGTTTCAAAAAGCATGCACAGAAGAATCTGAGTGTATCCCAGAATGTTATTATCTTAAAAATGACATTTTGATGAGAAAATGGAGATAATCACATATTCATTCAGATGAAAAATGAGCAGAAGATCATCAAGTTATATTACTGATGGGTTATAAGAAGGATGTGTGGCAGATTGCACATGTGGTACCAATAGGAGGTCATTTGGGAGTAAGGAAAATTCAAGGCAAAATATGAAAGCATTTTGATTTGCCTGGACAGCATAGAGAAGTGATTGAATGTTGCCGGTCATGTCACACATGTCAGGTAAAAGGAAAGCCTCAGGCAGTGATAAAACCAGCACACTTAATACCTATTCCAACATCTGAGGAAACTTTTACAAGAGCCTTAATTGATTGTGTGGAACCCTTCCGTAAATCAAAAAAGTGGGAATTGACATTTGTTGACTGAAATGGATTTGGAGGCTATTGCATTATGCAATATCATAGCTAAAAGGATTGTAGAAAAGTTACGCAAAATTTATAGAAGATTTGGACTACCCACAGAAATACAATCAGATCAAGGGCCAAATTGTACATCCAAATTATTCAAGGAAGTTGTGGGTAACTTAGGAATTAAACAATTTAAAGTCAACTGCATACCATACAGAATCACAAGGAGCATTAGAATAGTGGCATTAAACTTTAAAGACCATGTTGAGGGCCTATATTCATGACTATCCAGAGGATTGGGATAAAGGAATGCCATTTGTATTTTTTTGCAATTAGGGATTCGCCTAATGAATCAATCAAATTCAGTCCATTTGGATTAGTTTTCAAACATGACGTGAAAGGACCACTGAAATTAATTAAGTGAAACTTGGTAAGAGACCAGAGACCACATATTTGGACTATGTGTCAAATTTTGGGGCAAGATTAAATAGAGTGTGTGAGTTGATTAGACAACATTTGAAAGTATCATGGCCAAAAACTCAGTTTTGCTGGAGGAGATAAAGTGTTAGTGTCACTCCCAGTGATAGGTGAACCCTTCAAAGCAAGGTTTAGTGGACCATATCAGATCAGAAGGAAATTGAGTAAGGTGAATTATTTGAATAAGAATGCCAGATAGAAGGAAAACTCACAGTGTGTCATGTGAACATGCTTAAACAGTATTTTGATAGGGAAGGAAAGCAAAAGGAGAATGTGATACTTGTTACAACTCCAAGTGAAGAACCAAATCCAGATAAAATTGAATTTGATATTTCTCAAATTAAATTGGATAATGAGGATGTTCTCACAAATTGGGAAAAATTATTGCATTACTTTCCAGAGGAAAATCGAAATGATCTGAAAGAGTTATTATAATCACATGGAGAGTTATGTGAGAATAAGTGGGAAGTACTAACATGATTACACATGAAGTAGATGTAGGAAATGCTGTTCCAATTATGCAACATCCTTATAGATTTAACCCTCTAAAATTGACACATGTTCAAAAAGAGATTGAAAGCATGCTCAGATGAGATATAATCGAAGCGAGTTGCAGCAAATGGAGCTCACCCATAGTGATGGTGCCAAAACCAGATGGTGCCCCCATGCCTATGTGTTGATTACTGCAAAGTCAGCACAATTATGAAAGCTGATTCATATTCTATTCTATGGTCGAGAAGGTGGGACAAGCAACTTATATTTCAAAGCTGGGCTTACTCTAAGGGCATTAGCAGGTATCTTTATCCAAGAGAGCAAGGAAATTTTGTCTTTTGTGACACCGAATGGACTTTACCAATTTAAAGTTATACCATTTGGTCTGATAAATGCACCTGCCACATTTCAAAGACTAACCAATAAAGTCATTTTGGTATTACTCAATTGTTTGGTGTAGATCAACAATCTGGTAATTTTTTAGTTACACATGGAAGGAATATTTGGAACTAGTATTGAAATTGTTTGTTCCATTTTAGGAGGCGGACTTCGTGACAAACCTGGTTAAGAGTGAATTCACAAAAGCCCAAGTCATGTTTCTATGCCATATCATTGGACATGGGCAGATGGCCCCACGGGATGTGGAAACAAAGGTTATTGGGAAATTTCCCATACTATCAATGAAGTGCTACGATTCCTGGGACTGAGTTGTTTTAATCGAAAATTCGTACCAAATTTTAGCAGTGTGGTTGCTGCACTGACTGACTTGGTGAAGATGTGCAGAAAATTTCAGTGGACGGAGGAATGTCAGAAGGCATTTGACAGCCTGAAAGCTGTGTCAACCACTGGACTAGTGTTCATAGAATCCCTACAGTGGGGAAGCAGGCCTTTGGCCCAACAAGTCCACACCAACACAAAAAGCATCCCACCCAGACCTATCCCCCTAATCTACACATCCCTGAACACTATGGGCAATTTAGCACAGCCAATACACCTAACCTGCACATCTTTGGACTGTGGAAGGAAACCAGAGCACCCGGAGGAAACCCATGCAGACGCAGGGAGAATGTGCAAACTCCACACAGACAGTCGCCCACGGGTGGAATCAAACCCGGGTGCCTGGCACTGTGAGGCAGCAGTGCTAACCACTGAGCCACAATGCCACTCATGATTGTGCAAAGCCATTCAAGGTGGCTATCAATGCGAGTGATGTGGGTATTGGTGCTGTACTCTTGCAAGAAGATGGTGAAAACCTACTGGGTCTTTTTTAGAAAGTTAAATATTCATCAACAGAAATAATCCACAAATAAGAAGGAGGCCTTGAGTTTGGTGTTGGCGTTGCAACATTTCAACATTTATGTTGCCAGTAATATGTCTGAGACAATTGTATGTACTGTTCATAACCCTCCTTAACACTTTTGGAAGAATGTAAAGATTAAAAATACCCGACTGTTTAGATGGAGATTATTCTTCCAGCCATTAATTTGAAAATTGTACACGTGGTAGGACAAGAAAACATAATTGCTCATGTGTTGTCATGACTGTGGTAAAGGGAGTCAAAGGTGTTCAGTGATGGAAGAAACGGATTGAAGTGGACTGTAGCATTGAATGTTTACATGTTTAGAGTCAATGAAATTATATGTATTGTAGTGTGTTACTAACATAAGAATAAAGGGTTTTAAAATTGAAGCCACCTTTGTTATTTGGTGTTTATTTTTAAGGGGGAGGTATGATAATACAATGGCTTTAAGAGGTGTATTTTTGTCCTGGTTTTTTTGAACAGCAGTTTTAAGCTATAGGTGCCAAGCCAAAAAATGTAAACAGCTTGTGAAGCCTTGGAATCTTTTTTAAAGTTGGAACAATAGAAACAGTGTCAATGGGTAGCGACACACTTCCACAGAACCAGGTTTTAGTTTAGCTTTCAGCATTTGTTGGGGTTTGAAATTGGGTGTGGAAGCTGTTACAACTCTCTCAAATACAGCTAAATGCTCAGGTTTGCTCCCTCTGCCAGAATTTTCTCTTGATATTCTTTCCTCCTGGACTGGAGAAAGATTGCATGTGAGGCAATCTATTTTACTGAATTTGCATTTGTCAAGGACATGTTTATGGGATGTCACTATATTAGAACGGTTGCTGTTTAATAGTTAAACAATCTATTACTGTTTTATGTTTTCCAATGGAGTTAACATTATACCAATTCCCCTTTCTTTTGTTTATATTAGAGTATAACAGGACCTTGATCAGATGGGCAAATGGGCTGAGGAATGGCAGATGGAAGTTAATTTAGATAATTTTGAGGTGCTGCAGTCTGGCAGAGCAGATCAGGGCAGGACTTATATACTTAATGATATGATCCTGGGAATGATGCTAAACAAAGAGGTCTTGGGGTGCAGATTCACAGTTCCTAGAAAGTGGAGTCACAAGTAGACAGATTAGTGAAGAAGGCATTTGGTATGCCTGCCTTTATTTGTCAGTGAATTGAGCATAGGAGTTGGGAGGTCGTGTTGCGGATGTACAGGGCATTGATTAGGCCACTTTTGGAATACTCTGTTCAATTCTGATCTCCCTGCTATAGGAAAGATATTGTTAAACTTGAAAGGGTTCAGAAAAGATTTACGAGGATATTGCCCGGGTTGGATGATTTGAGCTATAGGGAGAGGCTGAATAGGCTGGAGCTATTTTCCCTGAACAGTGGAGGCTGAGGGATGACGTTATAGAGATTTATAAAATCATGAGAAGCATAGATAGGGTAAATAGACAAGATCATTTCCTCAGGGTAGGGAGTCCAAAACTAGACGGCATATGTTTAAGGTGAGAGGGGAAAGATTTAAAAGGGACCTAAGGGGCAACTTTTTCACACAGAGGATGGTGCGTGTGTGCAATGAGCTGCCAGAGGAAGTGGTGGAGGCTGGTACAATTACAACATTTAAAAGACATCTGTGTGGGTATATGAATAGGAAGGTCTTGAAGGGATACAGGCCAAATACTGGCAAATGTGACTAGATTGGTTTAGAATATCTGGTCAGCATGGATGAGTTCAACCAAAGGATCTGCTTCCCTGCTATACATCTCTATGATTCTATGACTGTATTTTAACTGTATGGATTAAGAATAAACTGTGCTTTGCCTAAAGCCGAATAGCGCGACTAATTGAATTACATCTAGAATACAGTACTTTACACGTGCCTTTAAATAAGATAAAAGTGAGGGTCTAGGCTATCTCCTTGATACACTTGCAAGGGGTTTGCTCTGGTCCATAATACTGGTCATTTCTTCTAGCTGTGGATTCAATTCTACAAATGTGTTTTGCTTTTTGTAATGGGCTAAAGTTGCCAATCTGAAAGTGCGGTGTGCTTCCTTGGTCCAGTACCACCTTGAGCTGCAGTTGAGGAGGTATGCCAATAAAATACACTTGTAATCTGCTCAGTTGGTACGGTTATTATAGTTGAATAGCTGACAATGTGTGCAAGCTGTAAGGTGTGGCTGTGTCGAAAGCAGCAATGCTAGATTTATGAGGCGGAGGTAAAGCACATGCATGTTAGATGTGAACCCTGAAGAATAGAGATTGCTGATTGATGAGTGATGGGTTAGCATTGCAATTCACCAGGGCATGAGTCTCCATATAGAGCTAGCATGCAATAGCATTTGAAGATGCAGTCACTCATGTGAGACTGCTAAAATTCTTCCGGTACTGCAACCAAGTGCTCAAGGCTAGTCTCTTGGCACTGAACTCCAGATCTTACACTGCATTTTAACCATGTGCTTGGAGGACTGTTGGTCCCCAGTGGATAAAGGACATCTCTCATCCGTCACCTCTGCCAAAAACTTACCAGTGCATGTTGGAAAATTATGGTTCCTTCTCTCTCCCATTTTCAGCCATGCCTCTGACTTCCCTAGATCAAATTCAACTTGCACCAAGCTGCCAGAATGTGCTGCAGCCACAATACACATTATCCTTCAGAGGTGCAGGCTAACTGGTGCTCACCATTGTTCTCCTACTCAAGCGTCTGGCCAATCAATAGTGGAGTTGGTACTGGCTGGGCACTGAAATCATTTCAAACAGCACAAAGTTCTGCCTGTAGTCAAAGGGCAGGGGTTAATTGTGCTTCACAATCCCCATATCTAGTTTCTGGGGCCGTCAGATTTCATCAATGAAGTCCTGGCTTAGCATCTCATGCAAAAGATTACATCTCTAAAAATGGCACAACCCTTCAGTGCTATACTGGAGCATCAGCCTCGATTTGTTTTTGTTTAAAACTTACATGTTTGGAATAAGATTTGAACTCCATAACCTTCCAACTCAGATGTGTAAGTGTTACCACTAAGTCACAGCTAACTCTCTAGTCATAACACATATTAGTTTGAAAGAAAAAGATGGAACTAATAATTAGCAGATGCCTTGTTCATCCATTTCAAGCCCACAGCTATAGAAAATATTAACTGTGAAGTTTACTCTGAGGACATGCAAATATTTTAAGTAGCATTGCCGCAAGCAGAAAATAACAGATCTCTGCATGTTACCCCTATAGTGCTAGCAGGAAATAAGTGTTATTACTTTGCCTGGGGAATATTATGGCCATTAGAATTTTATTTCTGTTCCAAAGCATCAACTAATATTTTCCTCCCACTATTAATACGTCAGCCAGAACTCAGTACAACAACTGTTTTTAAATACAGGGCAGTCGAAGGGCATATCAAATTATTTGGATATGACTAAAAAAATGTTGATAAGTTGATAGGTAAGAGTAACCACTTATTCTTTGATGCTTTAAACCACACAAAGGATCAGTCATACTCAAAGCTCATTAAGTTTGATATTCTTTAATTATTGTTGACACTCATACCTGGAGCTGTTCTGACGTATTGCTCCTGATACTGATATTACGAACTTTAACCCTTTTGTTTATGATTTGGAATGCTAAGATCAAAATTGCCAAGTCTGACAACGCGAGTGTGTATGCAATAAATTGCAACGGTGAGATTTACACCAGCTACCTGCATGCAAAAAACTGTTAATCTCTTGGAATTGGTAGAGGATTCACTGCAAAAGCTTCAAGCCCATTATTTCCACTGCAGGGAGCACATAGCCATGCAAGAGGGTTTAAGATATTAATTTTACAAAGGAAAACATTGGCACAGAGACTTTGTACATCTGTCAGTTTGAAATTATATTTGTTTATTGCAGAATCAAGCTACAAATGATTTTGAATTTTAATTTTCCCTTGTTACGGCACAAAGCTCGTAGACTTAGCTGGACTGACGATTACATGGAATAAACATATCTTTAATGATTAGAGTTCTCCAAAAGAAAGCACCATTTCTTGTATCCAGTTCTCAATTATCTTGTGTTTTCTGAGCAATTATGTAAATTCTGATAAATTCCTGAAAATTTGACATAATTTTTCTTTGGATGTCTCTGACTCACATATCCAATTGTTTCTCTCACTCACTGACTTGCTGTAAAACACAGTTTAAAATTTGATTACAGTTTGATTATTCCAAACAAAAACAGAAATTGCTGCAAAAGCTCAGCAGGTCTGGCAGCATCACAACGATTTGCATTTTTATTTCTGATTTACAGTATCTGCAGGTCTTTAGGTTTTTATTGAATATTCCAAAATTCTGAAGGCTCAAACCTTCAAAACAATTTGTTTAGCCATCACATGCCATTGTACCATTTCCATTTTTTTTAATCCCATTTGGGCTACATTTCTCCCTCAATCCAGAAGATGGGTACAGCCTGCTGGGAGTCTGCCAAATGCCATCTATGGCAAGTCACTAAGAGGTACAGTAGAGCAGCCTGAAAAGAGTAAGTAGTCCAATATAACCTTTCTCCTGCCTTTCCTCTCATTCTAAGAGAACACGATACCTCCATTCAGTGACTCACTGTCACTTTATTTAAGGGCATGATAGCAACTCGTTAAACTGAAAGAGATTTGCACACAACTCCTTGTCTTTTCACTCTGTGGAGCTACAACATGCTGTAACATCATGTCGCCCACTGCAGCTTGCAACTTTAATGTGTTGCCCCCAACAGTTTTTTACGGAGTGTAAGAACCATGGGTTTGGATCATCAGATTGAGTCAACATATATTACAGTTTAACTTTCCTGCTATGATATACCTAGATGTACCATTGAAAACTCCACCTTAGCAAAAATGGGAATGTGATGACTCAAAACTGAATCAAAACCTGGTTTGTTGTCATGCCATTTACTTTTGTGGAGAGAAAGCCATTTTGACATTGGGTAAAAGTGGACAAAAATGAATAGGTGCCTGAAACTCTTCTGATTTGCCAAATATTTGGTCTTACACTGAAGCTTATACATACAGTGGTGTGGTTAAGTGTCTTTATTGAATGTAAAAACATCTACAGTCATTTAGCAAAGATTTAGGTATCTCTCAAAATAATTTAATGTTTATGTGTTAGTTCATAATTTTTTTATTTAGTCAGTATCCATTGAAAAATAATTACACTAAAAAGTAGTAAATATTTTCATGTGTTCAATATTTTTTGGAGAAATTGAAAGGTGAATTAAAAATGCAATCTTAGGAACATAAAACAAGAGTAGACCGTTTAGCCATTTAAAATTGTTTTGTCAGACAATGCACTCATTAATGATCTGGTGACCTAACAACAGTTTCCTTCACACCCGTTTAATAAAGTTGGTTTACAGAAATCTAACAGCCTCACTTTAAAAATAACAATTAATCTAGCATTAACTATCATTTGTAAATGAGAGTTCCAAATTTTTCCCATGCTTTGCGCATAAGCTTGTTTTTTTTCAATTTCACGCCTGAAAGGCCTGATTCTAATTTTTAGACTATATTCTTTATTCTAAGACTCCACAACCAGTGGAAGTGGTTTTTAACATCTAACCCTCTCAGTTCCTTTTGAACCTTGAAAATGTTGATCAAATCACCCCTTAGCTTTCTAAATTCTGCGGAACATGGCCCGAGGTTGTGTAATTTCTCTTCATAATTTAGTCCTTTGAGTTCACGTATCATTGCAAGAAATCTACACTGCATTCCCTTCAAATTCAGTACATCCTGCTTAATTGTGATGTGCAGAACTGGACACAAAACACATCAAGGCTTGTCTGACCTTACATCTCTTTTGCATTACTTGTAGCACATGAATTCTAATCCTCTAGAAATAAAAGCCAGCATAATATTATCCTTTTTTGATTGTTTTCAATACCTGCCCATAACACTTCAATAATATGATTGATTGATTGATTTATTGTCACGTGTACCAAAGTAGAGTGAAAAGCTTTGTTTACGAGCAGTACAGGCAGACCATAGTAAGCAAGGATGTACAGATCAAAAAGACTTAGACAGAGGCATATAGGTTACATTGCACAGGGCATGCACTAGGTGAGATCAGCATTATTTTAGGTTAGAGAGTCCATTCATCTGTCTAATAATCACCAGGAAGAAGCTGTTCCTGAATCTGCTCATGCATGTGTTCAGGCTTCTATATATTCTGCCTGACGGAAGAGGTTGTAGGAGATCATTACCGGGGTGCGATCAGTCTTCGATGATGTTGGCAGTCTTTTCATAGCAGTGAGCCATGTAAATGGAGTCCATGGATGGCAGGTTGGCTTCCGTGATGGTCTGGGCTGTGCACACCACCCTCTGTAGTTTCTTACAGTCTTGGGCAGAGCAGTTGCCCTATGAGGCCAGTACCGGACACTATGCTTTCCATGGTGCATCTGTAGAAGTTGGTAAGCGTCCTTATAGACATGCCAAATTTCCTGAGCCGTCTGAGGAAGAAGAGGCGTTGTTGTACATGGGCCCTATGTCTCTTTAGATTACCACAACTTCTAGCTTTTCAACATTCGGTACAGGTAGTCATCAATTCATGCAGCAGTCATGTTCCCCAAAATTAACATGTTAAACGAAACCACATTATTAGAAACACATATTCCCATAGAAATCCACGTGAATGTTCACGTTACATTGCTAGAATGTCAAACAAGTATAGAACACCAGAACAAAGTTAATATAAAACATCAAAAATAGACATGAAAAGGTGCATAAAGAATATCCCTTTGCTTAGATTGCTTATCTGGATGTTGATCTTCAGCCGAGACGTCTGCAGCTCTGGAAGTTGAAGGTTGAGGATTATCCGACTGCACTTCCGCATCTATGGAGGTGGAGGGTTGAGTGCCCTTGCAGGCAGTTTTTAAAAACTTATCTAGCCTTAATTGAGCTAGACAATGGCCATAACAAGCTGTACAATTAGGAGCTCACTGAATTGCTGAATTTTGTTGCACATTTATTCCTCTGCACTGATGGGAATCGGGTAAGAAACATGTTATCACAAATCTGGAACATATTATTGGAATCATGATTAAAAACCATGTTACTGGAAAACCACGCTAATTATAGAGTCATCAAGGCCTGCAGCACAGAAAAAGTCCTTTTTGCCCATCAAGTTTGCACCAGTCAAAAACAACCACCTAACTATTTTAATCCCATTTGGCTTATAGCATTGCATGACTTGGCATCACAAGTGTACATCTAAATACTTCTTATTTGTTATGAGGATTTCTGCCTTTAGCACCCTTACATTGTGAGTTCCAGATTCCCACCACCCTCTGGGTGAAAATATTCTTCCTCACAATCCCTCTAAACATCCTGCCCCTTACTTTCAGTCTATGCTTCTGGTAATTGATTCCTCCAACAAAGGAAAATGTCTCAGCCTACCTGCCTCCTGTATGCCCCTCATAATTTTACACATCTCAGTCTCAGTCCCTCCTCAGTCTCCTGTGCTCCAGAGAAAACAACCCCAATCCAGCCAATTTCTCTTTATAACTAAAACTCTCCAGCTTAGGCAACATGCTGAATTGAGAAGGAGCTTTTTCACCCAGAGGGTTGTTAATCTATGGAATTCCTTGCCCAGTAAAGTAGTTGACGATACTTCAGTAAACGATTTTAAAGATAAGGTAGATTTTTTTTTAACAATAAAGGAATTAAGGGATACGGTGAGAACGTGTGTAAGTGGATCTGAGTCCACGAAAAGATCAGCCATGATCTTATTGAATGGCAGAGCAGGCTCGAAGGGCCGGACGGCCTACTCCTGCTCCTAGTTCTTATGTTCTTATGCTGGTAAATTTTCTCTGCACTGTCTCCAGTGCTATTACATCCTTCCTACACTGGGGATTCCAGAACTGCTCATTACACTCTAGTTGTGGCCTAACAAGCTTTTCATACAGTTCCAGCATTACCTCCCTGCTCTTAAACTTTATGCCTCAGCTAATAAAGCCAAGTATGCATATGCCTTCTTAACCACTTTACCTGTCCTGCTACCTTAAGGGACCAACAAACATGCATAGTAAGGTCCCTCTGATCCTTAGTGTTTCTCGGTGTCTTATTGTTCATCATGTATTTCCTTGTCATGTTTGTCCAGACCAAGTGCATCACCTCACATTTATTCAGATTGAATTCCATTTGTTACCGATCAGCCCATCTGACCAGCCCATCAGTATCCTCCTATATCCTAAAACTATCATCCTCACTATTTACCATCCCACTAATTTTTGTATCACCCACAAGCTTACTGATCAATCCTCCTTTATTCAAATCTAAATACCACAAACAGCAAGGGTTCAAACATCGAGGATAACTTATTGAGGACTACATTATTCTGCTCCATGCTTTTCAGGTCCCAAGTGGATGGCCTCACATTCACCCTACTCATTTGCTGTCTCCGTTCCTCTGTGTGGCAACTTCTTGAGTGTGGATTAGACTACTTGAAACCTTGGTGTCAAATTTGTACCTGAGATGAACTTCCAACCACATATTTATGTCCCCATCGAGAGTGGTTATTTCCATCTGTGTGACAATGCCCAACATCATCCCTGTCTCAGCTCATCTGCTGTTGAAACCCTGATTTTATTTTACTTTTAGTCCTGAATATTTAGGTTTACTCCTGGCTGGTCTGTCACATTTTGCCATCTGAGGTCAATCAAGCCTCTGCGCCTGTCCTGACATGCACCAAGTCTCATTCATCCTACATTCCTCTCCTCATTGAAGTGGATGCTGGTTAAGCAACATCTTTAATTTTAAATTTCTCATCCTTATTTTCTGTAATCTCCTCCAGCACCACAACTCGCCACAACTTTCCTCACTTTGGCCTCATTAGAATCCCTGATTATAATTCTACCCCTATTGATGGCACTTTCTTTAGCTGTCTAAGCCCTAAAATCTGAAATTTCCTACTGAAAACTCTATATTTCTTTCTTCACCATTCAGACTGTTCTTAAAACTTATCCCTTGGGCCCAATTTTTGATCATCTATCTGAAAATTACATTGGAGCCTTGGCTTCAAATTTTGTTTGATGACATTCCAGTGAAGTGTTTGGGAGAATCTGTTATGTTAAAGGTGCTACATTTATACAAGTTGTTATTATGTTATACACTGAAATCCATTTGCCACTGTTTAGCCAACACACTGGGGCCCATACCTTCAGAGAGACCCAGGTATGGTTAGCACTGACCTCTCAGCACCCAAGGTGGAGCAAAGTTATTTCTGCCCATGAAGGAGACAGATTCCTGGAAAAGGTGCTCTCCAATCATGGGCTGTTTGTCATCTGCACATGCTGCTGGCAGGTTCATTAGTAAGCCTATCAGCATTAAGCTTGAGAAAGAACCAGTCTGTGATTGGAAGAACAAGTTGGGAGGCATGTAGCTACAGTGAGCAAGTCCTCCAGGGCTGCTGTCAATGTGGAACCAGGTTTCTGGTCTTGCTGAGAGGGACTCCAGGCCTCGGCCGGTGGCCAAGCATGGCTACATGCATTAGAGATGCGTCAAGGGGAGTTGGGATTGAGAGGTAAGGATGGAGCAGGCAGCAGGGGAGGAAGGTGGAAGAAAAGAGGCAGCTATAAGTTTGGGTAAGAAGGAAGGAGAACCCTACAAGGAGCTATGAAAAAGAAGAGGCTACAAAGGGCTGTAAAGGCAGAGCAGGAGGTTGCAAAGAGTGCGAGGGTGAGGGAGAAGATTGTCATGGATCCAAGGAGATGAGGAAGCTCCAAGGGATGGGAAGAAGAAATAAGCTACAAGAAGATAGAAGGAAAATGTTGCACGCTGGGAGCAAAATGAAAACAGCAAGGCGGGAGTAAAGGAAGGCATTCCTAGACAGGGATGGATGGAGGACGAGGTCATAATGACAAAAGAACAGTTTTAAATCTGTCAGTGATGATATACTCAACTATCCTAGAGCCAGAAAAACTTGAACTCAATGAATTCCTTGAAATTGAATGTAGAATCTCTAACTTAAAACTGCATAAGGTCAGGAGCTATTATTTGTCAAGAAATGCAATGTATCCTATTAAAAGCAACACAATCGATTGTTGAATGTAAATCTGCAACTAAGATCTGAGATACAACAAATGAGATAGTGAGTGCTAGTTAAAATATTTCAATGTTGCGTATCTGCAACGGAACCACATTAGCTGTGACCTCACTAGTCTGTGGAGAATGTGTTTAGCGTGCTGGCAAAATTTTTCATTGGTAAATTCTGTCCATCATCTTGCGCCAATTTAAATATTGTGGTGTCTAGTAAATGAATGCTTTCCTTGTATGTTGTGGCTTTAAGTTTAAATGTATGTTGATAATTAAGGATATTGATGAATTCTTCCAATTCTGTTGCTGTGTGAGTCCAAATACCCCATGCATCAACTCAAATACAAAAGCTATTGTTACATTGTCAATAAATTGCCTAATAGATGAGTAAGTGAGAATGAGAAAGGAGACCCTGGGAACTTAAAGATAGCCTCAAAAAAGTATAACGTATCTCTTGAAGAGAATCTCAAAAGTAGCCCTCAAAAAATCTTACTTTCATATAAGGTTGGTCTCACAGAAGCAGAGCAATTGTGCAATTATCTGGTGAAGCATGGGTCTAAAGTGCATCATACTGAGCTTTTATCAACTTTATAAATAGGATCATTGAGCGCAAAAGAAGCTTTGCTGAATTCGTATGAAATAATTTGACCCCACTTTAAGTATGGTTTCAAATATTTAGCATTAGAAGGAGGTAAAGGCTTTCTACAGGGTTCAGAAGAGATTTACTAGGACAGCTCCAAGGTGAAGGATGACAAAAAAAGAGATTGCTCTCCTAAGAGCCAAGAAACCCTGAAGGGATGTTTGTGTGTGTGTGTGTGTGTGTGTGTGTGTGTGTGTGTGTGTGTGTGTATGTGTATGTTTGTTTATATGTGTGTATGTATGTGTGTGGTTGTGCATGTTTGTGGTGGTGCACATGTGTGTGAGCATGTGCATGTGTGTGCAGTTGGGTCTGTGTGTGTGTGTGTGCGCACGCATGCAGGGCTGGGTGTTGGGTGTGGTAGTGGGTTGGAGTGCACTTTTAAGACTGACAGCATTTCTTTCCGAAAGAGCTAGTGTAGCATTCATGGTCTGAATGGCCTCTTTCATCAAATGTGCTACTCAATTGGACCTAAATAAAATGCCAATGGTGCTGACAGGAGCTCTTCTCTGAGAAAATGGCCCTGGAAACAAGAGATGCCCCAGGGTCCAGGATTTCTCTCCCTGGTCCTGGTCCTCAGCAGGTAACCTCCAGGAGCAGTTTTGTTGCTTGGCCATCTTCCCACCCATGTTTCTGGTTCTAAGCTGTGATATTGAATATTCTGAGAGAAAGGGCGATCATTTGCACAGGAAAACTGGACAAGGATGGGAAGTTTTGAGCTTTGGATGAGTTAAACACTTCCTTCTGGATTCACTCATCCTCAGCCCACACAAAGGATATTCTTTAATGATCTGGGAAGTGACGAATGCATCTATTCTTGGATAGTTGTGATACAATACTGCCATCCCTTCTTTAACCTGCTTTGATGTGTCGGGTGTGGCCCCATTTGCCCCAAAGTTTATCACACCACATAAATAGAGAGAAGAGATTTATTCATTGAAAGGATATGCTTTAGAAAGTCACACTGTTGGCAGCACATAACAGGAATTCCACAATCACTCTCCAGGCTCTTAGAAACAATACTGGAAGCTATAGAGTTTAATGTGTACAAGAAACACAGCCCAACCCCACTGAACCAATATTGCCAAGCTTTTATAGCTGTGCTGCCTCTCACAGATGGAGATGAACAAATAATTCCTTGATAGGAGCTTCAGTGAACTGGGTGATGAGTAGTACATGTAAATAGCTTGGCAAATTGTATCCTTTGATGGAAGCAATAAATTAATTACCTCGCTGAATTGCAGAGGACTTTGGTAAACTTGAAAGCTCTTCCCTGCTGTGTTTTAAAACGGTCCTGTGGGTTGCAGCATGTAATTTTGGTTGTAACGTCCTGTCCCTTGAGATTTGAGCCTCCTGTTTTGAACTAAACCATGAAAGGTCAGCTGACGTGATTTTCAATTATCTTTGCACATTTCCATCCGTATATCTCCATACTGTATTCCAACATTACAAAAAAACATTTTCATGATTTCCTGTCTTATCCTACCCTGTGAACGCTTGCAATACACACTGGATTTGTACAATTCCTAAAGTGCCAAGAGTATCAGCATCAGCCATATCCTGTAACCGGATTATTTAGTTACACTGACCTAAGGATAATGCCAAAATAATTTTTCACAAAGTGGAACTTTTAAGACAGTGAAGCATTCAGTACAAACAGGCCTCCTGAAGAAAATTCTACCTTTACAACTCAAATTGACTTTGTTTTCTGTCCCTGTGTTGTGTCATACTCTTTACTTTCTGTCTAGCTCTCATGATGTAGATTTCATGCAAGATATGACGCAAGCACTTAGGTGCTCACATGTACTCAAGCCATGGAGAAACTATTGATTTATTTTAGCTGTTAAAGTTGTTTTTCAATTATGATAACAGCTGACAATTTATTTCACCTTTTTATTACAGCTAAAATTAATTGTGAAGGAATTAAACTTCAGCCTCCCTGAAAAGACTTGGTGAAATAGTGCTCCACAAAATTTTCTGTTCTGTAATTTAAGACAAAAATACAGCTTCAGATTCAACCCTGTTCTGTGATGAATTAACGTATCTCAGTTGGAACAGAAATAGTGGTTTTGCAATTGGTGTCAACACCCTCAAGCTAGAGAAGATCAGACAACATTCTTTTGATGGTGATCCAATGATAACTGCTGGAAAGTGAGTACATATTGATGTTGAGTAAAGATAAGATCCATTTTGGCATTGGTAACACCCAAGTTCAAATGGCTTGACACCATCCACTATCTAGGGTCGTAGGAAGGGTAACATCCTGGGAAAGGAACCAGAGGAATCATGGTAGTTGACATTCCCTCACTTCTATGACTGAAATCAAATTCCACATTAACAGAGGAATATTGGGTGCTCAA
>NC_063354.1:18579733-18590794 GCF_021869965.1 Rhincodon typus | reverse complement strand
TGCTGCTTGGCCTGCTGTGTTCATCCAGCTCTGCACCTTGTTGTCTCGGATTCTCCAGCATCTGCAGTTCCTACTATCTCTTACAGCATCCACAGTTCTTTTGGTTTTTATTTGGAAAATGAGACGTTGTTCTTCCAGCTTGCGTTGAGCTTCGCTGGAGCACTGCAGCAAGCCTGAGACAGAGATGTTGGCCAGGGAACAGGATGGGGTGTTAAAGGTGCAGGCAACTGGAAGCTCAGGGTCTTTTTTGTGGGCAGAAAGTAGATGTTCTGCGAAGTGGTCACCTAGTCTATGCTTTGTTTCCCTATTGTAGAGGAGACCACATTGTGAGCAACGAATGCAGTAGATGAGAAGTGCAGGTGAAGTGTTGCTTCACCTGGAAGGTATGTTTGGGCCCTTGGATATTGGGATGGAGGAGGTAAATGTGCAGGAATGTCATCTGATGATCTTCTGGATGTGGATGCTCATGGGATGATAGGTAATACCTTCCCATTTCTGCCACCTCCAGCAAGATGCCACCACTAGACACATATGCCCCTCCCCTCCCTTGTCTGCCTTCCACAAGGACCGTTCCCTCCAGGACACCCTGGTCCACTCTTCCTTCACTCCCGACACCCCCCACAGCCCCACGGCGTGTTCTCCTGCAATCGGCAAAGCTGTAACAGCTACCCATTTACCTCCTCCCTCCTCAGTATCCATGGGCTAAAACATATCTTCCAGGTGAACCAGCACTTGACCTGCACTTTCCAGAAGCTAGTCTACAGCAATTGCTGCTCATGATGTGGTCTCCTCTACATTGGGGAAACGAAGCGGAGACTGGGTGATTGAACAGCTACGTTCTGCTCGCAAAAAAGACCTTGAGCTTCCAGTTGCCTGCCACTTTGAAACACCATCCTGATCCCTGGCCAACATCTCTTTCTTAGGCTTGCTGCAGTGTTCCAGCAAAACTCAGTGCAGGTTGGAAGAACATTTTCTGCTTGGGGACCCTGCAGCCCTCTGGACTCAATATTGAGTTCAATACTTTTAGGGCCTAAACTCTTCCATGTCCTAGCACCCTACACCACACACCAGGCCTTGTTATCACATAGTCTGCCATTACACACTACACATTGCTAGTCACTAACAGTCCCCATTAACAACTATTCACTCTCCTAACCACATTGTTATCAACTCCTTTGTCGATCCAACTGCTCTTCTCTCTCTTTGGGCTCTATCCTTTATCCTATTATTTATTCCCTATCCCATCCCCCTCCCTATCTTCTGCATATAAACCGACGTTTTCCTAGCTACCACCAGTTCTGAGAATGGGTCGCCAGACCCAAAAGTTAACTCTAATTTTTTCTTTACAGATGCTGCCAGACCTGCTGAGCTTTTCCAGCAACCTCTGTTTTTGTTGCAGGTAGTCAACTTGTGTCCAGAAATCTGGCTATTCCCTTCTCCATAGCAGGGTTGAGCATTTTAGAACCCACTCTTCCCATACAATTGGGCAAGTTTTGTTAGGAGATGTGACTCATATGACCTCAGAGGAGATGTGAACTTCAGGCTTGTCTTGTTCTGAGTTGGGAACTTTTTGGTAGTTAATCTCTGAATGCCTTGTCAACTTCAAATGCCATAATTAAGGGTCATATGGAAATTTAAAGATGTTTTTAATGAAGCGATTGGTCAGAGTGCTCTGTTCTTAAAAGGTAAATGCTCATTAAATTAATTGGCATTGTCTAAGTGTTCAAGTGCATTTGAGTAATTTCTCCAGTGGTTGACATGCTGTTATATTTTCAATGGGAGTGTGAATCAAAGATTAATGTGTCATCTGGACCCTGAACTTTAGTTTTTACATTACTTTTAAATCCAAATGACTGCTCAGACATTGAAACAGCTGAATAGTTGTCTTCTGTGAAAATCCATTTGTTGAGTCTTTGAACAAAATTGGATTGATGGGCATCTGTTCAGGTACATTAAAAGGCACAACTGTTTTGAGCTCTAGGGAGTTTACTATTCAGCTATGCAAAGAATCTCATTATGAGTACTTGGCTCAGCTCAAAGGCCCAGCAATGGATTTAGCTCCACATGAATTGTTTACACAACTGTAAAGAGCATTGTAAAGGTAAAGATAAAGTCACCCAGTCCCAATGAACCATAGGGCTACTCTCTCATTAGAGAGATAACTGGTGGTGGTTTAACATGAATATTATAATGCCTCAGGTAAAAGGAGTGGTTGAGAAGGAGAGTCATTCATGGCAATTTCAGCCAGTGCAGAAATTGAACCCATGCTCTTGGCGTTACTCTGCATCGTAAACCAGCCAGCTAATCAACTGACTGTTATTTGAATGACAGTTTTATGAGCACTGGATAGGATTAATTTGTTTTGAATAGTTTCTTAACGGCTGCATATTTTGACAGATTTAAGACCACTTACTTGAGTGAAATTTTTCAAGGAACATGGAACATAGAACATAGAACATTACAGCGCAGTCCAGGCCCTTCGGCCCTCGATGTTGCGCCGACCTGTGAAACCAATCTGAAACCCATCTAACCTAAACTATTCCATTATCATCCATATGTTTATCCAATGACCATTTAAATGCCCTTAAAGTTGGCGAGTCTACTACATTTGCAGGTAGGACATTCCACGCCCTTACTACTCTCTGCCTCTGACATCTGTCCTATATCTATCACCCCTCAATTTAAAGCTATGTCCCCTCGTGCTAGCCATCACCATCTGAGGAAAAAGGCTCCCACTGTCCACCCTATCTAATCCTCTGATCATCTTGTATGTCTCTATTAAGTCACCTCTTAACCTTCTTCTCTCTAACGAAAACAGCCTCAAGACCCTCAGCCTTTCCTCATAAGACCTTCCCTCCATACCAGGCAACATCCTGGTAAATCTCCTCTGCACCCTTTCCAATGCTTCCACATCCTTCCTATAATGCGGTGACCAGAACTGTACGCAATACTCCAAGTGCGGCCGCACCAGAGTTTTGTACAGCTGCAACATGACCTCATGGCTCCAAAACTCAATCCCTCTACCAATAAAACCTAACACACCATATGCCTTCTTAACAACGCTATCAACCTGGGTGGCAGCTTTCAGTGATCTATGCACATGGACACTGAGATCTCTCTGCTCATCCACACTACCAAGAATCTTACCATTAGCCCAGTACTCTGTATTCCTGTTACTCCTTCCAAAGTAAATTACCTCACACTTTTCCACATTAAACTCCATTTGCCACCTCTCAGCCCAGCTCTGCAGCTTATCTATGTCCCTCTGTAACCTGCAACATCCTTCCGCACTATCCACAACTCCACCGACTTTGGTGTCATCCGCAAATTTACTAACCCATCCTTCTACACCCTCATCCAGGTCATTTATAAAAATGACAAACAGCAGTGGCCCCAAAACAGATCCTTGAGGTACACCACTAGTAACTGAACTCCAGGATGAACATTTCCCATCAACCACCACTCTCTGTCTTCTTACAGCTAGCCAATTTCTGATCCAAACCACTAAATCACCCTCAATCCCATGCCTCCGTATTTTCTGCAATAACCTACCATGGGGAACCTTATCAAACGCTTTACTGAAATCCATATACACCACATCAACTGCTTTACCCTCGTCCACCTGTTTGGTCACCTTCTCAAAGAACTCAATAAGGTTTGTGAGGCATGACCTACCCTTCACAAAACCGTGTTGACTATCCCTAATCAAATTATTCCTTTCTAGATGATTATAAATCCTATCTCTTATAATCCTTTCCAACAATTTACCCACAACCGAAGTAAGGCTCACTGGTCTATAATCACCAGGGCTGTCTCTACTCCCCTTCTTGAACAAGGGGACAACATTTGCTAGTCTCCAGTCTTCTGGCACTATCCCTGTAGACAATGACGACATAAAGATCAAAGCCAAAGGCTCTGCAATCTCCTCTCTAGCTTCCCAGAGAATCCTAGGATAAATGCCATCCGGCCCGGGGGACTTATCTATTTTCACACCTTCCAGAATTGCTAACACCTCCTCCTTATGAACCTCAATCCCGTCTAGTCTAAAAGCCTGTATCTCAGTATTCTCCTCGACTACATTGTCTTTTTCCTGTGTGAATACTGACGAAAAATATTCATTTCGCGCCTCTCCTATCTCTTCAGACTCCATGTACAACTTCCCACTACTGTCCTTGACTGGCCCTAATCTTACTGCAGTCATTCTTTTATTCCTGACATACCTATAGAAAGCTTTAGGGTTTTCCTTGATCCTACCTGCTAAAGACTTCTCATGTCCCCTCCTGGCTCTTCTTAACTCTCTCTTTAGGTCCTTCCTGGCTAACTTGTAACTCTCAAGCGCCCTAACTGAGCCTTCACGCCTCATCTCTACATAAGCCTCCTTTTTCCTCTTGACAAGAGATTCAACTTCTTTAGTAAACCACGGTTCCCTCGCTCGACCACTTCCTCCCTGCCTGACAGGTACATACTTCTCAAGGACACGCAGTAGCTGATCCTTGGACAAGCTCCACATTTCAATTGTGCCCAGCCCCTGCAGTTTCCTTCTCCATCCTATGCATTTGAATCGAAGATTTGAATTGCTGCATGTTTAACTGACAATTTTACAAGTCCTTTAAGGAAACAATATTTTTCAAGTGAATTTTGAATGATGATTATTTATTAATTTCATGCATATTTCAAAGCTTTCCCATTGTTATTACTAGGCTTGAGTTCTGTCCGTAGTAGATACTAGATGAGTTGGTATGGAAAGAGCATGGAGTTTTGAGCTAATGGTTGGAGTATTTGTATGGGGCACAGTGGGGAATTGTTGGCATAAGGACAAGCCAGTTTCAATTTTATTTACAAAATTGGACTGATACACCAGTGAACAAAGGCAGGGCTTATAACTAGCGGACTTTGGGCATCATCCCACCTTTATTTCTGCGTTGGCCCGACTTTAATCCTTTTGTGGCTAGAGATAGTTGAAAACAAAATAACTTTTTTTTTGCTTCTTTGCTTCTTTGTCTCATGTTTGGATGGATGAGTTGAATGGCTTGCATAATCTGCACTTATTTCTACATTGTGATCTTGTGACCTCTTTCGTAGTGTGGTACCATAAAGTGCTCTTTTGCTCCACTGGGTAAGGTGCAGGATAAAAGAAAGCTATAATTGTTTGCTGCAATACAAGAAATCCCAAGTCTATAATGGATAACAAATAAATATCAGGGTTGCGAGTCTGTCAATAGAAGCAACATGATATTCCATAATGCTACAGTTCACAAAAGGTTATGAGTTAAGCTTCTGATAGAAGGAGCCACAAAGCTTGAAGTGTTCACTGAAATGCTTTACATAATAGTCTGCTAAAGTGTCTAATGGCATAATTGATGGTTGGGGTAAAGGCAAAAGAAAGGAGATAGAAAGTTAAGTGCCTTGTATTTAGCTTGGAGTTGCTCTGTCTTAATGGCCAGTTTATATTATAGAATTGCTTCAGGAAATATTCAGCAATAACAGTTCAGATCCTGGGTGTTGTAGCAACCAGCCCATTTGCAATGCGAGGTGTTTTCTTTTCATTTGTACAGTTATAATCACATTCCACAGTTGGAGTTGTGTAATGTGTTAAAGCTGCTAGAGTTTTGCATTCAGTTGATTCATGATTAGGAATGGAATTGAAATTACCAGTTGCAACATTACACTTCATATTTCTTCCCCCTTCTCTTATGCTTGTGGCTGGGGGAAGGTTGCACAGGCAGATGGACAGGTGATCAAAATGGCAGCAGGTAGCACCCAGAGGAGCTGGTGCTTGAAGCCTAGCCTCAGCCAAAGGTTTAACTGTTGGGGTGTATGCAGGAAGGTCCTGTTAGGATGGATTTCCATGTGAGCAAAGGCAATCATACGAGCATACAGATTAAGAGCAAGACGAGGCCAATCAGTCCCTGGAAACTGCTCCATTATTCAATACGATCATGGCTGATCTAATTGTAACTTCAACTCTGCCTACCTTTGGTGTTTGTACACCCCTTGCTCATCTAGAGGCCATCTACATCTGCCTGAAAAATATTCAAGGAAGCTGCTTCCAAAGCCTTTTGAAAAAGAAAGTTCCAAAGACCCATGACACCCTGTGAGAGAAAAAATTGCGGCATACATGAGTGACCCCTTATTTTTAAACAGTGACCCATAGCTCTCTGTTTATGTTGCAGTGCTGATGTTGGAGGCGGTGCTGCCAAGAAAATACAAAGTATCCCCACTGAACTTGATGCCTTGGCTGAAACCCATGTAACATGCAAAGCCTGATCTAATATTTCCAGTTCCCTCATAATTTTCTGCCAAGTCATTTAAGATTAATCGAGAAATGAGATGAAGTGAGGAAGTCTTTTTTTAAATGAGCATTCAAAGACTACTTTTCGCTGGGGCGCAAGATGACTTGTCAACTCTTCATCATAATGGTGTTGTGCATAAATTTGACAAGGTGATAATGTTCATTTCTCCCCAGCTATGTTTGTATTTGTGAGGTTTGGCCAGTAGCTAGGCCCAAGGCAGCATGATACAAACCAATCCTTGTCTTTCACTTGGAATTTAGGATCAGAAATCTAATGGTTGCTTGCAAATCAGCCTTCTATCTCCTATCCATGATCAGCGGCCAGAAGACGTGCAGATCTTAGAGTCTTCTTTGTACTGAAGGGTTACTGAACTTTCATCAATGCCTTGATTTCAGTTTTTGACCCTCCCAGAGCAGTCAAGTGCATGTAAGGTTGGATGCGAAGCCCAACAGCTATTACATTTGGATACTCATTGAAATGGGTAGTATCTGATTGGTTTAGCAGGAAATTAAGGCAGAAAGCTTTGTAAGGTTCCTCTTAGTTCAGTCACACAGCTCTGCTTGCTCGGAACACAATAGGTCCCAGTCTCCATGCTTTATTTGGAAACTCCAGGGCTCCCAAAAATGACAGAGGCCATATGTCACAGTCTTCAGCTCTCTTTATTTCTCATTGTCCTGAGAACTGAAGGTTACTGAAGCGCAAGGGAGGGGAAAATAAAACTTAAATTTACATCATTGAATTATGCATTTGCACAGAGCTAAAAAACGTTTGTCGATAAATGTGATATCCTTTTAAGAACAAGTCTGACTACAGCAGGCTTTACTACAGGATAGATTTGTTCCATACATGGATTTTTTTTTACTTTATGGGACTCATTTTCTCTGAAGTGTAAGCTGTTTCATTTATAATTACATTTGCTCCTAATGCCAGCGCACCCCATGATCTACAGTGACCTATACCCTTTGCTTACTCATTAGAAATAGTTGAAGTCAAGCCCATGACATGTGAAGGTAATTATGAATTCCTGATGAAAATAGTTATACCAAGTTTTTTTTCTCAGAAAATCCTATTTGCTGAGAAGAAAAATCAACTGAACTCTGACACATTGAATTACTTTGAAGCAGAGATGCAGTGTAAACATTGAAAAGATAGAAGTCATTCAGCACTATTAGAACTTTCCTAGTATAAACATTGTGAACTTAAAAGGTAATTTCTGTGAGAAATCGTATGCTTAGCAAGTTGACGGATGATTGCATACTGTTTGAAACATACAGACCTAATCACATAACAGGGTGCAATGATTTAAAATCTACCATTCAGAGTTCAGACAGGTTATTTAATCAGAAAGCAATAGCATTTACAGATTGCATGGCTTATTTTGTGCTTCACACAATCAGCAATATTAATAAAAACATCGGTAGCGGGCAGAAATGTTGTAAAGTGACCGTTGACCTCTGTGTGATAAATTACCAATCATAACTATTGTCATGAAACATCATACAGGAGCCAAGTATTTCCTCTTGGAAAGTAAAGGGAAGACAGCAAAATGCTGTCCTGGTGGACTCCCATGTGTCTGTTGATAACATGTGTCTGTTGATAACTGTCTTAGAATGGCATCAGTGAGAATTTCTCACACAAAGAACTCCTCGCAGCTACTTTTGCTGCATTTTGAAGCTCAATATGTGGTGATGGAGGGAGCTTATGGGTTGGGCTGTGGCAGCTGCTTGGAAGGGGACCTTCAATTTCCAGGTGTAAACTGGAAGCCAATTTTCTCATACGCTTTGAAGGTAGACTTGACAGTGAATTGGAGCTTGGTTCCTGAATGAATGCACATACACACAAGTGTCATTTGTCTAATGAAACCGTATGACTGAGGGTGGAGTGGTTTTGATTTTGGCCTGAAGGCAGTGAAGGTTGAATAGTTTCCTTTATGTTCTGTGGATTACCTTCATGCCAGTGGGTAACGTTTCCTCCCAGCTGCATGGGTGCACAGCTTCTCCAGGGTTCCATGCACGGTAATCAGCTTCGACACGACGATCGTGGCTTTGACTTCTGTTTCCGGTAGGTACTGCCATGCTCAGATCTTGGAGGCCCACACAGCCAAAAAAGGAAAATCAGACGGAATGCCGCTTGTATGCAATTTGCTGGAGTTGAGGTGCAATATTACAGCAAAGAGAATGGAGAACAGGGTTAGTAAATTGACACAGTCTTCTTTGACTGCAGTCTTCAATGAGATGAGCCGTGTCTGTTTCAGATTTCCAGCATCCGTAGAATTTTGCTTTCATGAGACGTCATTGTGGAGTAGGTGGCGAATGGTGATAATCTACTGAGGGCTAGCAAATTTGAGGAGGATATAGAGAAAAGGCTTTCATGAGTTTGGAAAAGGGCCACATCCAGTACTTTATGCTGTTCTTTGCACCTTTCTTGAACAGGGTATGTTGTGAAGATTATGTTTGAGGTGCCTTTAAATAGGCAAACAACTGCTCTGTGAATTTGGGGGAATTCCTTGGCCACTGGGGCAGAGGACAAGGAGGGTCCTGGCAATGATCTTCACTGTCGCAGACAGTGAGGAGAATTCATCTGCAGTTACCACAATCAGACTTATTTATCTTCTTGAGTATGGTCACAATCACAGTAATTCATAGTCTTCTCCATAGTTAAGGGATATGAAGGTGTACAGCTGTGCAAGGAATATACCTCATCTGTGTATCAGAATCACAGCAGGGATTCAATCTGCTCCAGAGACTGTGCTGTTTTTCAGGAATAGAATGGCATTGTCAACTTCACTCTGGACCAGGATAGCACTGAGACCAAACTGGAAGTGGTATTTAAGAATACAGTTAAGGATGCTCAGATTGAACACAGAATCTCAGTGAAGGAAATCTTCAAAGTGTTCTCTCCAGCAAGCAATGCCAGCCTGCCCTCCTGTACAACTCCCTTCCATGATTATCTCAGTGAGGGTTGGCTCGTGAAAAAACCTGCCTGTGCCAATGTTGTCCATGTGTAGCTGCACTAATGCATGATCCTGGAGAATATGGACCACCTTCTGCACATTGGGAGTCTCCCATCAACAAAGACAGACATAAACAATGAATTTGTGCATCATCCCCAAGGTGTCAACTCAACCTCTGGTCAACAAAGGAAAACACTGTTTGAGGAACAGTATCTCAAACCCAGCACGAAGTTCATGGTTTATCAGGCAGCTGTGATCTCACATTCTCATGTTTTGAACATCCTATAGCAGGCACCTCAAAGCCTTGGAGAAAGTGTCATTTGTAATACCTTCATGAGATCCTCCAGATTCAGTGGTAAGATAGGTGGTCCAATAGCAGCATCCTCTCCAAATACAATTTGCTGAAAACTCTCTCCGACACCTCCTCCTACCACCCCTTGATCATGACCCCACCCCCGACCACCAAACCATCATCTCCCAAACCATTCACAACCTCATCACCTCAGGTGACCTTCCACCCACAGCCTCCAACCTCGTCGTTCCCCAACCCTGCACTGCCCGCTTCTATCTCCTTCCCAAAATCCACAAACCTGACTGCCCTGGACGACCCATTGTCTCCGCCTGCTCCTGCCCCACCGAACTTATCTCCACCTATCTCGACTCCATTTTCTCCCCCTTGGTCCAGGAACTCCCTACCTACATCCGTGACACCACCCACGCCCTCCACCTCCTCCAGAACTTCCAATTCCCCGGTCCCCAACACCTCATCTTTACCATGGACATCCAGTCCCTATACACCTGCATTCCCCATACAGATGGCCTAAAGGGCCTCCGCTTCTTCCTGTCCCACAGGCCCGACCAGTTCCCCTCCACTGACACCCTCATCCACTTAGCCGAACTCGTCCTCACCCTCAACAAATTCTCTTTCAATTCCTCCCACTTCCTACGGACAAAGGGGGTGGCCATGGGTACCCGCATGAGCCCAAGCTACGCCTGCCTCTTTGTAGGTTACGTGGAACAATCCTTCTTCCGTAGCTTTACTGGCCCTAAACCCCACCTCTTCCTCCGTTACATTGATGACTGTATCAGCGCCGCCTCGTGCTCCCATGAGGAGCTCGAACAGTTCATCCACTTCACCAACACCTTCCACCCCAACCTTAAGTTCACCTGGACCATCTCCAATACCTCTCTCTCCTTCCTGGACCTCTCCGTCTCCATCTCTGGCAACCAGCTAGAAACCGATATCCATTTCAAGCCCACTGCCTCCCACAGCTATCTAGAATACACCTCCTCCCAACCACCTTCCTGCAAAAATGCTATCCCCTATTCCCAATTCCTTCGCCTCCGCCGCATCTGCTCCCAGGATGAGGCATTCCACTCCCGTACATCTCAGATGTCCTCGTTTTTCAAGGACCGCAACTTCCCCCCCTCAGTGGTCAAGAACGCCCTTGACCGTGTCTCCCACATTTCCAGCAACTCATCCCTCACAGCCCCTCCCCACAATAACAACAAAAACAGAATTCCCCTCGTCCTCACGTACCATCCCACCAACCTCTGGATCCAATGCATCATCCTCTGACACTTCCGCCATCTGCAATCCGACCCCACCACCAAAGACAATTTTCCCTCCCCGGAGGGACCACTCTCTCCAGGACTCCCTTGTCTGCTCTACACTCCCCTCCAGCTTCACCACACCTGGCACTTTTCCCTGCAACCACAGGAAGTGCTACACCTGCCCCTACACCTCCCCCCTCACCCCATCCCAGGCCCCAAGAAGACTTTCCACATCAAGCAGATGTTCACCTGCACATCTGC